>NC_092808.1:10703661-11017191 GCF_040954645.1 Diabrotica undecimpunctata | reverse complement strand
TCGAAAGCTTTTTCGTAGTCAACAAAGTAAAAGTGTAGATCAAGTTTTACATCCCGACATCGCTGAATCAATATGTTGATGGCACATAGTCCTTCTCGAGTACCCATTCCATTTCGGATCCCGAACTGCGTCTCGCTAATATCCTTCTCTAGCCTTTCGTATATTTTCTTATGTATTACTTTCAGCAGTACTTTTAAAGTATGACTCATGAGGCTCAGTGTTCGATAATCAGAGCACTATTTTGCTGCTGGTTTTTGAAGTTATACTTCTACTACACGCACGGTCGGCGTTGAAAATTTGCATGAGAGTGAATCTGTGAAACCATTACATATGTAAGATAATGAGTAAGAGAGAGGCAGAAGATACATTTTCTCTCTCTTCCTCTCTCGAGAATAAAAATGTTCCTTTTGTATATATATTTAATATTATATATATTATATATATAATATTGTATATATATATATATAATATTATATATAATATAATATGTATTAATATTATTATTTATGTCATATGTTTTGTATTATTTAAAATTAAACGTTTATAATTATTTTAAGCTTTTGTATTTCAAAATAATCACTGTTTTACCGAGAATTGTCAATTTTGAAATCCGTTAGTGTCATGTCTAATTGGCAAATGCTTTACGTGTTTGGTTCATACGCTGGTGGTTGTGAGTTCGAATATCAATTATGAATTTCCTTTTTTATTTTTGAAATATTTAAAAACCTCACGTTAATCTTATTAAATATATGTAATATACGCAAAAAACATAAATTTTAAAATAAAATTAAAATTTACAACATAATCCGAGTTGTTGGTTTTTTATTTTTATCTTCGTAAAGTAAGTTTTATATATTGGCAGTTTCAAATACTTATAAATATTACATTTTAATTTATATTGTATTATTATATTGAATTATGTTGCAGTGTATTTATTGTATTGTAATTTTTATATTAATAACAAAATAAACAATGAATTTTACTGCAGAGTATATGTAAATTCTTTTTTGCATTCAACTCCTTTTATACATATATAAAAGTAAAAAATATATATTTTCATTAAAATATTGATACAATCCTTCATTTACTATACTATTACAGGTCAAATGTTTATATACAGCAAACGATGCGCCATATACCTATATACCTAATTCTGTTTCTCTTTCGGCTCTCTCTTACCTATAGCATTACATATGTAATGATTGTGCAGATTGACTCCTATATAAATTTTTAACGGCGAACGCGTGTATAGAAGTATAACTTCTACCGGCAGTCCCACCGGACTGCCAACCCTGTTTTTTTTAGGGATAGTTATAAATGCTGACTTCACTATACTGCCCACCTAAATTTAACAATAAAAAAAATTAATATGGAAGCTGTATCCAAACGGAAATTCTTATCATACTAAACCTGAAAAATGTCGCAACGAACTGACCTGATGTTTTTGCCAAATTCTTTTGTAATATTTAAAATTGTTTTTCATTTTTTTTATAATAATAACAGAATAAATCTTCTTCCTTTAGAAGCTACCCGTATAATTAATATAACTATATAATTTTCTGACATTAGTTGCAAAAAAAATTAATTTGGGATAAACAAATTAAATAACTTTTAAACTATTTGACCGAACGACTCGAAATTTTTATCATATTTTAAGAACCACAAGACCCAACGTTGGTTGGGTTAACATTTTGTAAAAGTTATTAACATTTACAAAAAAACCAAAATTTTTGACTTATTTTGCAAATTTGTTTCAAATGCTTAACTTTTTGCTAATAAACGAAAAAAGCGAAAATTTACTGTTTTCGACCTTAATTTGTCAATAATTAATTAAGTCCAACAAATCGACTGCTGGAAACATCTAGATTTTTGTTACAGAGGTAACAAATGATGAAGTGCGTGGGCTAGAACGGTATAAACAGACATAATAACTAGATTTTAAGATAAGAATGAAATAGATATTAAGTACTCTTTAAACATCGTTTGAATTTATGTTCTGTGGTTATTGATTGTTTTCTTAAAATGTATGAATATAAGTTGAAAGTATAATTAGAACCACAAATTTGACCAAGCAATTAAATATCTCTAAACAGTACTATAACGTCATAAATTTTGTCACTCATGCATATTCTCCTTGTATCTATTTTTTTTAAATTAACTTCGATATTGCACAAAATTATTCTGTGAATTTTTCCGATGCATTAAATTCCCGGTAGCTGTTCTGTTTTCCATATTTTCCGATTCTCATTAAAATATTATTCCATGAATATTCCATCATAATCTTCATCAGAGAAGTCAATACGAAATGTGACCTACCGAAAATTAATGCAAAAATCCATTTATTATGGAGAAACATCCTTCATAATTTCTATATTTTCCGTACATGCTAACCCGAATGGAACATGAGGAATTGCTGTTTGAATTTCTAGGAAAACACGGAGAGTCGTTTTTACTATTAGTATTTACACGGAAATTGTTTCGAAAAGTTTTAATAAAACACTTCGAGTTGTTAATTTAGCGGAATAAAAAATTTGGCAGAAGAGTGTACTATTATTGCAATTTAGTCCAATAAACAAAAAATAAAATGTAAAGTAATTATTCCTTTCAAAACGAATCCTTGAAAAATTTGAAATTTTAGTATAAAATATGGATTTATGTCAAAAGTATCAGTTTAAAATAATGTCAATGTTTAAATCAGTGATTCTCAAACTGGGGGGCGCTTTTACTAGTGGAGGCGGGGCGTAAGAATATAAAAAAAAACACCAACAACATTGACTATACACGGTTCACAATTTGTTGATAGTTCACTACAAGTTTAACCCTAATTAGAAAACTGAAATACAGAGAGGATAGGTAATACGATATAATAGTAAAAACCAACCTAAAACTGACGGTTTAAGACGTTTTCGACTAACCCACCTTATATCTGAAGGAATACAATACCTTATAATCCTATTACGGGGGTATTTTGAATGGTTAGAGATGAACGACCAGTGTCGTAGAGTATATGATTGAAACATTTATTTGAACTAAATAAATATATTTTTTAAATTGTACTTATGTAAATTGTATTTTTTAATAAAACTTATTTATTTTATTCAAAAATAAAAAGTTTCTTGCCATTTGTAAAAGATACATTTATTTAATTAAGGAAAAAGACGCCAAATGTCGCCTGGCATAATTTCCAATGTGTTTTAAATGTATCCATTATTTTCGAATCCGTAGAAAACTAATAAATATTTTTGAAAAATTTAAACGCAGAGTGAAAGATTACATTATTACTGAGGGCAGAAAGTCCCTGAAAACTTCTACAATGTTTATTTTAATATGTTATGTAACAGGGGTGAAAATAAAAGAGAAAATATAGTATAATTTTTAATTGAAAATTTTGCATGCAAAAGAAACTTTTTATTTATTCTAATAAATATTTCATTCTGCCTTTAAATTTTTAAAAAATGCTGTTTAGTTTTCTCAGGATTTGAAAAAAAAATGGATACATTTAAAACACATTGAACATTTTGACAGGCGACATTTTGGGCCTTTCCCCTTTAATACCTTACGATTACAACTATTATTACTTACCTTATATAATTACGATTAGAAAACTATTCAAATTCAAAATAAATAGGATCAACTTCGGAATCCGAGTCATCTTGAGGGTTAATAATTAGCGGTTGTGTCTCTACGGTCGCATCAATTATGTTATCAAGATCCCACATTTTTTGTTCTTCTTCTATTACATGCCTTACTGCATCTTTCCAGTTTTGTTCTGTAATATGTTGTAAAGACTCGTATAACAATTCACGTACAGCTTGTATTTTATATAACGTATTTTTTCTAGCCACATAACTTTTCATTTGTGCCCAAATGAGTTCAATTGGATTTATTTCGCAGTGGTAGGGTGGAAGTCTAAGGACTGTAATGTTTCGCCTTTCCGTCATTTTGTCAACTACGTATTCCTTGAACTTAGATTTGTGTTGCCGGGCAATTTTTAGAAGTTCTGCTTTTACCATTCCATCTTTGTAAGGCAGATACTTATTCCGCAGCCAGTCAAGAATATCCTGTTTCTTCCACGCAGTCGTTGGAAGTCTTTCTACTAGTCGTGAATGATAAGGTGCATTATCTAATACTATAATTGAATTTGGTGGTATGTGTTCAATCATCTGCTCAAAATACTCTTCGAAAACATCAGCTGTCATCTCCTCGTGATAGTCTTTTGTGCTTTTGGACTGAAATTCCAACAAACCATGCTTAACAAATCCTTTTTCACTGCCAATGTGAGAAATTATTAATCTACTGCCTTTACCAGAAGGTGGGGAGATACCAGTAGACCAACCTTCCATAAAGGCTTGCCTGGAGCTTAATATATTTTTATCTGACCAAATTTTTTTTAGAGTATGACCTGAGTTTACCCACGTTTCATCCTGGTAGAAGATGGGCCTTCCTTCAGCCCGGAATTTTCGTATGGATCTTAGATAATTTCTTCTCCAACATATTATCTCCTTCCGGTCAATCAAAAGTGATTTTCGGTCTGATTTCTCCCACCGGAAATTTAATTCTTTTTAAACTTGCCACAATTTGGTTCGTCCAATATGAGGCAAATCCGGGTCGTCTCTAACTTCTTGTAAAATTTTGTTTAGGTTTGGTATTTCTTTAAAAAAAAAAAATCCATGAATTTTCGTTCGAATACCATTTTTGGCAAATTCATCAATTTCAATAGGCTTTTTCCCTCTCTTTAAGTGTTCGTTTGTGTTTGGGTTAGCTATACCGTGTTTTTTTCTTTCTGATAGGAACCTATATATAGTTGACTCTCCTACGCCAGTCATGTTGGCAGAACTTTCGACTATGTTGCGAACAGTGTTTGTGGGATTTTGAGAAACCAGAGCATCGTGAACATTCAGGATAATAGTCTTCTGTCTTGGTGAATAGACAGACTTACTGACTGTACGCAACAGTGCCGGTGTAAAACTTGATGATGTTGATGATGAAGCCATCACAAACAATCCAACAAAACGAGCACGAGCGAAAGGTACGTATATGTTCGTAGGTATATGAAATAAAAAATCACTCACGCACTGCATATAATTCGCAAAAGAAATATTCGAGACGGTAATTACTGCCGTAGACGCGGATACACCGACGAGCCGTAAATTACATGCGATCAAAAACGTACTAAACAAAAAAGTTGTTTTCGTTCGTAATAAATTCACCCTTTTAAGTTAAGTTTCGAATATAAACTGAACAAACGAGGCACGTGGCCAAAGCATACCCATTATATTATTAAAAATCTGGGGAATTCCATCCTAATTATCTTGCAACGAATAGTACCTTCGGATATGAATTCCAGGTTTTCTAGTAAAGTGATTAAACGCGAAGATTAGTATTGAAATATCCAAAGAGATAAGGTATTCTTATTTACAAAATTGTTAATGGTTAAATTCTTATTTTTATTAATATAATATAATTACATAACATTAGCCTCGAAAGTTTTAATTGTTTTTTTGCTAAATATATTAGTATTAAAATATTATTAATATTATATATATATATATATATATATATATATATAACAGTATTAAAAAATATTATATTATTATTTAATGAATAAACACCTCAGGAACGCCTATGGTTTACGACCGTTTTATAAGTTTGAGGCACATTTCGTGCTCTCAACAATTTATGAACGGAGAATAATTTACTAAATTAAAGCAAAACAACATTCTGATAAAATAAACAATAAAATACACATGAACACTGATAAAGAGGTACAATTATAAAGAGTTATCAACTTATCTCACAAACTAAATTTTTACACAGATATAAAAATTTTAATACGTACTGGTAAAATAATAACCTACCTTTTATTAGAACACATTTCGATACGTGGTCAAAACAAAGACGCACTCTTAACATACAATCACAACAACAAATAATTTTCAAATGTATTTTGCTTTATTCTGCAACTAATCTACATACTAACAGACCTAAAAACGTCTACTAAGGTTTTACATGTCACGCTAAGCGCTGTAAGTCACGATGAAATGATCGTTGTTTAGTGTATCATGTATGGCACCCTAGTACCTAATGGGTTAAACTTAATTTTAGAAATAAGTTAATTTAGAAGGTTTTAAATGGCATGTTTTTTATAGCCTTCTAGCATTTTTAAGTTTTTTGGTATATATTGAAATCACCCCGCATGTATTAAAACACGGAAGAATATTTCCAATTCTTTTTGCGTCGACGAGTTGACAATAAACACGTTTTAAAGTTTGTTTATATATCACATATGCATATTTCTTTGGTATTTTCTTTGAGGGAGAGCATATTACCATAGATATCAACATAGTTCAAAAAGCTATAGCAGGGATGAAGAATGGAAAAGCAAGTGGACCAGAGGGAGTAACTACGGAATTAATAAAGAATGGCTCAGAGAAATTACACAGAATGATCACGGTGATATTTAACGAATATATTAATGGACATCCAACACCAGATGAATGGAAAACAGCATATATGACCCCAATATATAAAAAAGGTGACAGGAGAAATTGTAAAAACTATAGAGGGATATCGGTCACAAGTTCAATGAGTCGACTATACGGTCGAATACTACGGGACCTGATAGAGGAACATTATCAATCGTCTGAAGACGAAGAACAAGGAGGATTTAGAGCAGGTCGTTCATGTACCGATAACATCTTCTGTCTTAAGCAAATTATAGAAAAGAAAATTGTGACAAATAGAGAGTTACATATGACTTTTGTAGATCTTGAGAAGGCATATGACACAGTCCCGCTAAATAAACCATGGGAAGTCCTGGGCACATCAAACATACATCAAACATTGGTTAGTGCTCTCAAAGATCTATATTATGGTTCAAACTCCCAAATGAAATTCGGAAACCTCTTAGCTGAAAAATTTGCAGTTACTAAGGGTCTCAGACAAGGATGTTGTATCTCTCCGACTCTATTTAGGATTTATATCTCTGCAGCTCTGAAACAATGGAAAAGGAAAGTCAAAGGAATGGGTATTCAATTGAACGATCAGGATTATATATATATATATATATATATATATATATATATATATATATATATATATATATATATATATATATATATATATATATATATATATATATATATATATTATACAGTTTACAGATGATCAGGTGGTAATCTCAAATGACAAAGATGACATGGAATACATGCTTAGAAAACTAATTGAAGAATACCAGAAATGGGGATTAAATATCAATTTAGAAAAGACAAAATACCTCTCAATTGGAGCTGAAGCAGAACAACTCGATATCGATGACAATCAAAAAATAAATCCATGCAACGAATATAAATACCTGGGCGTCATCTTCGACCGTAGTGGAAAAGACGAACGAGAAATAGAACATCGAATTGTACAAGCACGAAGAGCTATAGCATGTTTGAACGGAATTCTATGGAGTAAAGAAATATCAAAGAAAAGAAAATGGAACATCTATAAGACAATGGTTAAAACTAGCCTACATTATGGAGCTGAGACATGGAGAATAACCGAAAAATATAAGAAAAAGGTCGAAGCCACGGAAATGGATGCCATCAGAAGATCGATGAGAATATCAAGAGCCGACAGAATACGGAATGAAGTGATAAAACAACAAATGGGTATAGAGGGTACTATAGTTGAGGATATTGAGAGAAAACAGCTCATATGGTATGGGCATGTGACCCGAATGGGGGACGAAAGATTGCCTAAAAAAACGATGATGTGGCAACCCCCAGAGAAGAGGAAACGAGGAAGACCACCACAGAGCTGGAACCTGGGAGTTAGAGGAAAGCGATTAGCGCTCGAAATCTGGACGAAGGCCTAACTCAAGACAGAATACAGTGGCGTAAGACGTTATAAAAAAAACCGAATATATAAAATATAAAATTTTCTTTGATCTTTTCCGCTTAATATTGCGCGTTGAATAAATAGTCCCTTTAATATGTTTTGTTTATACCAACTTGGGCGAAGAAATTTTAAAGAGACTTACATCACTCTCCGTAAAGCCGCTGTCAAGGCAGTTGGTTTGGTTGTAGTCCGAATTTTTCTCCTCATTCGTATATATCTTTTCGTTTTTCCTTTTTTGTCATGGAAATATAGTATAAAGTGACAGTAGCAGTTAAATATGTAGTGAGCAGTTAATAGTTACAGTTTAAGGAGGTTTGGAAGAATCGTTGAACATTCAACACGCTGTGAGTGTCGGAGTCAAAAACCTGCAAATTTGTTGAAAAAGTGAATTATATTCAATGAGTATACTCATCTGAGATATTTGTAAAACTGCGTTTACAACAACTTTGAAGGATAACAACATGTTTCCATTTTGCCCAGCAGCTTCCATCCTCGTTTTGTGTGTCCCTGGTTGTCATCCTAGGCTTTTTCGTAGTTTGGAGATGAATTTGTTCGTGTGGCAGAGAGTGTAAGTCCAGTTTCCACCCTCAGAAATTTTAGTAAGTCCAGTGTCTAATCCCAGAAATTTTAGTGAAATCCAGGTAACTTTTGTGTTTGATTTTTAAAGGAAAAGTAGACATTTTCTAAAAATAGTTGCTTTCATGACAATTTAAGAAATGTAATAATTAAAATTGTAGATGCTGGTGTGTGGCCTAGGTCTAGCTGTCATATAATATATTCTGTTTTAAAATTTAATGTTGACATCTGACAGCTAGCATTATTGAAGTTATACTTCTATACGCGCGCTCCACGTTGGAAATTTGTATGGGAGTGAATCTGTGAAACCATTACATATGTAAGATAATGAGTAAGAGAGAGATAGAAGATATATTTTCTCTCTCTTCCTCTCTCGAATATAAAAATGTTCCTTTTGTATATATAATTTAATATTATATATATATATATATATATATATATATATATATATATATATTATATAAAGATATATATATATACATATAATATTATACATATAATAAAATATTTATTAATATTATTATTTATGTGATATGTTTTGTATTATTTATTAAATGTTCATCATTATATTATTCTTTTGTATTTCAAAATAATAATCTCAATAAATCACTGTATGATCCAGAACTGTCAATTTTGAAATAAATTTGAGTTATGTCCTCGGTAGTGTAGTAGTCAGTATCCCCGCCTGTCACGCGGGAGACCGGGGTTCGATTCCCAGTCGGGGAGGACTTTTTTGTTAATATTATTACATTATTGTCATTTTTAAATACTTATGGATATTGCATTTCAATTTGTATTGTATTATTATATGGAATTATGTTGCACTGTATTGTAGTGTATTTTTTTTATGTATATTATTGTCATTTTTAAATACTTATTAATATGGCAGTTTAATTTATATTGTATTATTTTAGGTCTAAATTTTGGTATTATAAATATCATTTTACCGTTTTCTAAAATAAAATTAGAAAACTTTTCTAACAACGAAAAAACGAAAAACAAACAAATGATTGTGCAGATTGACTTCCAAATAAATTTGTAACGGCGAATGCGTGTATAGAAGTGTAACTTCCACCGGCAGTCCCACTGGACTGCCACACCCATTTTTTTTTTAAATTTGGTAAATACCTCATCATAATAAAGATCTTGTACAAAAATGATGTACTAACAATTAAATGTATTTCATATATGCATATTCACATCTTTCTGTGAAAATTTTATACACTTTTTTGTTTTTTTTTATTAGAACAATGAACCTAATCCTATGGTTAACCAGCATTTTATATTTAACCCAAACTGATTTTTTACAGTCCTAGGTATTCCCAATGGCTTACCTTAGAATATAATAATAATTATTACATTATGAACTGCAAAAACTGAAAAATATTTCTCTACTTCAAAATTGATTTAGACCTTTTTAAGGAACACAAAGTCGAAAGACTAGCGGCGCTTGTCATGTTGTCCATCGAAAAAATTTTAGTTGAATAAATTTTTGCCTCCAAAGAAAAGTAATTAAAAGGTATCTCCGATAAAAACAAAAGGATTAAGGTTAATTTTAACCCCCTGAAAAAAATTCTTACAAGCCACCACTGTGAATTGCTTATCTCTAAAATTGGACGCCTGCGGAAAATTGTAGTGGTAACTATAATTAACTAATAAGTAATTTAAAAGAAAACTAGACATTATAAACAAAAAAGAATAAGAACATAATGTATTTTTATGTAATATCGGACCACTCCACCAATCATTCGAATTTTATTTCTTTTTTGTTTTCAAAAAACATCCTTCTGTAAAAACGAATAGAATTTCAGTTGATTTTGCCGAGTATATTTATTGCATTACACAACTTTCTTATTGAACTCAAAGGTTATACGACTAACCCTAATTTACTGGTTTTCCCACCGATCTCTTATTCTTCTTCTCGAACTTTGACATTGCAAAACTTTGTGAGTTACCTTTATTTGGTAATAGAGCTCACAGAAGTCATTTTCCGTTACCATTCGCATGCACGGTTGTGGATTTTTATTGGCTTATCAGTGTTTAGTGAAATTTACGTCGAAATAAAAAATATTTTTCATCACAGGAAATACCTAGCAAGATACAGGATTTATTCAAACTTATTTTATGGTAGTAAAATGAGGTGAATATAGATAGAAGTTATATTTTTGCATCTTGGATGAACTGATATTATTATTCTAGTATCAACATCTTGTTTTTATTTTTTCTGTTGTGTTTTTTTATAATATTATATATAAGTATATATTAGGATTCTACTAAGAGGATAATTTTTTTATTAGTATTACAAAAAGCCGCATCAACCTTAAACGGTTATTAGCGGATGTGAAGGATTACAATATACTGTGAGGTCCTAAAGTAACGGATAAATGTAGTTTAATACAAATGGGAAATCCTGTAACAGGTCAATTATTATATATGAAAATACACTTTCTCAATAACATTATTCAAATGTATCTTGAATTCCCTAGGGGTAGTAGTTACCCCTGAAAAAAATTTAAATGAAAAGGGGTAGCGTGTGATACTGCGTTTAAAAGGGTTTCCAATGCTCTAGTCAGCAATGTAAATATTTTTTTTTGTACAGGGATAGTCAAGGAAAAAATTATTTTATTTCATTCCATCAAAAAGCCATCGACTCAAATATCTTTCACGATTGACTCGTAGATTAGTTGTTTTGTTGTCAAAAAAGTAATATAGGATCTTTTTTTTTTTTATTTTGTAAAATAATAGTGCCGTAGAACGAATTTAAGTTTGTTAACAATAATTTCAACAATTTAGTCTGAATCATATGCTTAAAATGATCGCCGTTCATCTCTTGACAGAAAAATAGACGGTGTTGAAAATCTTCGATAACATTTTGCAACATCTCTGCAGTGATTTCATTAATTTCTTGCCTTATGCGGTGCTTTAAATCATCAACAGATCATTTTTACAGAATATCCAATACCTGTCACAGTTTTAGATGCATTTGTGTTGAGAATCTCGTCGTATAAGTGTGTGTTGACCCGCTCTAAGAAAGATTGCCTCAGAATTTGGCTGTTGGTTTAATTTTTGTGATAATTATTAAGCAAAAGGTTAATTTTTGGTATGTTAGTAATCCATGGAGCATGGAGGAGTTGATGACAGTATATGAGTATCTGATATTGAAAAATCAACAGATCGTGAAATGGAGGTAAAATTTGAAGTAATCTCTGGTATTTACTTTTTTTTATTAGAAAAAGATGTCGCATCCACCAAAAGGTTATTAGCGACGGAACAAAATATAAATAACAAAGTTAAACAACTACAGATTGTACAAAATAGTTATGGATCTGAGATAATTCACTATATTGTCACTGGAACAGTTTTGACCTAGAGCCTGTGGTAGAGCGTTTGGGATCTTGTAGCGCTGTCTTTCTTGGTCATTAACAGTGTTCAACTGTTAATGGGACGTTACACTGATCACATATATTTGGATTTTTCATTGTGAAAAGGTAGGAGTGCGTTAATCTGGTATGTCCTAGACGTAAACGCGCAACCGCAATTTGTTCTCATCTATTGCGCGACGATGGAAACCACTGAGACACATTATTTTTGATTTTATTTAGATTGGAATTAGTTTGAGACCACTCATTTCGCCACAAACACAACACTTTATTTTTAAAATAAACTTTTAAGTCACTGGAAACACACTTGTCTATCGGCTCCGACAAGTCACTTAAAATTGCCTCTCGTGCAGTCCTGTCAGCTTCTTCATTTCCTATTATTCCGACGTGTGAGGGAACCCATAAAAATTGGACGCTTCTTCCATGTTCATGAGCTTGGGAAAGCTGGTATTTTAGCAACTTTTCAACAAGATGTTTCGAAAAAATGTATTTTAATGAGTTTAGAGAGCTAAGGCAATCTGTTAAGGCTTTTGTGAGTGTAAGCTCGTTAAGAAATTTCACAGCATGGTATATGGCGTAGAATTCAGCTGAATATGTGCTACATGCTGGAGGTAAACGGAAAAGAAGATTGTTTTCAACTGATTGGTCTTTAAGTTTGTTTCCTGTAAACAAATAATATCTGGAGAATATTCAGATAAAAGAAGCTGTAGCATAGGGAGACGATGGAAAAATCCATCAATGTTCCATTGAAGTATCGAATAGAATGTTGTTAACAGATTCGGAGTTGTATGATACTGAACAATTGTCTACAGAAGAGTCACTATCTAAGTCAGAAATATCTTCCCCTAAATGGTTGTGTCTTTTGAAGTTTTGTAAACTTGCTTTTTGTAAATCTATCATTTGCATATTGGTAGCTGCTTTGTAAAAAATGGAGTAAATCAGCCATATCAGTTGTAAATTCTTTAGCGACGGTAATAGTGTCGGGGGAGCCTTAGATATTATCAATCAGTAAGGACAATTGGTGGTAATTTAAAACAAATGGTGGGGTATGATTATCAATGAAATTTTCAAGAGTTTCTTGTGTAGATGGGAATTTGAATGAGCGCGGTTTTTTTGGTTTAGAGGGTTTGGGTTTTGCAAACAGATTCTTTGATGAAATTGCTGAGTCTAAAGGAGGCGTGTCGATCTCACCAATACTGCGTTTTATGGAAGAACTTGCGTTTTCGCAATTGCTATTAAAATTTTCACTTAGATGCTGTGGCTTTATTACATTTGGAAGTACTGGAGCAAACTCATTGGTAGTGTCAGAAGTCGAGCTTGAAGTTTTATTTGTAAGATTGGTTGAAATCGTTGTTTCAGAAAATTGTGGTGATGTATCAGTTTTATTAGAATTTAATTTTCTGCAGTTGTATCTAATGGAAACGGAGCTGATAGATTGGAGGATATTGCTTTCGAAGTTTGTGAAAACGGTATTGCCGCTGAATGAGGTTGGTTGAAAATGTTGCTATGAGTAGGAGTATTAGTAATTTCTTTGTCATGGAGATTTGTAGGTGTAGGTGATATGCGCGGATTTGATAATGGATAATTTCATGACTGCTGGGTGTTTGGTACCTTGTGTAGTATACTTGTTAAAGCTGTTTGATTTGGTACTTTATTGTTTGACTTAATATGAGTTGATTCCGTTACTGAAATGTTATTGCATTGGGATGATATGTGTCCTGTATTTTTGCAAATAAAGCAGGTGAGTGTACCTTGTAGCAAAAATATGCGGTAAGGTGTTTGGTCGAAATTTATTAGAATAGAATCTGGAATTGGTTATGTTATAGGGCTTATATAAACTTGCCTCCGAAAGCTCAATATGTGACTATATTCGGGAAGAGTCGAGCTAATTTTCAGAAATGTTATTGGTTTAAATAAGCTTTAAACCGATATTCTGTAATTCTTCAACTATTACTTGATGAGGAATTGACGGGCAGACTCCAGACAAGACTAGTCTTTCTGCTGGAGAGACAAGTCTTCGTGCTGTTACAACTTCGCCGAGTACTTCTATAGAGCCATGTTGTGTCATGAAGTTATCTACTACGGTTTTGTTTGCCAAATACATGCAGATTCTATTATGAGATAATCTAGATGAAAAAATAATATTTTTTGGGTTGATGATTATGCCCAAAGGAATGAGATAGTCTTGCAGTTTAGCATTATCGATACAACTAAATACACTTGCTTGGATCTTATTTGGAAAAGAATGTGAAGCGGCTGATGCATAACTGTTTGTGATATTCGAACGTTGATTTACTGGACTGGTTAGATCGGAAGGTGTGTTTACATTGTGTGAAGTCATTTTAAGCTGCGGGGGCGAATACCTTACTCCGACTCTGGTAAGTAACAAACCAACCCCATGCTACTATAAGCTACTTATAGCAGCTAACCTCACAAAATGATTGTACGGTAGTGTATATTTATTATTTGACGTTTTCTTTTCACAATAATAAAATAATAATTACGTATAGATGACTTACGTAGTAGTATCTAGTAGATAAACACTTTCATTTTAAAAAACTATTTAATAAAACCACTTGTTTTTATTAAAAACTAGGAGTACAATATCAGTACAGCTTAACCATACCTTGCCAGAGCCGGTCTCCTCTGGTATTTACTGTAAGGCTCACAATCATAGGGCTTGTAAATTAGCTTATACATAGAGTTGTTTTGATTCAAAGATACTCTAGGAAAGTATGTCAGAAGAATTTGTTGCCTGACAAACGAAAGCGTTTACCTGTTTCACAGCGGAAGACTTTCGGCAGGACTGGATCTAAAAGCTCCGAGACATATTCCTAATGCGGTGTTCTGAATAATGTTAAGAGTCCTTAATTAAGTCTTTAATGGGGACATGAGAGATTAGAGATTTGTATACCTTTATTAAGATATCTTCATCAGCTCCAGAGTAATGGTTTGTTAGAGATTTTAATCGATTTAAACTAGTTAAGCAGCTTAAGGTTGTAGTCTGTGGTTTCATGTTAGTTGACTATCAAAAAGAGGTATTTCTCGTAGGAAAAACTACATTTTTGGACTTAAAATCGTTAAATCTACTATTCTGCAATAAGAATTTCCTGATTTTATTCAAAATTTAGAAGAATTTGTTGCCTGACAAACGAAAGCGTTTACCTGTTTCACAGCGGAAGACTTTCGGCAGGACTGGATCTAAAAGCTCCGAGACATATTCGTAATGCGGTGTTCTGAATAATGTTAAGTCCTTAATTAAGTCTTTAATGGTGACATGAGAGATTAGAGATTTGTATACCTTTATTAAGATATCTTCATCAGCTCCAGAGTAATGATTTGTCAGAGATTTTAATCGATTTAAACTAGTTAAGCAGCTTAAGGTTGTAGTATGTGGTTTCATGTTAGTTGACTATCAAAAAGAGGTATTCCTCGTAGGAAAAACTACATTTTTGGACTTAAAATCGGTAAGTCTACTATTCTGCAATAAGAATTCCCTAATTTTATTCAAAATATACAATATACAGTAGAACCCCGATTATCCGTGCGCGCTTTATCCGGGCGGTGGATTCTCCGTGCCGCATATTAAATTGATCATCCGTGCGCGGATTATTCGTGGCTAACGGCCAGAGGTTGGTGGCGCCCATGAACGCTGAATAATGCACCGTGTAAACAGTCATCGCTGAATAATGCAGCACCGTGTAAACATTCATTTCGGGGAATCCCCAAGTTTTCTCGTATTTTCGTCAACTGCTGACCGGTTCGTTAGTTGAACGTAAACAGGCGCACAAAATGCAGCGTACGGGTGCTAATGGAACGTGTAAACGCAATGTTTTAACTATTGAGAAAAAAATGGAAATTTTGAAACAATTTGAAAATAAAATAAGTGTTGCTATGTTGGCTAAAACATATAATATTGGGAAACAAACAGTTCGTGACATTGTAAAAAAAAATCCGAATTACAGAGCTTTGTAGCTAAAGCGAACAGTGCAAAAACAATTTTTAACAGGAAATCTCTGACGTTTCGAGAACTTGATGGTGCTATGACCAAGTGGTTCTTGCAGAAAAGATCAATGGGGGTTCCAATATCAGGACCTATGTGTGCTAGGCAAGCTGAAAAGTTTCACGAGCAGTTGAAAGTTAAAGGCATCTTCTCGGCATCTTCTGGTTGGCTTTACAGATTTAAAAAACGCCATGGAATACGAGAATTAGCTGTTTAAGGGGAGAAATTAAGTGCTGATGATGTAGCTATGGTAGAATTTTGCTACGATTTTGAAAATCTCATAACGGAGCACGGCCTAAAACCTGAGCAAGTGTATACTGCAGACGAAACTGGGCTTTATTGGAAAGCAATGCCGAGAAGAACCCTTGTTGCAGGCTCAGAAACTAGTGCACCAGGTTAGCTTTAATTCATTTTACGTATAAAGTATTTTTCAAAATAATTTTTATTTTAGGTTCCAAATCAAGCAAAGACCGTATAACAGTTTTATGCTGTGCTAATGTCTCAGGAACCCATAAGCTTAGGTTAGCCGTCATTGGAAAATCCAAAAATCCGGGGGCTTTTAAAAATATAAAAACACTGCCCGTTGATTATTATAATCAAAAGGCAGCTTGGATGGATCGTGTAATTTTTAAACAGTGGTTTTTCTTAAAATTTATACATCAAGTTAGAGCTAATCTACAAGAAAATAATCTTCTACCAAACGCTGTACTGTTACTGGACAATGCGCCATCGCATCCTGATGTACAGCAACTAAAGTCAGCAGATGGGAACATATTCGTAGCATATTTTCCTCCGAATGTAACATATATTGCCCAGCCAAAGGACCAAGGTGTTATCGAGGCCATGAAAAGGCTTTACAGGAAAGACCTTATGCTTCAACTGTTGGGAGAATGTAATATTGTGGGATTTTGGAAACGCCTAAATTTAAAAGAGGCAATTTATGCTGTAGCTCGGGCTTGGAGTGAAGTGAAAACGGATCATATTTAAAAATCAATTTATAAAATAATGACCTTATAAGATATGGAAGATGAAGACGGTAATCACGTAAATTAAGGTGAGCTATCGGTCGAAAACATAGCATCTATAGCCTCACAAATCAAAGGTTTGGAAGAAACGAACAATAACGAAATACAGGAATGGATAGAATGTGATCGCCAAGAAACAGGATATCAGATTATGAATAACGATTATCTTACAGAAAGTTCTGACACAAGTAGTGATGATGATAAGAATTGTGCTGACAATGATTGCGTCATTAAGACAAGTCATCGGGAAGCAAGAGATGCAGTAAATGTACTTATTCAATATTTTGAAGACCAGCCTGGAGCTGATGACATTCATGTACTTCAGCTTAAAAACATAAAGGAAATTATAAAGTGTAGAAGTTACGAAGCTCAAAAACAAACCAAAATTAGTGATTTTTTTACATGATTTTTTTTAAATATGTAATGTTTATTCATAGCATATACATTATGTAGAAATAATAATATGTATGTACTTTTATTTTTTGTTACATGTATGTTGTATGTATCACGTTTCTGCTTTTCGTTTGACACATGTATTTGTCTAAATAAATTATTAAAAAAATAAATTGAGGTCTTTGGATTATCCGTGTTTTCGATTATCCGGCGTAGGCTCGGTCCGGGCTGGCCCGGATAATCGAGGTTCTACTGTACTCTGTAATATCACCGTAATCTGGAAAATATCAAAAAAAAAGCACTATTACCTTAATTAGATTTTTTTGCGCCTAACAATAGCCGTGTACCGATATAAACCAATGAGAGTTAAAAATAGTTTCGCCGAATGCAGCCCATGGAATAACGTAGCTAATCAAGTTTTAGTAATGCTCTAATGGGAATAGTATGTTTGGGAGGTAGGTGAATTCGGCCAGCATTTTAATCCCTAGGTGAATTTTAACTATGGCAGTGAAATAAAATTATTGCTAGAATCGGATATTCCGTTTATACAGAGAATAATTAATTTACTGGATAATTTATTTAGTCATTGATCAGCATATATCTATATATTTATTTGAATGAGCATCTTTAAAACGGTAAAAACTAACATACTTTAAAATTAAAGTTATTTACATGATTAAGGATTCATGAGGACTACACTCTCTAGTAGTCTAGGCGTAGAGAGTGTAGTCAGAATCCAAAACGACTTTTCCAGACCCTTCCATTGTAAAAATGGACTGAGACAGGGAGATGGACTGTCGTGTCTCTTATTTAACCTTGCACTAGAAAAAGTAATTCGAGAGTGCCATATTAATACGAAAGGCACCATCTTTAATAAATCTGTACAAGTGGTCGGATATGCAGATGACATAGACATTATTGCTAGGTCCACAGAATCTCTGATCGAAGCATTTCGATCACTAAGGGCGTCTGCACTTAGAATGGAATTAAAAATAAACGCACAGAAAACCAAGTATATGTATTGTACTAGATCAGGCAATCAGAGACCTAGACTATTAATTGATGATCTGGAACTGGAAGGTGTGGACACCTTCTCTACCTGGGCTCGCTGCTGACCAAAGACAACAATGTCAGCGAAAAAATTAAAAAAAGAATAGTGCTTGCCAATAAGTTCTATTATGGCTTGAGGAAACATATGGCCCCAAAACTACCCAGAAAAATTAAAGTTACCATATATAAAAAACCAGGCCAGTGTTAACATACGGGTCTGAAACGTGGTCACTTACACAGAACGACCAAGAATTGCTTAAAAGTTTCGAGAGAAAAATTCTAAGAAAAATATATGGAGGAATCCAAGAACAGGGTTTGTGGCGTAGGCGCTACAATTTTGAGTTATATAGAAGTTTTGGGGAACCTGACGTAAAATATATTAAATTAGCACGCCTTCGATGGGTATGACATGTAATTAGGCGAGATGAAGATGCAACGATCAGAAAAATTTTCGACCGAAGAGGACCAGTGGGAAGACGAGCCAGAGGAAGACCAAAACTTAGGTATCAAGATAACATAAAGGATGATCTAAAATCCATCGGAGTTAAAGCATGGAGAAGAGTTACCAGAGACAGAGGCGAATGGAAGATAGTTCTGAAGAAGGCTTTGGCTCATAACGAGCTGTAATGCCACTGATGATGATGATGGTGACGTGATTAAGGAATAAGCAAATTTTAACCAGAGAGGTCAAAAACCTTCCAGTACCGATTTATGTCCAATTAGTTCAAATTTTGTAATTAAATTTGGTTCGCCATATTGGATTCCCATCTAAAATTCTTCAACTTCGATATTAAATTCGTAATAGTAAGGTTGAAAACTTTATAGTACACATTCATTTCCAAATTGATGTACATTTAGACTTTTGGCAACGCTTTCAGTAATTCGTCCCACTGTGCGTTTGTGAGAATTTTTATATCTTTTATAATCTAACCTAACCTAACCTGACCTAAATAAGCTCGAAACAGAGCCAGGATGTTCTTCTTCGGCGTAGGCTTTTTTTCCGCCCATCTTGCCCTGTATTATGAGGTGTAAGCGTAAGATTTTATCTCTCTGGATATCTCATTACATGGCTGAAATATTGCAACTTTCAGATTTTTATTGTTTTCGTTACTGTTTAACCAAATTTACTTTGTACTAAAGATGCGCACAAAGAGAACAGAGACCGCGGAACTAGTTAGTTAGAAAAAAAAACGAATGTATACTCCAATAAGACATTTTACTTGGCGAGACATTACTAAAATAAAATTCAGAAAATTCCAGTTCACCGAACGTTAACATTAGTGCGAAGTGTCTTTTTACTTCGGTGTAAAGCTAGTTCATTTCTTATTCGATCAAATCAAATTATTCGTAATATTCGTCGGTAGATCCACATTTTGAAGATCTCCAATTTTTTCATTAGAGTCTCTGTAAACTGTGATTTTACAGTGTTTTATGTATCTCTGTGAATCGTATGGTTTCACAATGCACGTTAATTCTCCTACAAGAATTACTAAAACAACATCTACCATAATTTTGATTATATTGTCTCAGATTTCTCACCGTTTGATGTACGCTCTACAATTATTATTGCAGGACTATCTGATCATGAAGCAGTATATACCAAGTTTAATAGTCTCAACAAACAATCCTCGAAAACCCAATGGTTGGGTAGGACTTTTTCCGCTCAGAACTTTCGTAAATTCCAAAATTTTTGCTTGACTTCTGGGTGGCACTTTCCCTCTGTGGACGTGGACTATAATTTTAGTCATTTTGTAGATAGGCTTGTCTGTATTTTTAATAAGGCATTTCCTTTAATTGCAATTAAGTCAAAACATCAAAAACCCTGGACTACCAAAGCGTCCAGCGTCCAGTCATATCAGCCAAGAATATGCATTCACTACTGTACATTAAGAAATTTACTACCAACATCTTTGTCACTGAATATATCTCTAAGTACAGAGGAACCTATCTGAAACTTAACAAAACAGCTAAAAAGATGTACTATCAGAATCGTCTGAGAAGCTCTAAAAATGTTGCAAGAGAAACTTGGTCCATAATAAACGATCTTAAAGGAAATAAAATTAACACAACTCAAACATTTTCTCTTCCAAACGCTAAAAATCTAAATGAATACTTTGTTAATGTGAGTAAAAATATAACATTAACTATTTTGCCACAACAAGATCCTATTTCGTATCTCCCCAGTTCAAAAAAGGTCTCGAATTCATACTTTATAAGACCAGTTGATAAATCTGAACGGATCCAGCCAATCAGTAGTATCAAAAGCAAATTTTCCTGTAGTACGGATAAACTATCCATAAAAATTTTCTTAAATCTCCCAAAAAATGTGTTGGAAGTCCTGGTCTTACTAATTAACGATTCCTTTGAAAAGGTATATTTCCAGAATGCCTAAAGACAGCCATTATTATTCCTCTTCATAAGGGTGGTGAAAAATCTAATGTCTGCAACTATACACCTATTTTAAAGTGTTTGTTTGTCATTTTGTAGTGTAGTGTGATGTACAATTATATGTTTATGACATTTTGTTCTTGTCGGATAGGCCGCAATTGACGCAATGCCCCTGAAGATGATCTAGTGATCGAAAGTACTTGGGCAAGATTAAATTAAACTGTGCTCGATATATGCCTTTTATTTGATCAAAGTTCATTTATTCGAGCATTCAACCTTATATTTATATTTATTTTTTACACACCTATTGCCTTACTACCGGTCCTATCCAAAATTGTTAAAAGACTTGTAAAAGCGCGACTTATGTCCTTTTTCGTTAAAAACAACATTTTATCACAAAATCAGTCCGGCTTTTTATCTAATAAATGTACTAGCGATGCTATGTTTTTTGTACTACATGAGGTCTATGAAGCACTAAACAATTATACTGCCACTGTTTTTTTGTGACTATGCCAAAGATTTTGATTGTGTAAATCATGACATTTTCATAAAAGAACTAAATTTCTACGGAATTCGAGGTATTTCTTTGAATTGGTTCCAATTTTACTTGAAGAATAGAAAACAACGATCTACTTAAAATAAAAACTTGGTCCGACTCTAATTTACTCTCTTTTAACGTGGATAAGACAGTAGCATTATCCTATAAAGGAGCTCTTCAACCCTTGCTTTTTAATAACAGGCAGATCAGTATCGTTGATTCTGTAAAATTTCTTGGTATTTTTATAGACAGCAACCTTAAATGGTCCCTTCATATCAATTTGTTAAGTAAGAAACTAGCCTCAGCCTGCTATGCAATAAGATCTGTTTCGAAGGATATCAATTTAGCATCTTCCAAAGTAATATCGATTTTTATTCGAATCTCATCTTCGATATGGCCATCCTTTTTGGGGTTTTAGTACAGCTGCTTAATCTGATGTTATTTTAAAATTACAAAAAAGAGCAGTACGGTATCTTTTTGGCCTCAGAAGAATAACACATTTCAGAATTGCAGTAATACTACTTAAAAAATCACGGGATTTTAACTCCTCCATCTTTATATATTCTAAAAACTGTTTGTTTAATTAGTAAACACCTACATTTGTTTCCAGCAAGACCTAATCATGACCACTCTACCAGAAATTCAAGCTTTGATGTATATTTGCCGATTAGCGTATTAATATAATTTTAAGATTTAATGTCATATCTCTATTAATGAGAATTATCTTTAGTCTACATATAGTATGCGGCTCTGGCTTTTTCAATGCATTTTTCAAGAAAGATTCAAATAGTTAAATAGATTAAAAATACTCAACATATTGTCGAATTGAACTCAAATAGGAGCTGGGATAAATACGCACATGTAGTGCAGCCATTTACTACGATTTTTTTTACAGAAAAACAGTAAGCAAAGAGAAATGAGGAAATATTATGATGACTGTATGTGAATTTTTCTTCTGCAAAAAAAATTAATTAAGAGATTTATTTTCCAAGAAAGTTCAAAAATCAACAGACACTGAATTTCATACTAAAATGATCCAAATACTCCGACGGCAATCATTATTTTTAAATTTTTTTCGTTCTCTTGCGATATGATGTAAAAGGCTTCTTCCTATTTAACAAAATTATATGGTTGGGTAATCGTTTTCTCGACTTGTCTCACACGGTAGGTAGCAATTTTGTAAAAAAATAAGTTTCTAGAAATCCTTTTTAATGCGAAGAATCGGTTTGACCGTTAAAGGTTTATTAACATTTCCAATAATACTTAATGATTTGGGTATTTTTAAAAAATACGTTGTGATCGATATAGCTTTTAGACAGTCGGATTTTAGTACAAAGTTCAACCTCGATTATATCCCTTATGCCTTTTTCTGTTCTAAAAATGTCAAATGAGATAAGCTAAAAGAAAAGAAACCGAGTTCGTTTTTCTGAAAAATAAACATTTTTAAAATTTGAAGGTTGGTATTTTCTAACTTTTGGCACTATCTTTAAATATTCGGTACTTATGGAATGGTATGTATTTAAATTTTGTGATTTATCACAAGCCAAATTGATCAATATAAAAAATAATATAACACCAATACGTAATTAGTTTATTCGTTTTACCCAATTTTCGCGTTAACATGAATTTGTTTGTATAGTTTTAATGTTACTGTTTGAAGTGAACGAGATGAAAAACCAGGTTTAGGCTGGAATATTTCGTTAACTTTGAATAATTATTAATTGTGTTTATATCGATAACATCATTAACTTAGAAAATGGGAAGGTAATTTCGTTTAGATGGACTGGACACATAATACGAATGACAGATAACACATATAGGAAGAGGAACCAGACGTCGACCGCAAATTAGGCGGTTAAATGGAGTTGAAACCGACTTAGGAATATTAAAAATCAGCAGATGGCTATAGGTCGCTAGAAACTGAACAGAATAACGACGAATCTTGGAGCAGGCCAAAATCCATACAGGATTTTTAAGCCAAAGATGATAATAATGATGGGGGTAAATATAGAAAGAAATGGACGCACTGAAACAGAAAACGAAGAATGAAATATAAAAGTGAAAAATATAATGGGCTTAATAAATTCACTATTATGGTCTAAAATTATCTCTTAACAGAAAAAAAATAGAGCTACGTAACACTATTTTTACAAGCGTTGTACTTGATTGGATATGAAACCTGGAAACTTACTAAAAGAACGGAACAAAAACTCCTTGTTCTGGAAATATCGACACAGATCAGCAGGTATATTCAGAATGATGCACATAACAAATGAAAGAATAAGATAAATTATGAACAGAAAAACCACCTTCATAGAACATATACAGCAAAAACGGCTTATTTGGTATGAATATGTGCAGAGAATAACAGACCTTCAACTACCGAAATTAGTACTGGATTGGCAACCACCTGAACGAAAAAACGAGGAAGACCGATAACGCATGGCTTGATAGAGTCCAAAAGGCAATTAAGAGAAAAATCTACGACCGGCAGGCTTGGCCGATAGACGTAAATGGAGACTGGGAATCGGAAGGCACAGAAGATATAAAAGAATCATAGTAGAGCATAATGTGTGAGGGAAGAAAGAAAAAGTGGTAAGAGTGGAAGTTTTTTCTAGTGGTAGTAGTAATACTAGCGAAATTTGTCATAAATTCTTGTGTTGAATTATCTTGTCTGGTACTTAAGAGTATTGTTTTCGTTACATATAGATATGTCAGGATTTTGGTTTAATTCTCCAATTATTTATTATTCCAGTCGTCAATTTGATCTCTAAAAACGAAACGAACAAGCTAACTTTTGCTGAAAATGTAAATTTTGAAATTCCAAAAAGATGAAAAAAGTTTACCACTCCTATCCCCGGCCTTTTCCTGGGGATATATATATATATATATATATATATATATATATATATATATATATATATATATATATTAATGTGATATTAATATATATATATATATATATATATTAATGTGATATTAAAAGTCAGAGATGCGCCAAGCAATTAATTAGCTGATTAATTAATTAATTAAACTTATTTAAATGATGCAATTATGATTTTATCACACTATTTAATTCTCTTATCTCAGGGTTATATTCGTGCTTCAATATTTATGCTTTACATATGATAGGTAAGGTCTAAGGAATATCGGAATAATAGTCATATATGATACAAAATTATATATTGAAATAAAATTCACACTCAAATATCGTAAACCAAAAATATCTCATACAATGATTATCAAAATTTTGTTCTACGTACGTGAACCTTCAAAAATTAATGTTATATACTACATAAATTAAAATTTCAAATCAAAAGTGTTGTTTTATATCTCCTGATAAATATTTCTATCTTTTCTGAAGCAATTAAAAAAAACTTTGTTGATAAAGGAAAAACTGACGAATAAAAAAAAACTATCTCTCTGATGATGAGTTGTCCAAATCCTTGTTCCTTGTAGCCTACACTATCTATTCTTAGCAGTTCCCTAGGTAATCAGCAATCTTACAACAAATTATTGCGAGCCTCTCGTCTTCAATGATCTCCTTCAGATGCACGTATCGTTCAAAAGATAAACTTCTTCTCCTCTCGATAAACTGAATCTCTCGTTCCGGCCTGAACAGTGACTCTTGGAATATATAAGTAGAAAAGTATGACTTACAATATTTTACTGGATCAGCTTCCGTCAGGATACACTTAGTCCACGAAAACTCACACACATTCACTTCTAATGCTTACTATCATTTGGGAACCGCCAAAGAACTACGACTGTTCGCCTTGCACCCTTGGAAAACAACTGATGATATTTTTTCCCTCTAAAATCTAGCCTAAACTCTCATTCCTCCATCTCTCCCACTTTTTTTTCACTCTTTGCCAATTAAAGGTCGTCATATTTATCCCCATTTAGATAACAAACAACAATTATAACTTTCCTACAAACTATTAACATGCTAATCGGTTTCTACAAATTCTTAAGAACTAACGGAGAAATATAATTTCTAAATTCTACCCTATTGTCTTTATTCACTGTATAAGTCCATTTGGAAAACCCGGTCGTATTGTTCAATTCACTACGTTCAATCAAATATATTTTACAAAGAAAATAATTTATGCATATCTTAAATTTTGTTTACTACAGGTAATCCAAAGATAACGGACTTTCTTTTCTTTGAAATATCTTTCATAGTTTATCAGTTGAAATATTTTGAATTATTATATTTTATAATTTGAAATATATTAAGAGCAAACCAATATTATTTTTAATTTTTACATAGCATAACAATATATATATATATATATATATATATATATATATATATATATATATATATATATATATATAAATTTATTTTATTATTGCGCATCGTAGTTAATGTACCACAACTTATTTTATCAATTAATAAATGTTATCAATATATTTTGGTGAAGTTTTCCCTTCATAAAATACAATATGTACACGTTACTAACAAAGATAGTAAATATCGTAATCATGAATGACCTAACGTTCAACAAATTGAACCGTTTTGTTCATTTACGTACTTACTATGAGTGGTTTATTCTTAGATTTAAACGTGTATTATCAAATACAGATAAAACAGTTATATTTAGTGCAATTAAATTAACAATTTAAAGTTATAACTAGACTAGATACGGTAAAACATGAGTATGATTCTATATTTCGTACAAGACCCTAAAATGAGAACATTTAACAGATATATTCTACTCTATTGTATATTAAAAAGTAAAAATATTTACAGTCGTGGCACGAAAATTATATCTATTCAATATTGAAATCAAACTGCCAAGGTACGAGTTGATAACAATAACATCCAAAATATTAAAATACAGAGAGGAGTTCACCAGGGTTGTGTGCTGTCCCCACTACCCTTCAATGTCTAAAGTGAAGCGCTATTTAATCAGGTTAGCATGGTCACTAGAAAAACGGTTTTAGTCCTTGCCGATTCAGACTCGCACACATTCAACACTCAAACACATTCACACAAATCACACTCACACTAATCCAACGGTGAAAGGGGGGGGTCATCTTTCTGCTTCCGAAGCATCCTCATCACCGGGACCCCCTGCCGACTGCAGCCCCCGTTAGCGACTTAACACAGGGTTTGTGGTCGGACGGGGAAAATCTAGGTGATTCGACGGAGCCAAGTAACATCGAAATGGTAGCGTCCATCACCGTTGGGTTAAACACACACACACACATAATCACACTGGGCAAAATGCGACAAGTCTCTCAAAAGTTGAAGGCCTCCATTTGCGAGCACGCTCGGCTCCAAAATTACAGTGCAATACACTAGTTTTGGGACTGAGACAAGCTCAAAAATGACGCGGAACAATAGTGACTAGAGACCCGAGTCTGTCGCATCTAGCTCAAAAAACACACACATTCACTCTGGAAAGGACACCACAATCCAGACAAGCCTTTCACCCCTGATTCGAATAGCGACTCCATCTAAGCAGCCTCCAAAATGTATCGCAAAAGAAGAAGAAGAAGAAGATTGCCAAAACCCCAGTGGATTTTTGGACTGTTATTGCTTTCTCAGCACATTCAACTCAAGCCTGAAGGGGATCAAATGATCCTAAACGGGTACAAATCGTTCATTCCTTTTTGAAATAAAGATATCCTAACCCTATCCCGCAAAAATGAATATTGACTGACTGAATCAGGTTAGCGTAGGGGTTGGCGCGAACATTTCTGACAGCGGGATTTTGATTAAAGGGTCGAGCGTATGATATTTTCCTTATGAGAGGTCTTCATGTCGAAGGTAACCAGATGCCGTCATTTCTTTTATTCAGACAATTAGGTATTTTTTCAATTTCTACGGCTTCTCGAATATTTGCTATTTTATAGAAGCGGATTGGGGCTACAGTTCTGGAGTTTTCAAAGTTATTTTGTGACTGTATGAAGATAGTGTTGACTTAGAGCTGAAATTGAATCTGAAAGGGCTTTAAAAGCCCATTGGGCACCTTTTATTTTTCTGTAGAATGGATTTTGGAAGACGAAATAAGTTTATGACATACAATATTTAATGTGAGATATGTGGTCTTGCTGGATACTATATTTAGTTTTCATAGTATTGAGGGTTTTGTCTATAGGAATGTTTGTAAAGAGTCAAACTATATCGAAATGACCAGAATGTCTGACGGTGAGATAGGGTATTGTTTAAGAAATTCGATAAAATGAATAGAATTTTTGACAAATGATAAAGCATTGTCGGCGAGATGTTATAGAGCTTTGGTCAAGTATTTGCCAATGGTTGTGTATGCACTAAAAATGGAACATAGAGAAATATCGGGTTTGTTCATTATGGGTAGGCCATTTATATTCGAGGTATAGGAGGTTTTGAGTTTCTAAGCTTTCTAGCGGTGTCTTGTCTAGTTATTTCAGCATCTTCGGAAGGTAAACTGGAGATGGCTTAAAGATTATCTCTTAAACGGCTGGTCCGAATTGTACAAAGCCGGGATAAAAGTCAGCCATTGGTATATCAAGCACCTTTTAAATGTAAATTTTACAACTTTAAAAGAGTTTTCACCCTTATAATAGGGACGTAGGTCTTCTAAGCAATAGAGGAAAGAAATGAAGCACACAAAAAGTCGCAAGACGGAAAGAAGACAAGATATTCGTCGGTGCAATGCCACACCCACGAATGTGTAAAATGAGCATTAGCAGACATTCAACTTTCAATTAGTTGCCAAAATTTAGGATTTAATGCGACATTTTTTTTTTGTACTTTTATTAACAGATGTTATAGTTTATATTTTAGAAATATTATCAGGGTTTTACGAAAATATCCATTAATTTTCTAAAAAAGTTACATTCGTGATTGTGGCATTGTAGATTTTGTAAATAAAATGCATATACGTGAAATTATATCAACGTTTATTATGGTAAAAGTTGAACAAAAAGGACTTTCTAATACTGAAAACTAAAAAGATAGAAATATTATTATAGTAAAACACTTAAATTATCTTTTAGAATAACTTAATTTTCGTCTGAATCCTCACTTTCATTTGGCTCTGGCAAATTGTCTCCTATATTTTTATCGTCCATTTATAGAATTATAAAAGTTATGATAGTTCTTTGGAATTGTTAAATCATTATACATTTTCTGCAGATCTTTACGTTTAGCAATCGCGATTGGCAACTGCTTATCATAAGCTTTCTTTAAGTCAACGTTTTTGGGTCGCCCACGACTTTTCATGCTGTTTACTTGTTGAAATTCATCTCCAAAATTTTTTTTATAGGACATTGTCACCACGGCATCAGTTTTAATGTATCGTAACCAGCAAACTTGTTGCCAGGGAATTTGGTTGACTTTATAGTTCTCTATTCCAAAGGATTTGAAATCAAAGACGTCATCAAACATTATGAATCTGACTTCAAAAGAACGTGGACGTGTTCGAGTATTTCTTATTATCTGAGCCCAACCTTCTGGTGAATAAACAGGAATATATTTTGATTTCTGTTCGATTTTCGAGTGGAGTGAATCATGCTCCACCTCGGTATGTCCTGATTCAAAAAATTTGTGATCAATAGTTTTTAAGCTAGTGTGATCCGTAAGAAGTTTCAAGCACATAGCAGCAAAATGTGAATTTTTTTGTTGCCCGCCACACCCGTCCGACATCATTCGAACCTCAGTAATGTTTGGTTGATTGATAATATAATTGTAAATATACGTGGACATCTCGTTTGACCCACGTTTTCCCTGGGTTTCGTCCCAAAGGTAACAGGTTCCGTCCCGATTCCCTAAGTTGTAGATAGTCAGTATAAATAACCAATTTTCGTAGGTAAAATATTTGTCCTGTTGGATTCTTTGGAATCGTAAGAACTGTTTTGAGGTCAAAGATAATGATAGTACCTCTGAATAATTCTTTGCAATTTCTTTGTCTTCGTCTCAAGCTTCACGAGCTAATTGTTTCCTTAGCATGTGTTCGTGATGAGCCTGTTCGTGTGTTTTTTTTCCTCCTCTATCATATTCGTATATTTTAAGCACTTTTGACACTGGTCCTTTTTGGTTTTTTGGAACCCTAAGTTATAAGTTCTTAACACTCGTCGATACTTTTCGAAAGAAACTGGCTGGACATTTAATTCTGAGCACTTTAATTTGTACAATTTGTACATAATGGAGACGTTTAGTGAAGAATCCAAATACCTTTTTGTACTAGAGGCCCTATAATAATGAGATTCAACGGCTGGAAATGAAAGAATGTGCTCACGAATCAGCTGTTCATCATCATCTTTTAATTTTTTATGTGTGTTTTCCACGATTTTCGTTTTCAACTATGCCGCTAGAAGAAAGCGTTGCGACAGCTCCGCGCATAAATGCATCTGTCACATTGAGTGTAGTCATAAAATTGTACATGAGTGTAGCGTGTAGCTCATGTATCGGGCTTCCGACGGGGAAGATCGACACTGAATCAAATATTTACAGTCTAACAGATCTTGAGTAAATCATGGGAATATGACATTGATGTTCACAACGTGTGAACGGACATGTGATAAGAATCAGAGAGGATAGGCTACCAAAAGAGCACTGAATGCTAGTATTGCAGAATGCTGGAAAGACACAGTAAACAGCGACGCACAAGCATTTTTAGGAGTCCGTGTATGGAGAAGATCCGCCACAGGTAAGCAAGAGTGGAGGCCAAAAATAAAGGAGACTAAGGCTCAATTTGGACTGTAGTACCGTACAAGAAGAAGTTGGTCTTCTAATGTTTTTTAATGTGTTTTGTGTCGACAATAACTCTTCCATGATATATTTATAACCAAAAAGACGAAGCTCTGAAGATGGCAAGAAAAGCTTCAGAATAGAACATCAGAGTGACATCAATTGTTAGGAAAATATAAAAGACAGAATATCAATTACCAAAATAAGAGATCTGTGTAAAATAGAGGATAATTTACGTTGAGAACTAGATACTAGACCAACATAAAGACCCTAAGATCCTTACAACATGACGAGATAGTTGAAAACCAACGTCACATATGCGACTACGTATTAAGGTCAGTAAAGAACAGGTATATAACACCTAATATAAGAACCAGAAGAATAAAAAGCAAAGATATCTATATTGTGATTATCAAACTCTGTCTGCCAAACCTAAATGTATTATGTTAATTTTTCTTTTTTTTTAAACGTCTCTCCACAAATGGTCTCTTGTAGTATCATCGACTTATATATTATATAAAATTTGTGTTAATCTTTAATCTTATGTCTCATAAAAACATTTTAAAAATCCTCATCAATCACCAATCGAAAACGTGCGCAATCAGCCTACCATCAGAACACTATCACTGCTCCCCATCTCTTCATGTGTCCCCATCACAGCAGGAAACTTATCAAGTCCAATTTAATATCTTGTTCTGTTTAGTGTTGTTGGCCAGCAGGCAGGCAGTCAGCGAATCACTGCGAGACAATCGACTCGGTCGGCCGCACTTCCATCGTGTTGAACACGCCACATAAAAGTTGAAATCCAAAGTCTCTATTTTTGTTGGTTGATTTTGACGGGTTTTTGTGACAGACTGTCGTGTATCCGTAGTTTGTACTGTATATTTGTTAGACTGTTACATTGAGTGTTATCGGGTTAAATTTCACAGTGCATTTGTGTCTTAGTGCCGCTGAAAAAGTTGGATTTATTTAAAAACTATTAATAAAATTATAGCAACCGTCGTAAAAGGTAAATTGGAATACTAGTTCATTTTTTCTCCAAAAGTTTTTAATAATCTTACCTTTAAATTCTCCAATAAAATTTAATATATATAGGTATGTCACTCCAACACCAACAATAACAAACAAATTTACTAGTAAAGAGAAATAACAATTTTTCTCTATTCTTATCATTTTTGTTTTATTTTCAATTCATGTCTTTTTTTTTGTTTTTCTCAGTTCATTGGATGTCCACGTTCCACGTGTTCTATGTTTATTATATTTCGTAATAGGACTCTTATAATTCTTACACATCTGTTTTTGAATCTATTCCTTTTAATACTTTTCGTAAAATATTTATTTACACTCTTTTGCCCTGTATCTAGTTTGAATTTGCCATAGTTTCCGAGCTATGGCATTCCCGGTCAATGATATACATTTGTATATCCGAGTTAGCCATAGATGCGTAGTGAGCAAAACACTTATTTGTTTTCCAAATGAAAATTTTCACGGTCGAACATGGCCTGACACGAGATTTTCCTAGAGAGAAAGATATTCTATTTTCTATTCGACTTTTACTCGCTTAAGACACCAAAATCGTTCGCAATCGCATATAAAAATCGACTTTATATCGTCGGCTGTATGCAATAGTGTCATAACACAAAAACTGGTATTTTTTTGAAAACAGGTGTTTAAAGTTTGTGTGTAAATAATTTTGTCTTATTTGTTTTACTACATTGATTGGGATTTTTGAAAAAAAAAAAATAAATTTTGGTGTATTTGGGAGATTGTTAGGTAGCCTTTAATGAATTGTAACACAAACGTTTAAATTCAACCCTTATTTTGAGTTGTGCCACTATTGCACATCAACATTTTGTCTTTCAAGACTATTTAGGGCAAAGACAAAACTGGCATATTTTTTGTTATTCCTATCAACTGAAATAAAGGTTCAATAAGCAATACTACAAGCTACTTGAATGAGAAAATGTGTTTATTAACAACTATAAGAAGAACGAAATAAAAAAGTATATATTGATAATAATATTAAAAGTTATGATTAACAATGCTTTAAATGTCGTAGAAATCAGCGTGAATTGGTGGAACACTCTTGTCTTCACAAAGGCTAGTAAGGTATTTTTTCTTGTTTTCAGTTATTGGCAGGCTGTCAGTGTAAGCCTTTACTTGTTCTATAATATCCACGCTTTCTAAACCTTTTTTGTTTTTTTCTTGGTGGTATCAAAATGATCTGTACCTACTCCTCTTGTGCAAATGTAGTTTTAAAATAGTAGTGAGTACCAGAGCTTTTTTACATAAATTTCACAAATATCGTTAAAATGAAAAGTATTTTCTTGGACATCTTCATTGAAAATTGTCGCTGTTTTAGTATTGAACTTTTTCTGGTCAAAAAAAAAATCATTATGAGATAATTCGTGTCCTTCGAATGGTTATGTGCAACGAGCAGTACGGATCAGCATAACGTAAGGAGTCGGTAGATAAATAAGCTCTTCTTTTAAAGCTGTAATGATATTTCTTTCTATTAAATAGTAGCAGCAGTCATCCTCATTTTGAGTATGTGTACAGCGTACTAATAAATTGTAATTATGTAGGTACTTGTTTTTTCTTTGGCCACTACAATTGGCTGAGTAAAGTCTGAATTGAATTTCAAATCGTCAGAATCGGTTTTATAGATGTTTGTTTCAAATACATGAGCAGGCACGAACCAATTTCTATGACACCTTTACAGCCTTCTTCTTCGTGCGAAACATAGATGTGCACATTTCCCAGTTCCTTTTTCTGAAGTTCATATATAGAAAAATAATATGTTGACAGCTGAAATTTATAATAGAAAGCAGAAAGTCTCCTTTTATTGTCGGTAGAGCAGCTTGTAGGTCAAAACAAGCAACTTTTTGTAAGTTAGTTACATGATACCATGTAACCTTAATGGTTATTATAAGCATCTTCAAGAATTTTAGTATTTTCCACAATACTGACATTGATCATTTTGGAAGAAAAGACTGCATAGTTAAATTCATAATTAAAAAGTTTACGATATATTTCTTTTACCTATTTACGATATAAATAAATTTTTAAAAATTCATCATTGTCTCTTTGGCAATCAGCTTTATAATCATTGTACAGATCTGTCAATGTTTTACCTCCTCTTTGATCATTGCGTATAAAGCGACTTTCCGTCTTCCCAATAACAGTTCGAATACATACAAACCTAACCTAACCTAACTCTTATGGTGGATATAAAAAATCTTTTGCACACTCTTATTTTTTTCTGATCACGGTTTTCCAAATAAAATGCATGACTATAACTACGGCTTGATGTGTCACCTTTATCTGCATATCGATATGTTGGTTTAATTATACGCATGGATTTCAGAATATAACTTCATTGTTCATTTATATTTCCCATTGGCCAAGTTCTTTCTTGTAACGTGAATTTTTTATGATATTTCAGTCTACATGGATTGCAAGATGGACCTAAACTGCGAACCTGCACAAGATTACTATTAACATTGGTGTATTTTTGGCCTGAATTTCTGAGAGAGAAACTTTCTGACATGTCTTTTCCATTGGTCCGGATCTCCCTTTCTTTCATTTTCATACTTTTAGGTTTATTAATTGTCAAGTCTTCTATCGCCTAAAATGTCCTAAAATAATGATCCTCTCTTTGCGAACCGGTTGGTGTGAACTAAAATGGGTTTATTTTTTCTTTAAACCAGTAGATGTAAACAAAAAATCGTCTAAAGCTTTCTACTAAATCGATTATTTGGAATTATACATTAAAGTAATATTGACATTATTAAGTACTTACGTTACTCTTACTCGAGATAGGATTAATTTACTTCTTTTGCGATAACCCTTTGGATCTGACATTTTTAAAACAATACATTTATTCCTTTGATATAATGTGACACAACTCCAAAATTCTCACTGATGCAGTTTGAAAATATCTAAAATTATCTGCTATAGTGGCACAACCCAAAAGTGCCGGTATTGCATAGAAACTTGATATCGACACGGTTCGACTTCCACGGCACAACTAAAAAGGGCCAGTATTGCCAGAACCAATTGATCTCAACCGACAACGTGTCATAGCGACACTAGTGATGTCTAGCGGACAATTTTGCTATTATTATTGTGCCAGTTTTGCAGGTCACAAATAAGGCTTTTTCAAGCCCTCTGGTGATGTTAACTCAATTTTGTCAATTTTTGGGTCAAGCCACTCTTGCATACAGCCGACGATATATGTAGAAAGAACATTTACTAAAAATGACACAATAACTACCGCTAGAGATACAGGGTAGAGAAGAAAGAAAAACCATATAAGTACAAGTTTTTGGCCTGACAAAGTAACTTTGTTTTTGGTGTCAAGGCATCAAGGAATTGTGTTTAATGTAATTGCTGAAGGAACCAATACTAGTACTATTGGATCAAGACTATTCAAAGGTAACATACGGCAGTCCAAAAGAAAGTAAAAATGTTACAACAATTTGCTGCGCAAAAATATTAGAGTACTCACAAGTATTGTCACTGCTTACAGCTCACTCAGATAATATCAGCTATGCAAAACTGACAAATTTACCTATCTTTAGAGCAGAAAGTCTCTGTAACAAACTTTGAAACAGTTAAAAGGCTTTTCTAGAAGTCTAGAACATTTAGATAAAAACATATAGGCACATACATATACACAGTGTGCGCCAAACCCCTAGCTTTCTTTGATTACAGCTAAACTGTGAAGTATATAAAAAATGTTTTAAACAAAACTTATTTATATCAAAGACATCTAAGGTTTAAAACTATTATCGATTATACAGGGTCGGTCAGAACAACGAAATGAACCAAAGTTGTATTTTTTTAATGAAATACCCTGTATATTAAGGCATTTTTAAATGTATTTTTAAAAAATATGTTAAAGGTATTGTAGGCCTTAAGTTATTAATTTTTGAAATATCTACACTTTTCTCGAGAAAAACGGTAATAATTAAAGGGCTGTAGATTAGGTTTCTAAGGTAATAAAAATGTAAATGACATGTCAATAATATTCTAGTATAGTGTTATTTTTAGATAATTTGATATCTTTGAAATCCAGCCATAAAATATAGAGTACAATGTGATCACTGTTTTCTTTCTTTCTTTCTTTCTCACCTTCCTTTTACCCTAATGAGGGAGTGATTTGATCACTGTTTTCAAATACAAAAATTTTCTCTTTGTCTTAATGGAAGAGCCTGTATATTAGTATTGTATTTTATAGAAACCATCATAACCTTTATTTTTGTATAGCTTTTACATGCCTAGCATTTTTCGTGTTGTAGGTATTTTGAGTTTTTATTAATAAGTTTTGTGTACCTACTGAAATATAAAAAACAAAAATTATAAAAATATAATCTAATTTTATTCTTTATTATTTATTATTTATTCTAACATAAATCAGAATATCAAAGATTAAAAACAAACCTATGCTAGTAAAAATTAGTAGAATTTATCATTGACAAACCTCATCATGTTAAGAAATAATATTTACATACTAATAAATGTAACCAATATTCATAAATTAATTATTAAATAAATAAACAATCAATTTCAAAATCTACCTTAGTAATTTAGACGTGTACGAGCTCATCATTTTATATTCCCATATAAATTTATTAGACTCCTCGAGATATAGCAAACTGATCACCAGTATCCTTTGGGGATCGGTAAACTCATCACCGCAGATAGGTAAACTCGTCACCAGCAAATTTTTATATTTTAAATATGAATTTTCCAACTGAACTGTTTACTAGCTTTAGAAATTGTTTATTTATTAGCTTTAAACATGTATAATCAGAGATATCCGCGCAGAAGACAGCCTACAAAAAAACCTTCATAACAACTTTAAATCGCTTCGTTCTTTCAGGCAATTTCCAACCATTAATACTACAAACGGTTTTAGGAATGGGAGTGAGCAGACAAGTTATGATACATTTAATAGAGAATCCACATATAACTACGTGTCAACTTAGCAATAATACAGAGTTAAATGCAACAACAAAGAATGCAGTAAAAAAATCACCCATTTAAAATTCAAGTGCACCAGAAATTAAATGAAAATAATTTAAAAAAAAATGAATTTTGTATATGTGCGGAAGAAATTTTTAAGTCGAAACGTAAATGTTTTCGAAAATATTGTATTTCAGTCGAATAAACATTTTATCGCAATAGGTTCATTAACAGATATAATTATCACTATTAATCCGATGAAAATTTTCACTTATTTTGAGTTATGTCCCAGAACATGGTTGTTGAATATTTAGAGAGGCATTGTTGGATCATATGTTACTGGAACTTTTTTCAAAAGGTTACTGATTTTCATTTTAGATTGCCAAAGATAGCGTAACCGTCTCTTAACCTTTTTCAAAAAGTAATAAATTGTAATAGTTATAGTAATAGACATATTTCTTGATATTAAATCATTATGTTGTAAATGGACTAGTTTTAACTAATTCTTCCCTTATTTTGCAAACCCACCATGTTTATTGAACTACACACAAAACCAAATACCTATATTAATAACAAAATATTACTCTTTATCAACGTAAACTCTGATAACATATTTACCTTTCATCAGAAAAATAACCACCGTCAACGCAGTGGTATATTAGAAAGATTAGCCCCTAGACTAGATTTTCAATAATGGTTTAGTCATGTCCACAAATACCTCAATAAACTTTCGGTGCCTTTATGATAAGCAAACTGCCAAGTTTCAATAGATTTTGATTTATAAAGGGCGCCATGGTAAAAATTGGATGGATATAAATCATTAAAGGTTACATTTTTAAAAACCGATATTAGGACACTTTATTCCGACATGATTGATGATACTGAAGAGACCAAAATTAAAATTTGGAACAATATTCCAACAATTTTTGATGGTTTTAGGGTTATTTTTTAATCGTACTTCTATACTTCCGCGTCTTCTACTATAACTCAAAACGTTAATGAAAGACAAAAAAAAATATTAACTTATATTATTTAGGTTTCTTCAGGTTTATTTGGTAGCTACTGTTTCACAAAATTATTGTTATATTGAATGATACTGCCTCAATGACAGCCTCAAATATTAAAAGCATAATAACTTTTTATATTGTGATCTTAATTGAAGACTTATTTACAAAAACATCATGTCTGTGTTTTTAATGTTTTACATATAATAGAAAAAACCTAATTTCTTTGAAAGAATTGGAAATTTTAATGGTATTATTTATCGATATTCTAGAATAATGTGTATTTGTTTGAATGTGTAGGTTAATTTCCATTGAAGTTCGTTTTTTAGAAAAATAAACAGAAATCTTACATTGACATTTATGTAGTTTTTGTAAAATTTTGTTACATATATGTAGTTTTTGTGCTAAACTAATAGGGCATGTAAGGAGATATATGTTGTTTTTGTGACAAATCTCAAACAAAACGTTATTAATAAATTTAAAATATATTTATTCGTACAGTGAATTAAAGTAGGTAAAGTAAAGTTATTAAAGTTTAATCTTCTGTGCCACTACTGTTGTCCTTGCTGTCGATATCATTACCAGATATTATTTATTGGACAGCTGGATTTCAATTCAAAGAATCGTAAAATTCCTGACCAACTAGATTTGATACATAGGGCAAGGAACGGTATATTGGTGATAAAAATGGAAAATACTAATAATATAGGAATTCGAAAACCAAGCAAGAAATAAATTTTGCTTTATAACGTTACTTATTATTTGAAGTAAATGTTTAGAAGAGTTAAGTTAACAAAAAATGATTAATAATGATAGTAAATGTCAAATTGACATACAAACTTATGTTAGGTAAGTTGGTGACACGGTAAGGTATATTGGTGATAGTGGTTAGGAAATTTGGTGATATTATGGAAATTGTATATTTAATCAGATATTTAAAAATTTTATTCCGATCACATCTATAATAAAGTTTTTCATCGGCGTCAGTATCTTCGATAGATATGCAAATCTCGTGGTATGGTGTCAAACAAGATGAGCACTGAATCCATTGGGCTCCATTTCTTTTCTTAACATCAGTTGAATACAGGACTCCACATAAGCCACACTCCCAATCATCTATTTTACTTTTTTTGCTTTTTAGATCGATTTGTATGAATTCGAGGGCTGTTGCTGAAGATTTTCTGTTACTAAAGTGTTTTCATTTGTCGGTGTTAAGCATTTCGCACTTGAGTCCATTTTTCTTGACCTCTCTGGACGTTTTGAAGCTGCTGGTGTTTTCAAAATATGATCGACTGTGGCTTTAGGATTTAAAATAGAAGTTTCAGGTGCTACGTCAGTTGAAACTGGAGAAGCAGGAGCTATGTCAGTTAAAGATGAAGGCCGTAATGCTTCTTTTGGATTAACATCTCCGTTTAAAGGACATATGCCTGTTTTTTTAAAAGCATTCTCAATGTTTTTCTTTGTAAAGGCGCTTATGTAAGCTGGATTTAAAATGGAATGGAAGTTGCTACGATTTGGAGCATCCGTAGGGTTATTGCTCATATAACGATTCATGCTATCGCGCCAGTAAGTCTTAAGTGGCTTGAATAGTCTCACGTCAATTGGTTGCCATAGATGAGTGCAATGAGCTGGGAAAGTGAATAGGTAAACTTGATTATATTTCGCTATTTTCAAAACTTCAGCTCCAATGTGGACAGAATGAGAGTCCATCAACAAGACTACAGGACGTTTAGGCGGTATTGTAGTGATAAAAAAATTTCACCATTCCAAAAACAATTCAGAATTGATCCATCCTTTAGGAGATAATTTTATTATTGCGTTGGGAAGGGCATCATTTTTAAGTGTATCATTCCATCTAACACTTTTAAAGATTACCATAGGAGGAATCCATGTTCCATCAGCACAAATGCATGCTAACATAGTTTGAGTTTGACCTCGTTCAGCGTAGGATCTTTTATAAACATACTTTTTACCAATGCCGGTAACAACTTTGGAAGGTTTCACTACATACGATATTCCAGTCTCATCGCAATTCCAAAAAAATTCGGTTTGTTTTTTTATATTGAGTTTCGTAAGAACATCATTCAGTTTCGAAAAGAAATCTTTGATCATAAATTCATTAGCCATGGAAGCTCTGTAGGCCGAAAGATTTTCTGGCACACGAAGGCACAAGTTGTACCTACTTTTAAAACTATTTCACCACCATTTGCTTGCAATGCAGTTAGTTGACGGCAAGAATTCCTCCCGACCATCCACTTTAGCAAGATCATAAGCATATTTTCTAATTTGATACACGGTTAGTCCAAAACTCAATTCTTGCATTTCTATAATTGTAAAGTCTTACCTTCATTTCTTACTAATCTGAGAGCGTTTTGAAGTTGCTGTTGATTATATTTTCTATATTTACCCTCTTTTTCCATTGACAATCTAAAAGTAAAAATTAAATAGGTTATTTGGTGATAAAAAAAGTTGACAGCTTTTAAAAATAAAATACATTTACGGATTCCTCAAAACAATACCTTTTGCATAGTATACTATACTTCTCTATTTTATTTTAATTAAAAGAACAAAATATACCCAAAGTTAACATCTCAAAAGTTCTTGAAAAATGTGTGCAAAAACACTAAGAAACAACAACCGCAATTTAAGGAATAAAAACTTACCTTGGCTAAATCACGAATTCAATGCAGCTTTTTTTTATTGATAATTAGTTTATTGAATGGTTTTATAAAGTTTTATAAAGAAAACAGCAATTATTCCAATAAAAATGTAACCAAATAGTCTTTCCCAGTCATCAGTCTTTCACATTCAATAAGAAATGACTCCACTATCGCACAATGGTCAAAACAGTCTGTTTACTAAACGCAGGTGCGCGCATTGATAAATCGGAATATATGTTTGTCCTGCTTACACTCGTAGCAACTTACTAGCGCTGTGTCATGAATGTGCTTGCATAGGGAACTGTGTGGTAATCTGATTAAAATTTATCACCAAATTACTTGTATAACCAATATACCTTTCCTTACCTACTTCTTTAACTTCTGCAAATCCTTAGCTTTAGAAGGATTCAGTGCCAATGAGGACTCATATAGTTGTTTCAGTTCCCATTCTTTGGACAACTTTTGTTTCGTATGTTGATCCTGTACGATGGACCTAATGTATATCTAATACATATGTAAATTTTATTACTTATTTTAATCATTCTAACTTCTTTTAATTTCATTGCTGGTTGACTTTGACGCAAAAAATACTTCTCAACAGCTTCTTTTATATTTCAGAAGACATCATCATATGTGTAATTATGTCAACTTTTTCTTAGAGATGGGTGTACCCGAACATTTTTCATTGTATCGTTCCAATCTTCTAGAATCTCTGCAGAACACTTTCTCTTCTTGGTCCAATTAGACTAAAATCTTGGTCATTGGGTAAATACGTATGACCCCTAATAGGAAACGCATATTTAATGTAGTCAAACAGACCGATAGAATGTACCAAGCAGTACAGAAAAAAACCATAACATAATTTTTGTTTTGACCTGAGCATCCGTCACTTATCAATACTAAATTTCTGGAATATACTTCATTATGATTTAAATATCTGAGTAATAATGTTGTGACATCATTTTGGCCTTTCTTGTCCTCTGTTTCTAAATAACTGTTTAAAACGACATTATTTTTCACAACATCATGAATCCCAAATACAAACGTCAACAGTTGGCGACAATAAGAAACATCACTGGTACGTATGTGTGGCAAAGGTAGGTTTCGCATATATAATCAAAAGTGAGCAACATTATCTTATTTTGTTGGGCATCTTGCTTTAGTTTTCTTTTAATTTCAGTAAACTTCTCAACCTTCTTCAAAGTTGTTTGTGCTCAGTTTTAATTACGTTTCCTTCTTCTAAATTTGGCAACTGAATTTTTAGTTTATAACTATAACTATCACATATGACACATGTATCAGTTACCTGAATAGATAAAAAAGAATATTTGATTTTTCTATAGAATTCTTGCTCTTTATCTTGTACTTTATTGGCGCATCTAAAAGCTACAAACAACGTGTACACGTATTGATCATTTTACATTGGACCATCTTACTTCACACATTAACCCAAATTAAATATTAACATGATCCTACGTGGTATTTTCTTTTACGATCACATTTCCCTTAACAAAATTGCATTACCGATGTTATTTAAGTTACAATTCGATATTTATATAGCAAACACTAATAGCAGATAACGAAAACCTTTGTTATTTGATTATTCTTTCTTCAAATACGCGGTTTAAGAACTGTCGTTGGAGACCTATAGACAAAACAAATTGTCAAACAAATATTTCTAGTCTATTCTTATCTGTGACGCTGAAAATATTTTCCCATCTAAATTTAACTTGTAGGTACTTCATTCATCGTTTTTTATGAACGGTATAGAGGTAATGGTTATTCCTCATCCTTCCTAGTTCTTCGCATACTTAAGATACTTTAAGATACTGTATATATCGTGTAAATTTAAACTGGTTTTCTGGTATTTTGCTTTCTTTGCTTATTATTGGTCTATCAATTACTATGTATCACGAATGGTATTACGAATTTATAAGTACTAGGAATTGCGAGTTAATAGGTATTACTGGTGAAATTCCATTCCACTCGATATAAATTTTCAACCATGCCGATATTGCAACTCTTAAAAGGAATAAAGGAAGCTATTTAACGGTTCTTCTTGGGATAAGAACCCCCTGCTACCTGCCTACATAATTTGAATATTATTATTATTAGACAGTTGAGAAGAAGCTATTACCAAAGTCGGTCGCAATATTTCGTAAGCTGAATTCGCTATTCTCAGTTCATAAATTGTTGAGAGTACGAAATGTGCCTCAAACTCATAAAACGGTCGTAAACCATAGGCGTTCCTGAGGTGTTTATTCATTAAATAATAATATAATACTTTTTAATACTGTTATATATATAATATTAATAATATTTTAATACCAATATATTATATTAATAAAAATAAGAATTTAACCATTAACAATTTTGTAAATAAGAATACCTTATCTCTTTGGATATTTCAATACTAATCTTCGCGTTTAATCACTTTACTTGAGAACCTGGAATTCATATCCGAAGGTACTATTCGTTGCAAGATAATTAGGATGGAATTCCCCAGATTTTTAATAATATAATGGGTATGCTTTGGCCACGTGCCTCTTTGTTCAGTTTATATTCGAAACTTAACTTAAAAGGGTGAAGTTATTACGAACGAAAACAATTTTTTTGTTTAGTACGTTTTTGATCGCATGTAATTTACGGCTCGTCGGTGTGTCCGCGTCTACGGCAGTAATTACCGTCTCGAATATTTCTTTTGCGAATTATATGCAGTGCGTGAGTGATTTTTTATTCCATATACCTACGAACACATACGTACCTTTCGCTCGTGCTCGTTTTGTTGGATTGTTTGTGATGGCTTCGTCATCAACATCATCAAGTTTTACACCGGTACTGTTGCGTACAGTCAGTAAGTCTGTCTATTTACCAAGAGAGAAGACTATTGTCCTGAATGTTCACGATGCTCTGGTTTCTCAGAATCCCACAAACACTGTTCGCAACATAGTCGAAAGTTGTGCCAACATGACTGGCGTAGGAGAGTCAACTATATATAGGTTCCTATCAGAAAGAAAAAAACACGGTATAGCTAACCCAAACACAAACGAACACTTAAAGAGAGGGAAAAAGCCTATTGAAATTGATGAATTTGCCAAAAATGGTATTCGAAGGAAAATTCGTGGATTTTTTTTCAAAAAAGAAATACCAAACTCAACAAAATTTTACAAGAAGTTAGACGCGACCCGGATTTGCCTCATATCGGACGAACTAAATTGTGGCAAGTTTTAAAAGAATTAAATTTCCGGTGGGAGAAATCAGACCAAAAATCACTTTTGATTGATCGGGAGGAGATAATATGTTGGAGAAGAAATTATCTAAGATCCATACGAAAATTCCGGGCTGAAGGAAGGCCCATCTTCTACCAGGATGAAACGTGGGTAAACTCAGGTCATACTCTAAAAAAAATTTGGTCAGATAAAAATATATTAAGCTCCAGGCAAGCCTTTATGGAAGGTTGGTCTACTGGTATCTCCCCACCTTCTGGTAAAGGCAGTAGATTAATAGTTTCTCACATTGGCAGTGAAAAAGGATTTGTTAAGCATGGTATGTTGGAATTTCAGTCCCAAAGCACAAAAGACTATCACGAGGAGATGACAGCTGATGTTTTCGAAGAGTATTTTGAGCAAATGATTGAACACATACCACCAAATTCAATTATAGTATTAGATAATGCACCTTATCATTCACGACTAGTAGAAAGACTTCCAATGACTGCGTGGAAGAAACAGGATATTCTTGACTGGCTGCGGAATAAGTATCTGCCTTACGAAGATGGAATGGTAAAAGCAGAACTTCTAAAAGTTGCCCGGCAACACAAATCTAAGTTCAAGGAATACGTAGTTGACAAAATAGCGGAAAGGTGAAACATTACAGTCCTTAGACTTCCACCCTACCACTGCGAAATAAATCCAATTGAACTCATTTGGGCACAAATGAAAAGTTATGTGGCTAGAAAAAATACGTTATATAAAATACAAGCTGTACGTGAATTGGTATACGAGTCTTTCCAACATATTACAGAACAAAACTGGAAAGATGCAGTAAGGCATGTAATAGAAGAAGAACAAAAAATGTGGGATCTTGATAACATAATTGATGCGACTGTAGAGACACAACCGCTAATTATTAACCCTCAAGATGACTCGGATTCCGAAGTTGATCCTATTTACTTTGAATTTGAATAGTTTTCTAATCGTAATTATATAAGGTAAGTAATAATAGTTGTAATCGTAAGGTATTAAAGGGGAAAGGCGCAAAATGACGCCTGTCAAAATGTTCAATGTGTTTTAAATGTATCCATTTTTTTTTAAAATCCTGAGAAAACTAAACAGCATTTTTGAAAAATTTAAAGGCAGAATGAAATATTTATTAGAATAAATAAAAAGTTTCTTTTGCATGCAATATTTTCAATTAAAAATTATACTATATTTTCTCTTTTATTTTCACCCCTGTTACACAACATATTAAAATAAACATTGTAGAAGTTTTCAGGGACTTTCTGCCCTCGGTAATAATGTAATCTTTCATTCTGCGTTTAAATTTTTCAAAAATATTTATTAGTTTTCTACGGATTCGAAAATAATGGATACATTTACAACACATTGGAAATTATGCCAGGCGACATTTGGCGCCTTTCCCCTTAATTAAATAAATGTATCTTTTACAAATGGCAAGAAACTTTTTATTTTTGAATAAAATAAAGAAGTTTTATTAAAAAATACAATTTACATAAGTACAATTAAAAAAATATATTTATTTAGTTCAAGAAAATGTTTCAATCATATACTCTACGACACTGGTGTAACACATCTGTAACCATTCAAAATAAACTCGTAATAGGATTATAAGGTATTGTATTCCTTCAGATACAAGGTGGGTTAGTCGCAAACATCTTAAACCGTCAGTTTCAGGTTGGTTTTTACTATTATATCGTATTACCTATCCTCTCTGTATTTCAGCTCTCTAATTAGGGTTAAACTTGTAGTCGGCTATCGACAAATTGTGAACCGTGTATAGCTAGCAAAATACTCGCTTTGCTTATTAATATATTATATTTGTAATTAAGTGTTTTGCATCGCATTATTATTCATAAATATTATCAAGCCAATCATTTATAGTAATCAGTGTTTCCTAAAACCGCAGTTATAATTTTTATATAAACAGTTCATTTATTCAAACAAGCAGTGTTGCCAGTAGTTCGCTTTGAACATAGAAACGACATTTCGCTAAGCAATTCTACTTGTAATTATATGTAATAGTGAAAATAGCCTCAGTGAAAAGTGTAGTGAAATATCCCATATCACAGTGTTTTCGGACAGATATCAGAAATTGCTATTTAATCCTAGCATTAAATATAAGGTAGTGTTTTATCTGTTTTTCATTCCAGTCCTCGGCTGGTGGTCCTTCGTCCTTCAGTTCTCTAAATGAATTCTTGTCCAACCAATTACGAATTACAATTTTTTTCCTGAAATAAAAAACCCTGAAAGTAAAAAAAGGAAAAAACAATTATGTATCAAGGCTAAAGCAAGAAAAAGAAACGATGGAGAACTTGGTACAGACAAGACTACGAAAACAATGGAATAACTTGGTCATTATTGTGCATTAACAACCTGAAGGCACATTGAACAACAGACAGAGTCTTCTTCTTCAGGTTCCTTCCCCTATCGGAGGTTGGAAATCATCACTATTTTAATTTTATTGACCGCGCTTCTGAATAATTCTAATGAGCTGCAACCGAACCACTCTCTCAAATTTCTTAGCCAGGATATTTTGCGTCGTCCTGGGTTTCTCTTCCCTTGCATAATTAATCTAAGTAATACGTACTTTTCGCCCCTCATTATATGACCCAGATATTTAATCTTTCTAATTTTAACAGTTTTTATGACTTCACATTCTTTCTTCATGCTTTGTAACACCTCTATATTAGTTACTTATTCAGTCCACGATATTCTGTGGATTCTCCTGTAGCACCACATCTCAAAGAAGTTTAATTTTTTGATTTCAGGCTGTTTTATTGTCCACGCTTCCATGCCGTATAGTAAAGTAGAAAAAACGTAACAACGTAGCATTCTTATGCAAATCTTTAGATCAAGGTTACGGTTGCAAAGTAATTTCTTCAATTTTATGAACGTGTTTCTTGCCATTTCTATTCTAGATTTGATTTCTTTTGTTTGATCTCCATCTTCGGTTAGCCACGTTCCTAAATATTTATATGTTGTTACTCTTTCGATCGTGCAGACAGAGTCATTTCTACATATAAAGAAGAAGAGAGAAAAAGAAGGTATGTAAATATATTGACGGATGCTAAGAATGTCATGGCTGCAAAAGTTAACAACGATGAAGTACTTCGTACTAATAATTACTAAGCCTAATTAAAGAGAGAAAAATTCAATACTTGTATGATGTGATGAGAGATGAAAGATATAAATTACTCCAAATCATATTAAAAAGTAAAATACGGGGCAGAAGATCAGTTGAAAGAGCCAGAGCTCGTGGCTGAAAGACCTGAGGAGATGGTTTGACAGCTCATCTGTAGAAATTTTTCGTGTAGCAGTTTCCAAAGCCATAATTGCTATTTGGATCGCCAACCTTCGAAAGTAGATGGCGCAATAAGAATAAGAAGTGATACTGTTTGATTCTGTATTAAATTTATTTACAAAAACATTGCTCTAAGAAACTCATCCGAATTAAAATTTGATATGATTACATAGCCTTTTTTGTAAAAATAATTTTAAATACCTTATAATTAATATCTACTCATTTAAAGGTTCTAATCTTCTAATTCTACGATTTGCACAGCACCTGAGGATCACAGCTAGTTTAGTCATCATCATCAGTTAGAGCTACAGCCTTCGTGGGTCTTGGTGTGCCTCAAAACACTCTTTTTACCTTTACTATCGACTGTCTGTCTTCTCCATCTCCTTACTCCAATCTCCCTTATTAAATATTCCTGCACATCGTCCAGATATCTGAGTTTTGGTCACCCACTTCTTCCGACCAGCCTGTTTAGCATAGTTAGTTTAGCAGGAAGACTTTCATCCATCCCCATTACGTGTCCCATCCATCTTAAGCGGTTTATTACTTACTTAGCTAGTTTATTAATCTTTCCGATTTATAAAACATTTTTATAGGTAATTTTTGACTACGTAAGTGGTTATTTACTTATGTAAAACAGTAAAACCAGTCCTTGGCCAGAAGGTCACACGAACTTTATTAGTTTTTAATTTCTTCTTAAGGTCCGTTCCGAACTTTGGCGATCATTCTGACTATGATGACTTTGTTGGTTACTGGTCAGTGTTTCCTTGCAAAATGCATTGGAGTAGCTTTTATTTGCCTTGATTTCCTATTGAATGTCCCAAGTACTGCAGCTTACTGTTGGGTGGCAGAATGGCGTAATGTAGCATTCAGCGATGAATCAAGATTCTGTTTAGGAATGCATGATGGTCGTAGGATGGTAAGACGCCGCCGTGGAGAGCGACGAGATATCGGGTTTGCTGTTGAGAGACATGTACACAGGATAGTTGGAGTAATGGTTTGGGGGGCTATTGCCTATGGTAGCCGATCACCACTTGTGTTTATTCGAGGCAATATGACAGCTGCCCATTATGTTGATGACATCTTACAAACCACTTTACTGCCTTATCTCGACGGCCGTCGAGACGTCCTTTTTTAGCAAGACAACGCGCGCCCCCATATTGCTCGTCAAACTATGGATTTTCTCCAAGAAGCTGGCGTTAATGTTTTGCCGTGGCCAACCCGTGCTCCGGATTTAAATCCTATCTAACATGGGATATGATGGGAAGGAGACTGTACATTTTGCACCATCCTCCACAGACTCTGGCACGGTTAATACATGTAGTTTAAATTGCTTGGAACGATCTGCCACAAGCAGACATCGATCATCTCATTTTGTCAATGCCTAGACGTATACAGGAGTGTATTCAGCGACGGGGTTGCCAAACACATTATTAATTTTTTTTTTGATTACTTGTTAATAAAAACTCTTGACAACGTTATCGTTTCATTCTTGATGTAAATCTACCATGTTGCCAAAAAATTAAGTTCAAGAAATTATTCCTTCTGGGTGTAATACTTCTAATGTCACTGAGTATATTTCATCGGTTATCCACGATTTCCGTTTCTCTGTATCTTTCTTCAGGTATTGTTCTTTTATTTCTCTCACTGTTTCTTTTACGATGGTCAGTTTTCTCTATAGTTTCTTGGTTTCTGCATATTAACTTACTGCAAAAAAACCCAAGATTATAATATTATTATCAAAAGAATAGAAGGAAGTTTTTCAAATAATACAACAATTAGTTAATAAAAGAAAAATCGAACGGTTTATGAAATAATGTAAGACCCCAATGATTAATATATGTTTAGTTTACATTCCACAAAGGAAATTATGTGGTTAAATTAAATCAGTATAATAATTATAGGAAAAACCCAACAATAAATTATTGTAACGTGGAAGATATTACGTTACATTTAAAAAAAGTAATTGACAGATACAATAGGTACTCGTGGATTAATTTAATATTGTATACAAAACATTAAATCAAAATCATTCTATTAGTAAAGAGGAATGAAATTTATCGTGGTACTGTTTATATAATAGTAGTACAACTGTAGCAGACTTTAACATCTTGTTTAGCCAACATATAAAATTTATTTTAATCAATTGCAAAAATTGGAGGTTAGCTTTTCACTGAATATCACATTTATATTGAGTTGCGACAATAGAAACAATAGAAGATATATACTAAAAACATATTTATATCTGTCCACCACACCTAATACTCTGTGGTAAAATGACTTTAATCTGACGCTAGAAACGCAGATAAAATAATCGATATTAATATTTTATAAGAAAAAAGTCAACAAAGATTATTTATATATTTACTTAAATTTGCTCTCTATTTAACCAATATATAAAGCAGTTAGTAAATACAATGTTTAGTGTTGTGTAAATCGTTCATTTTACAAGGACCGAATCAATCAGTGACCGACTCTGAAAACGATTGAATCATTTCAATCGTTCGTTCGTTTCAATAATTTTCTATGCCGTTTAAACAAAAATAACAAGTAACCGATTGATTGAGCTAAATCGACTGAAAACCGATAGTATTGCTTACCTTATTTCATTTATGTGTATTCACTTTCATTGTCCTTCATACGTTTATGTTAGTGCAAGTAGGGCTTAGATTCTTAAGAAATATTCGAGAAGCTAGAATTTATTATGATTTTGTTTTGAGGTTCTTAGTGTAACTCATAATCAAATAATTATAGTGAGGAACCTATCTAAAACTTATCAAAACAGCTAAAAAAATGTAATATCAGAATCATCAAACAAGTTCTAAAAATATTGCAAGAGAAACTTGGTCCATAATAAACGATCTTCGAAATTAAACTAACACAACTTAATCATTTTCTTTTCTAAACCCTGAAAATCTAAATAAATACTTCGTTAATGTGAGTAAAAATATAACATCAACTATTTTGTCACAACAAGATCCTATTTCCTGGACGTGTACGAACTCATCACTTTTTAGCCCCCCATAAAATTATTAGACCCTCCGAGATATAGTAAACTGATCACCGGCATCCTTTGGAGATCGGTAAACTCATCACTGCAGATAGGTAAACTCATCACCAGCATTTTTATAATGCAGAATATTGCCTGTTACCTGTTACACTTCTCATTTATGTGATAATTTATTAAATTCAGAAATTATTTTAAGCAAATTGCTTTAAAATAGATATTAATATCGGTTGTCTCACTATGAGTGGCCTATTAGACGTATCTGCCAATCTGAACGGTTTTGAGATCTGAAAATTCAGTTGCATAGGTTTTCGATAATAAATTTTATAATGAAACTGTTTGTGAGCATGTGCTGTTTTCGTTTATATCGGAAATAGTCCCCAACCTCGTTATTTGATTTGCATTCCCTTTTTATATTTCTCGTTGAATTCTAGAGATAATTTTTTGAGCATACATTCAGTCCAAGTGATACCGTTTTGGCGTTATTTGACTTTAACAAAAATAGCGAAGTTCTCTAGAATCAAGTGGTCTATCATCAAAAATTATTTTCGGCTATACAAGATGTTGTATGTGGCATGATTTAGGTTGTTTTCAAGTGGTCTGTTTTTTCTGTTTGATCGGAATGATCCGCAAAAAAAAAACGGTATAATGAAATTTGAAATTATTGATAACCATCGTTTTTCGTCCGCGTTGGCTCAAAACGTAATCGATGAGCAGTTCACTATCCATGTTAAAGGATATGGGAAATGTTAAAAATCAAGGGAAATGTTTAGAATGAGATAGATTTTAGAATAGAATTTTGTAGAATTCAGAAATACAAATAATGAATTGCATTTCCATTTAATACATTCGATTTGAGATTATTTTGTCAAATTACCAAACCTTAGCGGGTTGCAAGGGGTCTATACCTGCCACGGGGTGCAGGTAGGCCAGTGATGAATTTACCAATCTCTCGGGGTCTATATTAAAATCCCTATTTTTATGGCGGTGATGAGTTTGTACTATGTACGAGGGTATTTATGGTAATTGATTATGAGTTTACGTGTACCCCTATTTCCTATCTCCCAAATTCAGAAAAGGTCTCGAATCCATTTTTTATAAAACTAGTATATAAATCTAAACTGATCCAAATAATCAATAGTGTTGGAAGTCTTGGTCTCACTAATTAACGATTACTTTGAGAAAGGTATATTTCCAGAGTGCCTGAAGACAGCCATTATTATTCCTGTTTATAAGGGTGGTAAAATATCGAAAGTCTGCAACTGTAGACCTATTGCCTTACTACCGGTCCTATGCATTATATTCGGCAAAATAATTATATAACCCTTTTCAAATTAAGTTTCCCTTTCCTTAAGTTTCGTAAATTGACAAAAGCCTATCTATTAGAAGATATTATTCTTTATCTTTATCTATTTGAAGATAAGAAAGACCATATTATTCAGTGGAACAGTTTCTTAACGAATAACTAAGAAATTATAGTAAGTTTAGGTACGAGCAACTAAAGTATTCTTATATATATATATATATATATATATATATATATATATATATATATATATATATATATATATATATATATATATATTTGGGTATCACATGCAGCAACTTAAACTTATCAGTTCGTAAGGTTTTATTATGCAATTTGCAATTTAGTTAAATTTTGCAATGGATTGTATATTTTATTATTCTTTATTCTGTGATATTGACGATTTATGTAATTTTAGTAAATTTTAATTGTTATTGTTATTTTTTTGACTTTTTATAAGCTTTGTCCATAAAATTGTATACTCTTCAGTGACAATAAAGCATATTTCTATTCTATTCCATTCTATCAATTACTTTCATATAAGTGTAGTAATTATTCCGCCTTCTGTGCTAAGTTAAATGGGTACTTCGAATACCACAAATCTTACAAATTCGGCTTATTCGATTAACATTTTTATATGACACTTATTTATATCCTTTTTTAAAAAAACAATGTAATCCATTCTTAGAAGTGATCTGAGATATAAATTCTACTTGATTGTCCTTGAAAACAATAACATTTAGTCATTTAGCGGTCATGTTTACTACTAATTCCGACTTACATATTTTAGTGACAACTATCGTCGACAACAAACACAAATAATACAATCGGAACAATAATTCTCGTTAAGATTACCAAACAAACGATTTAAATACCATTAAGTGGGTACCCACTAATAGTACCTGATAACAATTACACTATACATAATGTAGACGATAATATTAAGTCTAATTGAAAAAGGAATTAGTCGCTGCAGGTAAATTTTCTTAGAAGTAGATGAATCATTGTAAATATAAACTGTTATTTTTTTGACACAACTTTTGGATTTTGAAACGATGAGTTATAGTGATCGCTATAAGAAGATCAGAGAAGATTGCTGAGAATTAAATACCAGAAAACGATAACATCGAGGAAAGCTGGGTTAAATTCAAAAATAACATAATTAATGCATTTGACCAGGTCAAATTAAAGGACGTTATCCACTTATTGTACTTAAGAGAGATACCTCTCGGAATAATCAAAACGATCGAAAATATCTACCAAAACGCAATAAAAGTAAAAGTGGAAGAAGAACTAACTGACACTTAAGAAGCTAACAATGGGATAAGATAGGGAGATTCCCTCTCTCTATCTCCTTGAGATGATTTACAACGTATACTGCATCAGTTTAATATAACCGTCAGAAAATTTAACATGTTAATTTTCCCAAAAAAGACAAATGCATGGTTACAACAGCAAATTTACTAAGATGTAAATTGGAGCTGGAAGGTAAGATAATACGACAAGTGGCGGAGTTGAAATTTCTAGGCATCACATTATCTAGCTACGGAGAGCTCGAAAGTGAAGTATAAGATCAAGCGAATAGTGCAAACAGAGCCGCAGGTTGCCAAAGACAATGGAAATATACTAACTGATTAGAGATATATTGGAGATAATAGGAAAAAGCAAAAGGAGAACAAGGAAATGGTTTGATAGAGAATGTCAAGAAAAACTACACGACAGACAGATAAAGAGAAACATTATGCTTCAAAAGGAACTGCAAAAAGTAAAAAAAACTATGCAACTTCACGCCGAAAAACAAGAAAATTAATTAGAGAGAAAAAAGGAAGTACGAACAACACAAATATGAAGAAATTTAAAGGAATAGGCAACAGTCAAATAGTCGAGCATTAAACAAATCAGTTTCAAACGAAAAAAAAAGGTTCAGACCTAGATGTGTGTCTGTACTCAGAAAAAATGATGAATTAATAATAAATAAAAAAGAACTGCTCCAAACATGGCAAGAATATTTCAAGACTTTACTAAACATACATCAAGAGGAAGAACATGGAGAAAATATATATTTTGGGGCGGACCTACCGGTAGAGGACCCCAAAATAGATGAAACATTGCCAGCAATTACCAAATTGAAGAACGGAAAACTCCATGCTCTGACAATATACTGGCTGAATTCCTTAAGTACGGAGGAGAAACTCTACATAGACAAATACACAAACTAATAACACTTATATGAAACGAAGAGAAAATACCAACAAAATGGCACGAAAGTGTAATAATCCCCATCCATAAAAAGGGAGACAAAACCAAGTGCTCTAATTATAGAGGCATCTCACTACTTAATACGGCATATAAAATCTTATTGAGCATCCTATTAAGTAGGCTGACACCGTTTGTACAAAATTTCATGCGGGAATACCAAGCCGGCTTCAGAAAACATGAATCGACCATAGATCAGAGCTTTACTCTAAGACAGCTGCTTGAAAAAGGATGGGAATTCAATAGAACTATCCATAATCTCTATAGATTTCCAGCAAGCGTACGACAGCATTAAAAGGAATCAGATGTGGTATGCAATGGCAAAACTTTTAGTTCCGAAAAAAAACTTATCCAGCTTGTTAAGTTATGCGTGAATAGCTGTAGATCCAGAGTACGGATAGGTAACAAACTCTCAGAATATTTCGAAATAAGCAGTGGCCTGAAACAAGGAGATGCGCTGTCACCTCTCCTCTTTAATATTATCCTGGAGAAAGTAGTAAGAGCAACACAACTTAAAACAGAATTACTGACAGTAAATGGACCAAAATTACTACTAGCATACGCAGATGACTGACATTGTGGGAAACACAGTCACCAATGTGAAGGAGAACTTTAATAAATTGGAGGTAGAGGCAAAGAAAACTGGTTTAAGGGTAAACGAAGAGTAAACGAAATACATGTGCATCAACAGACAAAAGGGACGAGATAGAATAGGGCAAAATGTTACAATAGACATATATAACTTTAAAAGAGTGGAGAGGTTTAAATATGTCGGAGCAACAATCACTGCAGATAACGATATCGCGGAAGAGATTAAAGGAAGAATTCAGGCAGCAAACAGATGTGTGTACAGCCTCCACAATACTATTAAATCTAGAAGCCTAACACAAACATCAAAGATTAGAATATATAAAACGGTTATTAGACCGGTGCTCATGTAAGTGTGTGAGACGTGGACCCTGACCAAAGAAACTGAAACAAAACTTAGATGGTTTGAGAGGAAAATACTCAGAAAAATCTTTGTGCCTTATTACTACATTGATAGCAACAAATGCTGACGTCAAGCAGATGTATAGCGAGCGATATAGTCCAAGAGATTAAATCCCAACGTCTAAGATCGGCTGGCCATGTCCATAGACTCAATAATAACCGCCTTGTCAAGTTAATATGGGAGGAAGCCCCCACAGGAAGAAGGCCTTTAGGACGTCCACGAATGCGATGGAGAGACAATATATGGTCAGATCTAAGAACAATTGGGCTACTCACTGACCCAAGTATTATGGACGACCGTTCAAGATGGAAGTAAGTTGTGCAGTCAGCCAAAACCCACCCCGGTTTGTAGTGCTACGAGAAGAAGAAGAAGATATATTGGCATGGGTGTCACGGCATTGAATAAAGTCGCCACTTCTAGTGACCATCTATGGATACGATGATGGTACCATTGTATTCTTATTGATACCATATTTATTTTTGTATTGCCAGAATTGAAATAAAACACTACAAATAAACTAGAACGTAGAGGTCATTTTTATTGACGTCATATTAAGAATTTTTCTAACCAGTATTTGAAAGCGTTTGGTTTACAAATTTATTCGCAAAATGTTCTAAGAATCGTTCACATACGGGTTTTTAAATTCAGAACGATGTCAAGGAGAAAGTTATTTGTCACCGGGTGAATGTAAGCTATCTGGATTATTTAAGGCGTAACTAGACAATTAGTTTTGAGGGGATTGATTAGACTAGTAGTTTTTGGGGTTATTGTAAACATGAGGATACCAACTCTTGTTCAAATAATAAAGAAAAGAACACCTTGTTTAATTTTAAATTTATTAGGTATTTTTCGAAAGATCTTTTTACATGTATCTAATTATTTGACACGAGTCATTTTGTAAGCAAATGTATATGTGTTCAAATTCTGTCATGTGTGCTATTTCAATGTGCAAAGAATTTTATATGCTATATGTGCATATAAACTAATAATTTATGTGATGTAAATAATTGTTTATAACAACTATACAATTTCCTCTGGAAATTACTGCTTATAAAAAACCCACAACTCTCTAAAGTATTCTTGGTATCAGTTCAAACAATTCCAATTAGTGATTATCATGACCATAGATAAAGATCGTGACGAGACTGACTTAACAGAAATATTTAAATGTGCAAAGAATTTTATATGCTATATGTGCATATAAACTAATAATTTATGTGATGTAAATAATTATTTATAACAACTATACAATTTCCTCTGGAAATTACTACTTGTAAAAAAACCCACAACTCTCTAAAGTATTCTTGGTACCAGTTCAAACAATTCCAATTAGTGATTATCATGACCATAGATAAAGATCGTGACGAGAGTGACTTAACAGAAATATTTGAAAAGATTATTCGAAGAACAAATACCGAAGTGAAAAAAATAATAAAGCTGATATGAAAGAATCCTTAGAAAGACCACTCAAAAGATGTTATGAAACCTAGATCTCAAGATCGTACATCTCTGATGACATAATATTCATCATAACATTGTTGATAATTATGTGGACAATGGTAATTTTATTTTTTGCTTCTGTGCGAGTTCTGTGATGTGATGGATTTTATTAATAAGTTTCTTTAGTTATTTCTCTAGGGTCTTCTACTCGTGCTTCTTTTGCATTACTCTAGATTTTCTTCTATTCTAGATAGAACTACTTGCCATTTATATCTAAAAGTTTATTCTGCAGTCACATTCAGACCTTTTTTGCTCTTTTTGGAGCTCATCAAATGTTGATAAACTGAAGAAAACCTAAAAGATAGGCATGCCTTCTTGTTTCTGGGAGATTTAGCGTAATATAAATTTTAGCGATTTATACGTAGATGAAACTGAATTTTGAATTTTCTATCTAGAATCTTTCTTTATCAGGACTTTCGGTGTCACCGCATTATTTCACAACTCCACAGCTTATTATACTACTGCCAATATTACAACACAATGATCCTTTTATGTTGCTGATGATGACTTGGTTCGCAGTTTTAGTATTTAGCTGGGGGTAATGCAAAGGTTATTGATGGCGGAAAATTGACATAGTAGAAGAAACAGGTAATCAGGTACTGTTTTGATTTCAGTGGCTTCTCTTAATTAAGAATAGAGGTCAAGCATCCTAATACTTCTCTTCAAAAAGGGAGACAAATCGGAAACGGAAAATTACAGAAAAATTAATTTATTAAACACAATACTAAAATTAACATCCAGTGATAAAAAATTAACTAAACGAAATTGTAACACTAGCAGAACAACAAGGTTTTAGGTCGAGAAGATCATGGACCGACTCTATATTTATAATGAGGCAAGTGCAAGAGAAATCCATTAACATTAAAGATCTTAAGAAGGCATTTGACCGGGTCAAATTAAAGGACGTTTTCTACTTATTGTACGCAAGAGAAAATATCCGACAAAACAACACAATTAAAGTAAAAGTAAGAGAACTAACTGATCCTATTAAAGCTGGCAATTGTTTAACCTGATTATAGATGAAATATTAAAAAAGAAAAAACTAAAAAAGGATACCAAATGGGAGATAAACAACTTGAAATAATCTGCTATGCAGACGACGCAATACTACTCTTTCAAAGTGAAGATGATTTACAACGTATGCTGCACCAATTTAATATACCCGCCAGAAAATTTCATATGTTTAGGCATCACATGATCTAGCTATGGAAAGCTCGAAACAGAAGTGGAAGATTAAGTGAATAGAGCAAACAGAGCCGCAACAGTCATCAGACCAATAATGAGATACGTGGCAGAAACAAGACCTGACACAGACAGGACAAAAAGGATATTAGAAATAGCAGAGATAAAAATACTTTGAAAATCACATGGTAAAACAGTATTGGACAGAGCTAGAAGTACAGATATCCGACGTAGATGCAAGTTGGAGAACATCAAGAACTGGGTAAGAAATAGAAGAGCAGAATGGAAAGATCATATAAGCCGAATGACAACAAAGAGAGTAGTAAAAAAGGCAAGAGACGGTTCCCCAATAGGAAGACGATCAGTAAGAAGACCACGAAAACGATGGAAGGACAACTTACTGTATATAAAAAGAAAAAAAGGAAGTATTCCTTTTGATTTCATAACTTCGTATTGTTTGTCAGAGACACATTTGATATATGGAAGAAAACTTTGGTATAATCAGTCGAGTTGTTTAAATTTTTTGGATATTCTCAATATGATTTTTGTGGTACCCGTTTTTAACAAGGGCTTCTTTTATACAAGCATATTCTCCGGATATATCCACTGGCATTATAGTAAAGTCGTATTATCTGGAAACAAGATTATTGTTTCAGAATTATTTTGTGAAAGTGTATGATAGGATTTTGCATGCAAGTAGAGATTGGTATAGGTGAGTTTTGATATAAAGAGTAGAAGAAACCTTGGGTTTTATGTTTGTTTACCTGAATGTATAGAAAAGTTAATAATAAATCAGTCTACATCTCCATCGTGAACTAAATATTGAACAGATACCAATCAGATGGGTTAAACGAAAGCATCCTTGCTAAAGCACCAAATGACGAAAGTGATGGCCTACATATCGTAGCCAATATTATGGGTTTAAGAGTTGATGAAGAAAGGAATCGGGTTTCACAATCTTCAATAAATATATTGGTCATTGTTTGAGTATCTTTATTTCCGACTGTCGCATTTTCCACTCATTGACAAGTTGTTCTTGAAATCTTTCTCAAAAATATTATCTTCTTTGACCAAACGTAACTTGGGTTAGCTAATTTTCAGTTTTTTATGAATATGACGACTCCTAAACAATCTCCGAATCGAATAAATAGAACTAATTAAAAGAGTGGCGATTTAATACACAAAAACAATAACAAGTATCAAAGAACATCCAGAAAAAAATAAGATTTGCTGAAATAAGAAAACCACCAAAATAAAAAAAAATTAACTCATTAAATAGTAATCTAGACTTAAAAAAACAATACCTAAATTGTTTTCTTAATAAAATATTGAACATTTTATATTAAAATGTGGCATTAAGTAAATATTTGTTAGAAGAAGCAGTAAAATTTTAACAAAATCCAAGAAATTGACCATTTACATATTATTAAACATTTGTTTTCCAATAAAATATTATATTTATATTTTTATTTGTGTTCAAAAATTACAGTTATATAGTTTTAGCATTAAAAAACAGTAAACTGAATTAATTTATGAGAAGTATTTATAAATAGATAATATTTAGTTCCATTTTCGTCCTATGACTAAATGTAAAAAACTTAATATTTTAATGTACCAATCTTCTTCTTCTTATTCTTCTCCTCTTTTTATTTTAAACAATATCCTTTTTATGTCAAAATCGTAGCCTAAGTTGGGATTTCCATGTCCCAGTTCTTCTCTTCTACAGCTTCTCGTTCGATGAGGCTGCCTTCCGGTATAACTTGCAACTAGTGGTGAGATCTGGTAATTTAATTCGTATTACCCACAGATATATGGGGTTGTGGACGATGTGAAAAAATTTATATTTAATATTTACTTAATATTTATATCAAGTTGCCAAACTGCAACAATAACGTCTTCAATTAAAAACTCTTTTGGTTGTAAATAAGTCAATGCGTCGAACGTTGAGTGGTTTATTCTTGGATTGGGACTGATCCTGGTTGGTTCATCTGGTGCGAAGATCATCCCATCCCTCTTCTCACAGTGAGAATGATAAAAGGCTTATAAATGCGGTTAAATCAATGTTCTATTTAAACTGGGAATTACAAAAGATAGAAAGAAGCGGAAGTACATCGGTATAATCGACTTATGAAGTCATGATATATTAAAAAAACAAGAATAATTTGGTGCCAAGTTTTCTTTTTTCGGTTGCGTTTCTTAAAAACTACTGGTACACTGCAACTAAGAAATACTGCCCTTCTAAGCCAAAAGGGCGTATCTCAAATTTTTGTTAATTTCTGTTCTTTTCACTTTAGTGTTGCTATGTACTAACCCGAACATAGTACTAAGCGAAAAATCCGTATCTCAACTTGAAACAGGCTAAAAACAAGTGAATTGAGCTTCACTTGTATGTTTATAGACTTAAAAGAAAAAAATACTTCTTTTGTGTGTTCATATGAAAAGTATAGAAAAGTAGCTAAAGACATGAATATATCAATTGTTAAACTTGGCCACGAGGAGTGCGAGTTGTGTCAGGAATTTATTGAACATGACAAAACCCATGACAAAGAAAACCTGGATGAGTCGTGTGAGAGTTGTACTAAATGGAAAGCTCACAAGGAAAAGTCAAATAAATCAAGAAAATTATACACTGAAGACAAAAGAAAGGAAGAACATGTAAAGTCTATAGTTTATTGCGCAGACATGGAAAAAGTTATTATGCTTCCCAGGCTAGAGATGTTTATATCTGCCATATTTACACATAGAGTATCTGTGTACAATGAAACATTTGTACCAGTGGGAAAAAAGCAAAAACATTGCAAACCTTTTGCTGCTGTGTGGCACGATGGCGTGTTTGGTCGGACCAAAGACGAGTTAATCAGTACTTTTAACCAATTTCTTTTGTTTAAAAGGGATGTGGAAAACATAACAATATGGTTAGATAACTGTTTATCTCAAAACAAAAACTAGTCTCTATTTTCTGCTTTGTTCTACCTAATAAATTCAGATAAAACAAACACTTCACAAGTAACTATAAGATATTTTGAACCGTGCCATACATTTATGGTGGCAGATTCGTCCCATCACAGATTGGACATGTCCATGACACGTATGGGGAACAGATTATATGACCTTACAGATTTTGTGATCGCAGTCAAAAATGGATCAATTGGAACTGATGTTCAAGTCATGGAGTTAAAAAACCTTCTTGTTTGGAATAACTTCTCATCTCAATACAAATTCATCAAAATTGTACCACGACCGTACATGCATGATATGGTAGAAGTAGTTTTTTCAAGAGGTGAACAGTCAATTAAATACAAAAATGACTTTGATGGAAAGGAGTACAGGGACATCAATTTTCTAAACTCAAAAATCACAAATAACCATATTTTCCCTAAACCGAAGTCTCGAGTAACTTATAAGGGAATATCTACTGAAAAGAAGAACAACACAATCAAAAACCTAGGAGGAACCATAGGAAAACCACAGATGAAGTTTTGTGAAAATCTTCCAGTGTCTGATTAGAACTGTTAATTTGAGGAAAAGTTTTTTTTTGCTTTAACTGAGTGTGTAAAACATTAAAAAAGGGTTCTTTAATACATTTTTCTATTTTATAAAAAAAAATCGGTTGCCTGTAAAGTCGGTTTTACGGGCGAAGATTTTACGTGACAACGTCTTTTTCTCGGTAGAATATTTATTGATATGAATATTATTAAATTGCACAATAGGAACAAGGAATTGAATGAAAATAAGAATTGCATTACCGATTTATTAGGTATTTTATATATTATTTATATTTATTATATATTATATTTTTATATATTATTTTATATATTATTTATTTTATATTATATTATTGATCTTATTATTTTCTACAAAATTTATTTGAAATTTTTTTCGATATATCAATTAGTTGCGGAGATATCGATCATTGAAGTTATTGTTTGCTACCAGTATTTTATATATTTATTTTTTTCAGTTATAAAAAATTACTATTTCCAATTGTGTCTACCAAGTATGGTCACATGTATTTGCCTACATATTAAATAATAATAAGTACAGATAATGTTATGTGACGTTCACTTCTGATTATATATATTTTAATATTTTTAATTTTAAAGAATCAATTTGAAAATCAAAACACTTATTCAGATCGAAGGTTCAAATTTTTGCTAAATAAATTTGAAATTAATTAAAATTTGTAAATGTAAATGGTAAAGTTGAAAATTAAAACATTTACTAAAATTGGAATTTGAAATTCTTGCTAAACACAGTTAAATTCTAACTCCGCGCGTGGTGATTGGTCGGTTTAGTTCGTTTGTTTGGTCGCCCTGTTTTGACAGGTTAGAAGTTATAATTTGTTATTTTAAATGTTTGACTAGCAATACGCGCTGTTTCTTCTCAATCGACTGAATTACGATTGATTGCAGAGTGATTTAAACTAATAATTTACTTAACACTATCAACATTTGTCAATAGTATGACATAACCTATAAACTCAATTTCTCAACTTTTGTGTCAATCTAACAATTAATCAATCAATCATAGTTTACGATAATGAAATATTAGTGTACAATTATTTACCTTTATTGTTGTAGTTGTTGTAAATGACGAATCTAAGCACTCCACATTTTCACTACAGACACAGCTGACGATACTTTCAACGATTTTCAACTATAGCGATTCAACGCGCCTAATTCTCTAGTGCCGCGCGCAGCGGACCGATCATGTTTCAGTGGGAGAGAGACGCAAGGCATTCGCCGGTCCGGCGGGCCTCTCTCTCGTTCGGCGACTCACTGTAACAGACGTGAGCGGGCGTTACCCTTTTTCTTAAATGACTCCGAGCCACAACCTAATTTAAGACGTTGTCACGTCAAAACACAGTTTCCTTCAAGTTATACTGGAAGGAAAAGTACAGGGCAAAAGATCAGTAGGAAGACGCCAGAACTCGTGGCTGAAAGACCTGAGGAGATGGTTCGACCGCTCATCCGCAGAGACCTTTCGCGCAGCAGTTTCGAAAACTAGAATTGCCATTTGGATCGCCAACCTTCGAAAGGAGACGGCGCATTGAGAAGAAGAATAAAACACACTTTAAGGCAGTTAAAGTTGAAAAATATTGAGAAAGTGTGAGTGCTGATAAAAATATAACAAAAGTGTGAAATGTGAAAATTTAGGTTTTTGAGATACGCCCTTTTGGCTAAGGAGGGCAGAATAGGATACAGAAAAACATAACTTGGAAATATTTTAAATCACAAAGCATAGTGCTGTAAAGTGTGACATCGTGAGTAAAGACTATTAATTCAGACTAGAACATAACATTTCACTAAAGAATACACCACTCCCATCGCTAAAAATTGTGAAGTGACTGAGTTTCCCTACAAGAACAAGAATTCCGACCGATAGATCTAGGACGGTAAAATTTCAAGATACGACGGATAAATCAGACTATTAGATCAAATCAGTCGAGGATTTGTATTAGTTGACATAAGGGATAACAAATGTTTAATACAAAGACCTAATTCTTTTTGTCTGTTTATAAACTTTAGAAAGTGTTACGTGACAAAATATAAATAAATTTACACAGGTAAAATTCATACTCGTATATTACATGGCTTATTGGTAAACGTGTCTATAAACAAATATTCTCATTTTATGAGGCTACTCTTATAGTTATATCACATACTTTAGTTTTAAAATTAGTAGAGGACAAGGCTTTGGAACTAGAAATGTTGATGGAGATAATTACTCTTAAATAAATAATTTCATGACAAAAAGATATACGTGAATGTGAGAACTGCAAGCTTAGTGAAACAGAAAGCTAACAACATAAGTTGCTTGTGCTAAACATCGAAAGAAAAAGCAAAACTATACCAAAATATCGGAGACGACCACAAAAAATTAAGTGGTGGATGTTGAAAAATGGGAAAGAATATCTATTTAGGGCAAAATCGTAGAAAAAAATGTATTATAACTTGAAAAGAAGTGCTAATACCATTTGGAGGAATATGGCTAGCATCTAAAAGGTACTACTATTAAAATACTTGAAGAAAGATGTTTAAGAAAAAAGAAAAGTTTTATTTAAAATCCTTTATAAAAGGTATATAATTAAAGAACTCTTTCGGGCTACCCCACAGAACGTTTTCGGTTTTCAGTGCATTACTACGTGTAATGGTAAAACATATATGTCGCAAGAAAACGTAGTAATCCAGATAATGATCGAATGGAACCCAATTATTCTGTACGACGTGTATTTTTAGAGGAACGGGAAATTTTTTTGTGTGATTACATCAAAACTTGTAGCAAAATAAGCTACGGATTAACAACCATTCAAGCACGAAAGGATCTTGCAGCACCAGTTCCAGCGAATTATCAAGGAAAAAATAGCTGAACTCCAATTATTCCGTTTATATCCGTTACATATCATATTGTTTAACTGGCAAAGGATAATGTTATAATCATACCTACTCTTCCTCCTCATTGCAGTAACAAACTGCAACCCCTCATCATCCAGCCTCAAGAGTTCACTGCTGAACATAGGCCTCTTCCTCATGTTTCCAACCCCGTCTATCTTGCGCCGCTCTCATCCAGTTTTTATTGAGTCTTCTTAAATCGTCAGTCCATCTTGTAGGTGGTCGACCGACGCTTCTCTTGTCTTCCCTTGGCCTCCATTCCAATAACCTCTTTGTCCATCGCCCATCTGTCATTCTGGCTATGTGTCCTGCCCATCTCCATTTTAGTCTGGCTATCTTCTCGATGATGTCAGTCACTCCGGTTCTTCTCCTGATGTCTTCGTTGGTTATTCTGTCTCGCAGAGTTATTCCTAACATAGACCGCTCCATTCTTCTCTGCGTGACTCTCAGCAGTGAACTCTCTGCGTGTACTGCAACCCCTAGTTGTTTTAATTTTCACTCCCTTTAAAGCGTATTAAAATGCCGCTATAGACTTATGGTTGCTGAGCCATCCTGGTAAACCTATTTTAATATATCAGATAGCACAATAAGTAGAAGAGGCACATATCTGTAACACCTACTAATATTCTGTCAGGTTTTAATAAAACAGGAATGTTTCCCCTTAATAGAGATTTTTCCTCTAAAGCTGACTTCATTAGAAGTTTTGTGACTGATGGACCAAATGAAACTGAAAAGTCAAATCCACAACCAGAGTCGACAGGAATGTCTATTGTGGTTTTCAATTAAGTTATACTATCCAAAGACACCTGAAAATCAAGAAATATCCCCAACAAGGACGGCTGAAAACCCGAGAATGTCTCAAAACTCTAAGTCAATGGTATCATCTGCGAATTCTAGTTCTTTCATCTCACTTCTCGAAGTACTAGCAATTCGTCTAAGGAGAGTGAAGAACTAAGCAATTAAGATGATTCTACTGGCGATGAATTTAAAAATTTACAGTTGGAAAACGATTATGGCATTGATGCTAGTACAAAACTTACAATTGACAATTTTGTATTAGTGAATTTGAAAACAATATAATTTATGTTGCCAAAGTTCTCAAGACATTAGACGATAATGAATTACAAGTGTTATTTTTAAGCAAAAATGATAGCTTCAAGGCTGCTTTATTTTTCCTTTAGTTAAAGACATTGCTACAGTGGTCCGACATGAAAAACTAATAGAAGTACTGAGAGACAAAGATATAGACAGACGAGACTTATGAATCATTATCAATCTGTATTGGAATCAAAATGCCAATATAAAGATAGAAGAACAAAAGTCTGAAAATATGGATATAAAGAGAGGAGTAAGACAGGGCTGTGTTCTGTCACCATTACTGTTTAACGTGTACAGTGAAGCCATATTCCAGGAAGCAATAGCGGATCTGGGTGATGGAATCGCTGTAAACGGAAGAATAGTAAATAACATAAGATTCGCTGATGACACCGTTATAATGGCAGACACCCTGGAATCGCTACAAGAATTGGTAAATAGAATTAACGATTATTGTATTAGATACGGACTAAAAATAAATAAGAGAAAAACTAAATTTATGATTGTCTTAAAAACTCAACATGGAAATGAAAGATTAATGATAGAGCAAACCCAAATAGAAAAAGTAGAGACATACAAATATCTGGGAACCTGGGTTGATGACAAAAATGACCAAAGCAGAGAAATCAAAGTCCGAATTGAAACTGCAAGGCAAGCATTTGTGAAAATGAAGACAATGCTTACCAACAGAGACCTTCAGTTGCATCTCAGATTGAGGGTTCTAAGATGTTACATATTTTCTATCTTACTATATGGAATGGAAGCTTGGACATTGAAGAAACAACACATAAGAAAAATAGAATAGAAAAATAGCGTTCGAAATGTGGTGTTACAGAAGAATATTAAAAATTCAGTGGGTTCAAAGGATAACCAATGCTGAGGTACTACGACGTCTAAATAAGGAGTTAGAAATTATGAACAGCATAAAAAGAAGAAAACTAGAGTATTTGGGTCACATAACCAGAGGAGAAAAATATGAGCTGCTGAGAATTATTATGCAAGGAAGGATCCAAGGAAGAAGAAGCATAGGAAGAAGACGCATCTCCTGGCTGAGGAACCTTAGAGAATGGTTTAACTGTAGTTCACTACAACTTTTCAGAGCAGCAGCCATCAAAGTGACCATAGCCGTTATGATATCCAACCTCCGATAGGACATGGAACTTTAAGAAGAAGATTGCTACAGTAGCAAGGTCAGACGTTGTATCAATTTTAACAAAACCAAAAAATGTAGATTAACAAAACAAGCGCCTTGCCAATTATTTCAAATTTAATGTAAAGTTTGACAGTATTAAGATCCGTCAAAATTTTCTGTCATTTCAGTTTTTTTATTTTACATGTAAAATTGCTATTTTCAATAATAAAAACTACATCTAGGTATGTATTTACTTTAATAAAATATTGAAATATTACCACTTGACTCATTGTGTATCACCAGTGGTAGTAGATGTAGATCGTTATAAAAATAATCATACATTTTGATTCTTCACTCATGATACAATGATACAATAGTGTTTTCCAATACCATAGAACAACTACTTAATGTACTAATGTACTATAAGTACAACTTAATGAACAAAATAACAGAAACAAGTAGAACATATGGACTGGATATAAACACCAGCAAAACCAAGCTAATGATCATCAGCAAGGAAAACATAACTGGAGCAAATCTGAATGTGAACCAAATAAGAATTAAACAGGTCTCACAGTATAACTACTTGGGAACTATAATCAACGAGTCATGGGACAATACTCAAGAGATTAAATGTTACATCGGAAAGGCAAAAAGTGCATTCTTGACTATGAGCCCTGTGTTCAAGAGCCATGACCTCACCCTAGAAACAAAAATAAACGTGGACATTAAACTTCAGGCTTTTGAGCTATGGATATACAGAAGGATCCTGAAGATACCATGGACAGACAAAGTCGCCAATGAAGAAGTACCACGGAGGATGACACAACCGCGGATTTGGTCAACATCGTAAAGGGCCGTAAGCTGCAATACTTGGGACACACAATGAGAAATCAAGACAGATATGAGCTACTCCAATGCATTTTGCAAGGTAAAATTGAAGGAAAAAGGTCCCCAGGACGAAGAAGAATATCCTGGCTTGCTGAGAGCATGGTATAGAATAGTGGTGCTCAGACTTATACTTCATGGGATCTACCACATAAACTGCAAGCGTCCGGAGATCGACTGCTATATCCTGTTTTTAAACCAGGAGGAGTAATTCAAATATGAATTCATTGTTACGAAATTTTGACACTAATGGCATTTCCTAGGTTAATTAAGTTATATTGGCGATTTTCTGTGTTTTCTGCGTTATTCTTTTAATTTTTAGATTTTTAGTCTGATTTTATATAAAAAACATTTGTTTTTAGAACTCTTTAGCGACGTATTAGTATAAGATAAGATTTTTGGATTACCGTCGAAGGCCGATATGATCAACCAAAAAAGATGTATTTGGTAGCTTTTCTAGTGACTTTCTTGGGTGTGAATCTGTCTCTTTAGTTTACTCCTCCTGGTTTAAAAACAAAGCATAGTGAAAAAACAATTTTGAAAATAAAAAACTTTATTGCACATTTCTAGTTAATAAAAAGTTGTAACTACAGAGAATTGTTTTTCATATTAGTTTTATTTTAATGTTGATGCATGGCACTGCTTATCATCCACAAGTATTTCATATGATGGTACGGAATTACCGAGGGCCAAACGCAAGCATGGAGAGAGATGTTCGCCAGTTAGCCGATTACGATATCTTGATTTCACTATCTTCATTTGAGAAAATGCAAACTCACACAAGTATGTTGATCCAAAGAATGCTGTGAGCTGCAGAGCTACTTGTTTCAAAGACGGATATTTCTCATACGATATGAGAAGCAGATATCAGACGATATGTCTGGCTTAAGGCAATAAATTATATTTAATAGCCTCTTGACGAATGAGAGGGCGAATATCAACACGTGCGTTTGTTTACAGTTGGGAATTTGCTGAACGAATGTACCATAATTTATCTGTGAATGTTGATATGCCGAATCGGCATTATCGCAACTTTCGGGTGAAGAGATAGCATCATAATTATTTCGATCATGCACGTGTGGTGAGTCAGGACAGTCCCCGTATTTTCTCCGTGGATCGCAATCGACTTCAAAAACTTTAGACTCAAGACTCTTTGAGCACCGCTGGTATAGAAAGACCTCAACACAGCTTTTCCGTATAGCAATCAACAAAGTCATCATAGCCAGAATGATCGCCAACGTTCGGAACGGACAGGCACCATAGGAAGAAGAATATTGAGCAAAGAATCATATTGATGACTGGTTAACTCAGTTTGCAGGCAAATTCAAAAATGCTAACGTTGGAAATAAAAATGTATTTTTTGTCTCACACTGTATTACCCTCCCCTAACCTTTCAGAGAAATTTTTACAAAAATCTAAATTTCGGTTCGCTAGAAACAATCCTAAAGATATTACGCCTGTTTAGGTTATTTGCTTTATGTTCAAGCTGCAGAAACTCTGTGTTACCATACTCGTAAAAGTTTACTCATGTCTCCAATACATCCAAACAAGTAAAACAACGAAATATAGAAAATTTTTAATAGAACGCTGGGACGATGTCCTGTAAATTAAAAAAAAATTGAGTTATAATGTTACTCAAATAGATATCCTTATTAAGACAGACTATAAATTAAAAAACCAATCTTCAAATTTTCTAATAAATTATTCATGACTATAAATTAATTTAAACTAATAATATTTATGCACAGTCAATTTTTTATCTTGTTAAATAATCTTTATCAGTCCGGTTATCGTACTGACACCGCTTGGCGGACATTACGTAAGCTCCCAGTGTATGGTGGCCTTCTCGTATTGCGGGACACTGACACCTTCGACACTGACCTCTAGCAACTTTCGATGCTGAGCTAATTTTTTTTCCGATCTAAAATTGCAGGCAATATCTTTCAGTTCATTTCTTTTCTCTTGTTGTGGTTATATATCACGGTCAATGTCTAGCTGATAATTTAGTGTGGTGAGTTAGCGGTATCATTGGCGTGCACATTAATTGGTTGTTTTTTTTTTATTACGATATTTACTAGAAGGTTTTTAGTATAATATTGTTATTGCATTTTATGCATCTTCTAACATGTTCGGAAAGTTTTTAGCGGTTAGTACAATTAAATCTAAAGCTTAGATTAATATTATTGCAAAAATGAATGTCAAACACACCTGGTTTTCGTGAAACTTCGTCGATTTTCACTACGCCGGGCTTTCGACATCCTCTCTTGTTTCTTCTTCGGGGCTTCCGGTGTCTCAGTCTCCTAAGCCACCAAATAGATAGATAGATAGTTTGTTTGACTATAAGTTATAGCAAGGTTTATAGAAAGTTATGAGTATTAGTAAAAGTACAAATTATAAATATACAATACAAAAAATGGAACAATACATTAAAATATTTCAAACGTTAAAACACATATAAAGCGTACAATGTAGACAGCGGAATGTACTTAAAAAGGATATTAAATTTTTTAACGTTGCAGCTTGGGCATTCACAGATACACTCTCGTAATATTCACCCAGTGTATCAGGACACATGGTCACTAGGTACTCTTTAACTTGGTTTTTAAAAGCTGGAGTTGAATTATTATTTTTAAATTTTTGAGGGAGTTGATTATACAGTTGTAAACTACAGACAGAAGATGACTTCCTACTTATTTCTAAATGTCTATAGGGTACTACAAACTGTCTCTTATTTCTTGAATTGTGTGAGTAAATATCACTGTTACATAAAAAGTTCTTTGATTCTTATGAATTAGTATCAATAATTCCAAAATGTCTTATTTTGGAATTATTGATATATAAATAAGACGATCACAAAGGCAATAAGAAAAGACATAAGAAACTACAATGTAGAAAAAACAAAACAGGCAATAGAGCAAAATAAGAACATGAAAGTTTTGAAGAGGAGCGTACAAAAGGGGAAAATAGAAATTAACAAACTGAGAAACAGAACTGGAGAAGAAATAACGAACAGAGATGAAATATTAAGAATAGTCGAAGAGTTCTACACAGAGTTATATAGATCAAGAAAAAAAGTTAACAATACGAAACCTCCAATTACACTAAAAACTGGGGTATTAAACCAAGGATCAGATTTAATGCCCGATATAACAAAATCAGAAATCAAAGAAGCCCTGAAGAAAATGAAAAATAATCGAACCCCGGGTGAAGATGGAATAGTATCAAAAGCACTAAAAATTGGAGGGGATGTATTACTTGAAAAAATTAAACAACTTTTCAATATCTGCATTCACAGCGCCAATATTCCAACACAGTTGGAATATTGGCGCTGTGACACAGTTGACACAGTTGAGCTAAGCAAAATATTACAGGCGCTTAAAGAATGCAGGCTAGATTATAGATATACTAAATTATTATACAAAATATACCTGCAGGCAACAACCACTGTCAGACTACATACTAACAGTAATCGCATAAAAATAGAACGGGGGTTAGACAAGGAGACCCAATGTCACCTAAACTTTTTAATACGGTGCTAGAACATGCTTTTAAGAATTTGGATTGGATGACAAAGGGAAACAAATAGATGGAGAATATCTAAACAACTTACGTTTCGCCGATGATATACTTATAATAGCTGAAGATCTGGGTATGGCAAGAGAGATGGTACAGGAACTCGTTGTGGCTACAGAAAGTGTAGGTTTAAATATAAATATCTCGAAAACAAAAATCATGACAAATTTGGTACCCAACCAGAACATCAGTATTGGTGAGAAAGAAATAGAACTCGTACATAGATATAAATACCTGGGACATGAAATTATGATTGGCAGGGATAACCAGACTCATGAACTGAAGAGAAGAATCGGCCTTTGGTGGGCAGCATTTGGAAAACCGAGAGAAACTTTTAAAAGTGAGCTGCCCACATGCCTAAAGAGAAAGGTATTTGATCAGTGTGTCCTCCCAGTCTTGACGTACGGAGCAGAAACACTTACCTTAGCAGCAGCTACCAAACTGAGAGTCACGCAGAGAAGAATGAGCAGGACACATAGCCAGAATGACAGATGGGCGATGGACAAAGAGGTTATTGGAATGGAGGCCAAGGGAAGACAAGAGAAACGTCTGTCGACCACCTACAAGATGGACTGACGATTTAAGAAGACTCAATAAAAACTGGATGAGAGCGGCGCAAGATAGACGGGGTTGGAAACATGAGGAAGAGGCCTATGTTCAGCAGTGGACTCTTGAGGCTGGATGATGATGAATTCCAAAATGTATATTCCATACACTGTTAATATATTTAAATCCCTAAGTAGGCTTTTACAAGACCAACCTTACGGAACACCTGCAATACATCTCACAATACTCTTTTGGGCTTTTAAAACGCCTTTTATACTAGGAGAGCCACCCCAGACAGTTATATCGTAACTCATTGTCGACTGTACTTCAGCAAAATAAAAAAGACGAAGATGGTGCAGACTAAGTATTCTACCCAACTTTCTCAAATGATAACACTTAAATGAGAGAAGAAAATCACTCCTAAAACCTTCACATCACTACAATTCAAAATACCCTCATCATTTTTGGCAATACTTAGATCAGGTTTAGTAGAACTTGCACGGGATGAAAATGATTCAAAATTAGTTTTGTGAACGTTTGATTTTTATTATTTTATTCTTTACGTTATATCTATTCCACTGATACATGAATTCCTTTAACTTTCTAACTATACCGTGTCTATTACAAGAAGTGATAGACGGAAAGAAGAAGAAGAACGATGATACGTCGTAGTGTCTTCTTGATATAACGCTAGTCTATTTTAAAATAACCTACTTGTATACTTATAATAATATTACTTAATCTATAGGCCGTTCTGTGTTGATGGCATATTGTCATATTAATTATTATTTGTCATAATATTGGCATATACCATGTTTTTCTGTGTCTACGTATTCGTTTGCCCCTCCCCTTTCCATCGATATCTTGCACGTTATTGTACGTTGAGCCGGCGGGCGAACTTTCGACACCAAATTGTCTTTGTACCTGGGGTAATCGAAGGGTCAAATTTTATTATAGGAAATTTCGACACCGCGGCGTAAAGCAGGTAGGTAGGTAATTAGCGGCGATGGACATTTGCACCCATTTATTGTCACGGCGGGGGCGTGGCACTTGTGTACTTGTGACTAAATTATTTCAGTTGTAATTTATTTCTTGTTTGACGTTGACTTGTGCACGTATACGGATATTTAAAAAATGAGTTTGATAAAAAGTTCCCGTGGTCGAGATTTATTAGTGGTGGAGCATCATTCGTTCTCGAAACAGAAAGTGTTAAAAAGCGGCGAGATATTTTGGCGCTGCATCCAAAGAAACACTAAGTGTTCCGCAAAAGTGTTTACAATAGGCTGTGAGGACCTCACCATCACAAGAAGTGATTTGGTACATAATCATAAAGCCGATCCAAAAAAGCTTGAAGTAAAGATGGTAACCAATGCATGTAAAAAAAAAGCCCAAGAGGACATATCGGAAAAGCCTGCCAAAATTACAAGAACTGCTGTTGCTGAGTGTGATGCCAATTTGCTGACGGTTCCTGACATAGCTAGCATAAGAAATAACATTTACAACTGTCGTCGTAAACTGTTACCAGGTCCGTTACCAAGAAGCATATCAGAAGTCCATAACGCGGTTAGTAATTATTCTCCTAAAACCTGTCGCAATGAAAGTTTTTTGTTTTTAAATCATCCTGAATTAAATGTAATTGTATTTTCATGCGAGACAAATATTCGTTTGTTGTGTAAATTAAAAACTTTGTATATGGATGGTACATTTTCATACAGTACCAAATATTTTCTACAATTATTTACTATACATGGCTTGGAAAATGGACATTATGTTCCTTTAGCATACTGTTTGTTAAAGGACAAATTGTCAATGACATACAAAAATTTATTTTCTTTATTAAGGTCTAAGATTTTTGAAACATTTCAATTATCATTAGAGCCAACTGAAATATTTGTGGACTTTGAAAAAGCAATTCACTGTGCTTTATTGTATATGTGGCCCAATGCAAAAATTAGTGGATGCCGTTTTCACTTACACCAAAACTGGTTTAAAAAAATTCAATCTTTGGGTTTGGTACAAGAATATAAGGATACAAATTCAGAAATTGGAAAATGGTTAAGGCATACGTTTGGTTTAACTTATTTAAATCCAGCAGAAGTTGAAGAATGCTTTCTTTATGATTTAATGTCATACAAAATTATAAACGCAACACTTGATATATATGCAGATTATTTACTGGAAAATTACATTTTCGATAGCGCTCTATTTCCACCACACATATGGTCTAATCAGAATCCGTCTATTGCGACGACCACAAATGCCTGTGAATCCTTTCATTCGAGATTTAATTCTTCTTTTTATTCAACACATCCTTCTATTTTTATTTTTATTGAAAAGTTAAAAGAATTTCAAGTAGACACTTATGTCAAAATAAATAGTTTACATATACCAGCAAAAATCAAAGATACTGCTGTTAAGGCTAAATTGGCATTTTTGGAGAAAATGATGGATAAACTACGATCCCAACAAATACGTAGGTTAGATTTTATAAAAGCTGTATCTTATCATTCCTATAATAGCAAATAAATCATTGTATACAAGTATATTAACGGTAAAATGTACAAAAATTAGGTACTAGTTGTATTATATTTAGATATTATTACAGTTATAAAGAAATAAAATGCACATTACTTTTATTAAAATAAATAAATTATTTAATTATGGTATTTTATTTATGTCGCAGCTATATTTATTTGGTGTCGAATATACCTGTAAGATAAAAACGGGAATTGGGGCTGGTGTCGAAAATTGCCATTAAATTTTAGTCGCTACCTGCTTAGTGTCGAAATTTCCTACGCCCCATTGAGCCGTTTAGACGTTACAAGCTTAGTGTTCTTTTGGCGATACGCCGCCATCTTTGTTTTTGTGTTAACTTATTCGTTACCCCCTCCCCTTTCCGGCGATACCTCACATGTCACGATCTGACGAGCCGTTGCGCCTCCACATCAAAGAATGCCGCTTTTTCACACAGTCGCTAAAATTTTCCCACGCTCAGGTGGCCCATACTCTACTTATTATAATTATAACTTATCTTCGGTTGATATCTAAGAATGATAAAAGTTGTTTTAGCATTGTATATTCAGTAATCTTATATATACCACAGATGGAACAGACACTGGTCGAAAATTTGACATTAATTCAGGATAACCTTGCTCTAATACCGGTGAAATGATAGAAGTTTTCATATTGGGAAAAACACCAGTATTGAAAGAAGCATTTATAATGTGAGCAAGTGGTGTCATAATATGAAACGTAATTTTCTTAATTACTATACCTGAAATTTCATATACTGATTTTTACGATGATTTGTTTTTAATTTTATATTTTATTATGTCTAAGATATCTTCCTCTGTTATATAAGATAGAAACAAACTATTTTGAACAAATTCGTTGCAATGCTGAAGATTAAAATTTGATTTAATTATTTAACTACTTATATCTTCTGGTGCATCTATCACGTAATCATTAAATTTGTTTGATATTATATCTGAATCTGTAATCCTAGCATTATCTATTGTTAGACAGACATTTTCGTGATTTTTTTGTTTTCCATTAAGTTTATTTATAACAGCACATATGATTTTGTTTTTGTTAGAGGATTCAGGAATTTTGTTAAAATAAAACTAACCTTTTTTGATCTCTTCACTACACTGGTCACTACTCAGTAGTGCACTCAACTCAACTTCTTTTGACCCTGAATCAGAGCTGAACATACCCTGTATGAAAATGAAACTTTTTTGCATTTCTTTGTCCTTATGTTGTCCGCTTTCTTTGCACTGATTTTGAAGAAATCAGTCCACCAAAATGTAAGGCTTGTCCCTCTTTATTTCCTAATTCGTTAAAAGAGAAGAAAATCGATATTCTTTATGTTTCATCAATTTTGTCAAAACATCAGTCGGCAAGTGCATCGTCTTCCCACTGTTTTTTTCAGTACAACCTTTTTAACCGGAATTAGATGCTTCTCTCTTACATTTCTTTACCTCCCACTTTCGTTTCTTACTCGTTTCCTACCTCTCTTCTCTGTTAATGTTGTCCAATCCAAACGTCTGTGAATTCGCTTTTTTGTTTTAATTTTCCTTCAATTTGCTGCACGACTTGTACTATTCTGATCCAAATCACTCGGAGCATATTTACTACCCTAATCTTGAAAAGGATCGCTCTCTTTTTCCGATCCCGACGACATTATATTAAAGACAAAATTGCACCGTGTTCATATTAACAAAATCTCAAAACTGAAAAGAAAGCACCTCAAACACCAGTACCACTCTTCCACCGGACCAGTGAGCGTTATCTCTAATATGACATCTCACACTACACGCGACTGTTTCGGTGCTAAAATCAAATAACTCCTGGACTTGCCTGATTCTTGCACCGTGATGGTTGATCAGATAAATCCTTTGCTTAATCAGATAAACGTAATGAAGATTCGTTGGATTTGCCCGATTTCTACACCAAAATATGCACAACTTCAAATTTTTTATACTGAAGCTGAATGAAATAACTCAATTTGGGCTAAAAATGGAGTTGCCCGATTCTAGCACCGAGGTATTCAAATATTGAAGTTTTCTATTGAGTTGAGATACTAGAGTGACATTATAGAGCGTTGTGGAAAGTATATATCGTTGCATTAGTCGTGTTTTTATTAATTAAGCTGTTGTCTTGTACAGTTCGTTCTTGATCGTGGATTCATGTGCTTATTTAAAAAAGACGCAAAGAGCTGATGTAATATCTGGTTATTAGTATCTTACCAGTAATTCTCTCATTACAAACATATTTTTAATGGATTCATATTGTATCGTTATTCTCTTTCTGATCCTTTTAAGAAACACATTTAAATACAACATGTTAATCGTTTTTATTGTAATTCTTATGTGGTAAATTTTATAATCCATGACTGATGGTCCATGTCTGATTAAATCAATGATTGTTACTGGTTTTAACTGCTTTTCTGTGTGTCAAGTTTATTGTAAAAACAAATAATATTTATGGTCTCGTAGATATCAGTTATGCAAAACTTTATTTATAATTGATTTAATGTTTTTATAGCGTATATACTGCTGATAGTTGCACTTTTTACGTTGTACTCACGAAAAGCAGGCGGAAATCATATCTTTATATACAGTGTGTCCGTAAAGTATGGAATAAATTCGATATTTCCTAAATGAAACACCTTTTTAAAAAATCTAAAAAACACGTCGATTTTTAATTTAATGTTCTACATTTTACAATAAAATATCATTATACAAGATGATACACATTACAGTGATGACGTCATCGGCTCTTTTTTTAAATGTCACACCCTGTATTTTAGGACATTTTTAGATCCATAAAAATGAGCTGATTCCAAAAAAGTATAATACTGGGGGTCTAACGGATATAATTTGAAAGATATGCTCTTATAAAATTAATTTTTATTGATTTATAATATTAATAAATTATAATAAATAACTTGAAAGTAATCCAGTAATTAATACATGACTTAATCTTAAATGTTGGAATTGTAGCCCTTGTTGTATTTGACAGTAACCCAAACGTTGTACAAATTATTGTAGAACCTTGTTTATGGTTTCTTGAGAAATATTGTTTATTTCTTTACGAATTCTTGTTTTTAAGTCTCCAATATTTGCAGGTTTCGTTTTATAAACAACATTCTTTAAATGACCCCACATAAAATAATCCAAAGGATTGAGGTCTGGCGACCTCGCTGGCCATTCAATATGTCCACGTCTTCCAATCCACCTGTTCGGAAAAATTTCGTTTAGGTACCTTCGAACATCCAAAGCATAATGCGGAGGCGCACCATCCTGTTGAAACCATAAACTTTTATCAAAACCTTCAAGATTAATTGTACTGGGGAATAAATTAACTAAAGTACCACTTAAAAACTGAATGTATGCTGGCCCGTTTAAATTACCTTCGAAATAGTAGGGTCCAATGATTTTATTTCTTACAATGCCAGCCCATACGTTTACCTTTTGCGGGTATTGTGTATGATGTTCCCGCATCCAGTTGGAGTTTTCTTTTGGCCAGTATCTACAATTCTGACGGTTGACCTCGCCATTTAATTTGAATGTAACCTCATCAAAAAAAAATAATATTTTGAACCAAGAGAGGGTTTTGGTGGCTGTTATCCATCATTATTTCGCAAAATTGTATTCTTTTATCTGGATCATCCTCGTTTAATTCCTGTACAACTGTGCATTTCACTTACTTTACTTACTTTTACCTACTTTGTGTACCGTTGTTTTGCAAACATCGAGATCACTACTAACCTTACGAAGAGAAGTGTGCGCATCTTCTTCAAAAGCAAGTAGAACATTTAATGTTGTAACATAATTTACAGAGGGACGACCTGATTTGCGTGCATTTTCAACCGTACCAGTTTCTCGCAATTTCTTTTCAATCTTACTTACTGCTGACTGCATGGTGGGTATTTCTGGATATTAATCATTAAATAAATTACACACTTCCATCTTAGTTCGCGATTTGTCTCCATACACAATCATCATGAGTATTTCAATTCTTTGCTTTACATTCAAATTCATTTCTACTTAAAATTAATTCTAAGCAACAATACAGAACATTCATGAATTAATACAATTATTGTACTACTTAATTTTTATTGAACGTTACTAAAAATAATTACAGTTTACCAAAAACTAGAAGTAGGCTACTTTTTTGCAATTGATAATAAATAATTTATTTTCTAAGCGCATATCTTTCAAATTATATCCATTAGACCCGAGTATTATACTTTTTTGAAATTAGCTCATTTTTATCGATCTAAAAATGTCCTAAAATACAGGGTGTTACATTTAAAAAAAGAGCCGATGACGTCATCACTGTAATGTGTATCACCTTGCATAATGAATTCTAAAAATAGACGTGTTTTAGATTTTTTTAAAAAGGCTTTTCATTTAGGAAATATCGAATTTATTCCATACTTTACGGACACACTGTATAAAAATCTCGTGTCACGATGTTTGTCCAAGCTAATATTCAAAACCCACTGAACCGATTGCAATAAAATTTTGTGAAAGTGTATTTGTTGGTCCAACTTAGGAGATAGGATACTTTTTATCTCGATGAATGGCTCGTATTTTTTTTATTTGTAAATTCAAATTACTATTATGATAGCAATCATAAAATACTACTAGTCCATACTAAAGTGAGATGGTTGTTCGGAGTAAAACTTTGATAAGGATTTTTGAACTAAGAACAGAATTATAAGCTTTTCTTACAGATGTGCATTTTAATTTAAATTTAAAAAACCATTTTTATGCGATAAAAGCTGGTTATGTAGACCAATATTTTTAGCAGTCATGTTTAAAAAACTTTACCAACTAAACCTGCGACTACAAGGAAAGCAGGCAACAGTTTTCAATACTAACAAGACTTTAAAAGAAAATTAAATTTTTTGATTACTTGTTTTAATAAGGGGGAACCCGCAAGCTTTTAATTACTAAGAGAGTTCCTTAGTCACCTTAGTCTTAATCATATAGAAATATTTCAAAATGAAACATTTGTTGAATTGGTGCAATATCTTAATGATTTGCGAGCGGACTTAAGAGTTTTACTTTCCTGAAGAACATAATACGAAACTAAAAATTAACTCATGTAAAACCATTTTTATCTAATTTGCAGAAGCCTGAAATTATATCAAATCATATCTGCGAATCATTTTTAGAAATGAAATTATAGAAGCACGTCTCACTTTCATAAACAATTTCAGTGTGTAAAATGGGTTTTTTAGCATATTGTGACTTACAATAAACCTGAATGGGTAAGAAAAAAGGTCCAGAAGTTGAGCTCTATTTTGGGTAACGAAAAAATTACCCCAAGGGAATGATCTGTGTTTAAATTTTAAACAAACGTTGAAACTCAGATTTATAGATACCCAGAATTCTATCAGCTCTCAGGTGTTTGAAGCATACAATGACTAAAGTTGGGAAGTGGGTATACAGATCTCTAGACCGGGGGTACTGAAATCGGAAAGAAAGTAAAAAAGAAAATTATACTAACTGGAAGGGAAGTAGATAAAAAAATTTAACTAAATAAAAAGGGCGTCACCGCATCTTTTCTCTGAGTGACAAGGAAAACTCAAGATCCTAGCTGTTAGAGGATTCATTTAAAACAATGGAAAACTCCAAAAAAGTAACAAATAGGTTATTAAACTAATATAGAGTGAAAGCAACAGAAACAATCACACTTACCTAATATGGACTTTAGTACAAATTATTAATTATTTATTTATTATCATAATAAATAATAATTCAATTATTATTTCTCTTAATCACCTGATAAATATTAAGATTCAAAACATTCTCTATAATAAATGTTATTTTAAATTAAAAATTAAGATAATTAAAAAGAATCAAAAATTTACCTTGACAATCTATATACCTTGATTGTTAAATTTCTACACATACAAGAAAATAAAAAATAAAAAAATATATACTTCTGATACACTGATAGTTCACCTTCAAATCTCAGAGTTGAACGTGAATACACTGACTATGTGAAACTCATGCGTGGAGTGAGGCAAGGCTGTATTTTTTCTCCTCTAATCTTCAATCTGTACTCTAAAAGAATATTTATCGAAGCTTTGCACGAAACTGAAAAAGGTATTCTACTAAATGGTTACTGGCTAAACAACATCAGATATGCAGATGACACCACAGTATTTGCGGACAACTTAGAAGACCCACAAATTCTTATGAACAAAATCACGTATTACAGTCAACAATATGGACTCAATATAAACGTTAAGAAGACAAAGCTTATGATAATTAGCAAGAAAAGGATAACAGGAGGTCAACTCTACGTCAAAAAATCCCCTGTAGAAAGAGTGACGCACTACATTTACCTCGGCATTATAATAAATGAAGAATGGACCAGCAACCAGGAGATTAGAGCACGCATCGGAAAAGCTAGATCCATCTTCAATCGGATGGGGGCCTTCAAGAGTCACAACCTCCCTCTTGATACAAAAGTAAGAAGGCTACGATGCTACGTCTTCTCTGTCCTTTTTTATGGTGTTGGATCGCGGACATTGAACCAAGATATTTGCAGAAAATTGGAAGCATTTGAGATGTGGCTATATCGGAGAATACTTAAGATCCCGTGGACTGACCGAGTCACAAATGAGAAGGTCCTCAGAAGAATAAATAAGAACCTAGAGGTACTGACCACCATCAAATCTCGAAATTTACAATTCTTCGGACATATTATGCGAAATTAATCCAGATATGCTCTCCTTCAAGCCATCATGGAAGAAAAAATATTTGGAAAACGAGGTCCAGGAAGAAGAAGAACATCTTGGTTAAAAAACCTTAGAATCTGGTTCAATACAACATATGTGCAGCTTTTCCGCGCTGCTGCAGATAAGATAAAGATTGCCGTGATGATCGCTAACATTCGTAACGGATAGGCACATCAAGAAGAAGAAGAACAAGAAACCAGAAATTAAAAGAAAACATAATACAACTTCTAACTTCTAACTCCCCTTCTTTTACTTCGCCTTTCTGAACAAGATTATTTCGCTGCTAGAGGACCGAAATCTCTTGCTCGAGATGACTTACCGACACCTAAACGGAAAGTCCCTTAAAAATAAAGGCATAAACACTACCAAAGGAATACCTATGTCGGCAAAGCGGTGATACGTCAAGTCAAGATACTAATGATCCCGACGCAACTCAAGTGGCCACCCACACTGCCAAAATCAGAATGGTCTTTCTCCATCCCGAAGGGGTGAAACATGCTGCCTTTTAAGCTTGAATAACTAGCGGGATTGGCTCGCATTATATTTCGATTTTCACACAATGTGCCTGGACCTTTTCTCGGCTATTTGGTTGTTTAATTTGGATATTATTTTAGAATTTATGCAGAATTAAAAGAGATAAGCGAAATAAAAGAAGGACAGTACCTATTTTGTAAAAGTACTCTGACAGAACACATAAACATTTAGAATATGTTTATATTTTTCCAAGATTTTAAGACGCAACTCTCAAAGTGATAAATAAAAATCTTATTAAATTGATATGATATACAAATTGGACAAAAAAAAAATGCTACAATATATCGCAATGGACTGAACACTGTATCAAAATACCGCAATAGACTGGATGTGTCAGACATAATAATTAAAACATTTTTCTGACGTTACCCGTTGACAAAGATGAAAAACAATTTCATGCTTCCCATTAAATTAACTTATCTTTATAGTTTGCCTACTAACTTATCTGTACATTTTCAAAATCAAAAGAATGGCTATTTTTTAGAGAATGTTTGGCAACGGAATTACAACAAGTGGAATTACAACATAAATCCGTAGGTCTAAACACTATGTTTGTGTGCAACAAGCCTTCTATGCAGGTATTGGTGTGTTTGCCCAATATATGTTGAATTACAGTTGTTACAATTTATGTTGTAATTCAACCACCAATTCCGCTACCAAAGCAGTATGAAAACTGCTGCTCGAATTTATTAGAAACACAGTAAAATACTGTTTTAAAAGATGCTGTAAACTTTTATCTTAGTCAACTAAACTTACCTCTGGTAATATGCCATTAAGTAGTTTGATGTGGGGGCAGATTATAAAGAATTGAGCAGTATCAGTCTAACTGTCTTCCGCTCTCTGAGGAAATAATAATTATGAATTGATAATGTCTGCTGTATTACAGATAAGACGTCAAGAATAAATAATTAAAAATCCTGGGCTATAAAACCCGAAAATAATACAAATGACCATGAAATCTAACACTCCTTAAAAAGTTACAATGGTTTAGGTTTATTGGAGACTAAAATGTTCATTCAAAACTTTAATTTTTTTATTCTCATTTTTTGTTAAGCTTCGGGATATATTATTTCCGAGAAATGACCGGTCGACACCCTTGATGAATCACACTATGTAAATGTATTCACAGTTACACCGTTATACTGTTGATTTATTGCTTACCGTTTATGACTACCAATTATTATCGCAAAATGATCATTTGTTTAATGAGTTTTATAGAACCACTATCGTCTGTATAAAGCAGACAATAGTTAAAATATGCAAATCTGGGTTAATTAGGCTCTTTTTTTCTTAAAATTTAAAATAAGCAAAATGTATGAGGTATCATCGATTTTTTTATTTGTTTGAAAGGTTTCTCGATGCCATTATATATGAAATATAACCCCGTTCAAATGTTCGTCGCGTCTTTGGATGGAAATGTCCAATTTTCTATAACCCTGGTGCATAAATCAGGTTTAATTTGACCGAGTTATGTTGGTTTTGTTGATGGTTTGTTGGTTATCTCGGTGTCCAGGTCACATCACCTCCAAGTGAGATGACCATACTCTCAAATCGCTCGTGCAGAATGTCCAAAGTAGAACGAGTGGTGGTTCACATAGCGCCGTCCTGTTGAAATCGTATGAGGACGCATGAGGTCCGACTTCATCGAAGATGGCCCGTGATTTTCTTTCAATACCTGCAACTTTACTACCTGCTAAGACATTATTTTCTAAAGCATCATTAGTAATTAGAAAACATAGAAATAGGTGAAGTGATGAGTCAACCAGACAGTTACTTTGTATTATTTTGTGGTCAAAGGAATTAATATAAAATAACAGTGATGTCAAAGGCTATTGCATACTGTTCTGTAATTTAATTTGTGTTGTATTTTATTAATATAAATGGTATGTTCAGTTAACTGTATTACTTTGCATTCTTGGTCAAAAAAACCAACCAACTATTGTATTGTACCAAATCAGACAATTCTATTTGTTGTCATACCCATTGGTGATTTGGAAAATCAGACTTAAAAATGAATAGCCAATTTGACTGATCTAGCTTCAAAAATTTGGCTGGACCACATAACAAACCAACAAATTAGGCAAAGATCAAGATTTCTCGACGCTTAAGTGCAACTGGGCAAAGCTAGTACATAAGACGGATTGTTATTTGTTTTTTTTTTTTTCGTGTTCGTGTTCTATGTGCTCTGCGATGTTGGCAATGTGGATGGTGTATGATTTATCTGGTATACTTCTTATATTCTGATTTTCAAATAAGATCATCCGAATTAATAATATTAAGAGAAAGCCAAATCTGCACTAAAACTCCAAATACCGCCAAAGATAGCAATATGTTGCATATGCTGACGACTTAACTCTATTAACAGAAGAAATGACCTCAAAAATAATGTATTTACAGCAGCAGTAGACCATTATAATATTCTTTGCTTTATGAAGAGCATTTTCAGTAACATTGTTTTAATATTTACTGTTTTTATTAATTTTTTTTTTTAAACATGAAATGAATTTAAAGTTAAATTTACTCAACAAAAATTTTATTATGCTCAAATCTGTTCAAAGTTTTTGTTCCGAAAGTAATAAATTTGCGAACAAATCCATTAAAATATATTTTAATACAGTGTAACAACTTTGAGAATACTTGACCTTCCATATTTAGCAATAACAGTTTTCTCACGCCAAAACATTGTATTATATAATATACGACTGTTTTCGTTACCTGCTCTTCCCCTCTCGCTATTTCCACGTTCCCCTCAACCATATTTTTAAATTCCGACAAATGGCGTAACAGCCAACCATGTGCTTGTCCCCTCTTATGCTAATGCCATCTCTTTTTGTTTCAGGGACGGTGGCGGTGCGGACAACAGCGCAGGCGTCGGCGTCGTCGGGGCCGTCGAAAGACGTGGAGGTGGTGGTGGAGGCGGGGGTGGTGGCGGCGGCGGTGTTTACGGGGAGAGGGGGAGACGCGCACCTAGTCTGCGCCTAGCCAACGGACGTGTAGCAGCCGCTTCGCAGTCCGAAGAAGAGATTCGAACACCGCCGCCGCATTGCCGCCTCGCCAAGGATGACTCGATTAAGATCAGCATCGAGAATACGAACACGTGCACCGATTCGCTGGTGACGGCCATCGACGACGAAACGTTGTTAATTACGGATTACCTTTCCAACGACATGAATTACAAAGGCAGCGGGAAGGTAGGTTATAGCTTCAAGTAGCGTTTCCTCTTCTTAGAGTTTGAAAAACGATCTATTAGTCCAATTAGAAATACCTTTAAATATCGTGCTTATCACGTTCTTTTATTCTAAGAATGTTAAACAAATTTTTTCAAGAAAAATCATTTTTTATCTTGTAGCTCTTAGAGATGCTGCATTTGGTATCTATGAACCCAAGACATATTGTTAGATGGTAAAAGCGCTTGTAATTTTGATGCCATTATGGTTTTATTTTATTGTTTCTTCTACGCTAATTATTCAGTTTGGCAAAGTTTATGTTGCAATAGATGTATATTAAGTATTTGTGCTTATCATCATCATTTTTTTATAACTTTAAAATAGAGCATTTCTCAAATCTTCTCCTCACTTCAATCCAATACATTGACAATGTTTGCCAGGTTGTCGCATCTATTTTCCTAGCATTCTAATCCAACATCCTTTCATTATAATTTTGGCCTACCTGCTTATTTACTTCCCCTGTTTTTGACATAAGGATTCATCTGCGAGAGTTGTTATTGTTTATTTTTATCGTACGGGAAATATACACCCACGTAGGTCTCTTCTTTTATTTCTCTTTGGCATTTTCTGTCCGAATGTGGAAATATCTTTCCCCCAACTCTTTCATATTCTTACAACTACTTTTTGGTGTCATCACTAACATGGCATTAAAAAATGGCTCAGGGCCTTATTATTCCAGTCTATGGTTTCTATTTAGCTGTCCCTTTTGTCTATCCCATGCGGATGTCCTATCCAGGTAGGTACCTTCCCCTATTTCTATTTAGTATTTTCCATATGTGAAGACATCTTCCCCCCAATTCTTTGCTATGTTTCTTAACTACTTTTTGAATATTATCAGTACATTTGATTAAAAAACTTTCAGGCCCTGTTTCCATTTTATGGTTTTGATTTAGTGGCTATTTTATATCCTAGCTACATACAAGTAACTTAGTTTGTTGACTTTCAATTTCATGTTCATCTGGAATGGAACATCGATAAGGTTTCTTTGAAATGTATTTATATTGTAAGAGTTTAATGTGAGTCTTTTGACTTTTTACTTCTCTGACATCGTAGGTACTTATATTTTGCAAATATTCATAAGATTCCATTTAATATTTTAGAAATATTTGTCTTATGTTAATGTTTTCTAAATGTTTTACCTTATTTAAATAATCACAGGAGTTTTCTTATATATTCTTCTTCTTATGCCGTCCCCATTAACGAAGGTTGACGACCACATTTCTAAAAGTTTCTCTGTCTTTTGCAACGTGGAATAATTCGTCTACAGTCATGTTTGTCCAGTCTCGAATATTTCGCAGCCATGACTTCCTCTTTCTACCTATTCCCTTTTTGCCATCGACTCTGCCCTGAATGATGACCTGCAGAAGACTATATGTATCATTCCTCAGTATGTGTTCAAGGTATGCAGTCTTGCGTACTTTTATTGTTCTTAACAATTTTTTGTCTCGACACATCTTTCTCAGCACTTCCTCATTGGTGACCCTGGTAGTCCTTGAATTCTCAACATTCTCCGGTATATCCAAAGTTCAAAGGCTTTAAGCTTTAAGCTTCTTAACTATTTGCGCTTTTAAAGTTCATGTTTCTACTCCGTAAAATAGTTGGGACCAGACGTAACATTCAACAAACCTCAGTCTCAGCGCATTATTCAGATTTTTGTCACAGAACAATTGCTTGAATTTTAAGAACGCTGTCCTTGCCATTTCTATTCGTACCCTGATCTCTTGGTCTGGATCTAATTCTGTGTTGATGTAAGCTCCCAGATATTTATATTTTGTCACTTTCTCTATTTGCTGTCCACCAAGAGTTAGTTGTTCATTATTTATTGGACTCCTTGATACTATCATAAATTGGATCTTATCTGTGTTGATGTCAAGCTCCATTTAAATGCATTCACTATTTATTGCATCTAGTAAAGTTTGTATTTCTTCTGTACTCTCAGCCATAATTACCGTGTCATCTGCAAATCTCATGGTGTTTACGATTTCTCCACCAATTCTTATTCCCTCTTTTTTTTTTCTCTCATAAGGCTTTTCTGAATATGACCTGTGAGTACACGTTGAAAAGCGTCAGAGACAAGACGCATCCTTGCCTGACCCCTCTCGCAATCGATATATTATTTGTTTGTATATCATTCACCTTTACTACTGCTTTCTGGTTTCAGTATATAGCCTTAATAAACTCAATGTCTTTTTTGTCTAAATTGATGTTTTTTAATTCATCTATTAACTTCATATGCTGCACTCGGTCAAAGAGCTTCCTAAAGTATATGAAACATACATATGCACTCTTGTTATATTCCCGACATTTCTGCAAGAGTATACCGTAAACGCAAATAATGCCTCTCTTGTACCCATACCTCCTCTGAAGCCAAACCGCGTTTGATCTATCTGCTCCTCACATTTCTTATAAATTCGGTTTTGAACAATTTTCAAGAGAATCTTTAAAGGGTATGCTTATCAATCTATAGTCATTACATGATTTGGGATTGTTGTTTTTTGGTAGAGGTAAAAATATCGATTTAAGCCATTCCTCCGGAATGTTGCCCTCTACATATATGTGGTTGAGAATTCGGGTGAGTCTCTTTATATTACCGTCACCTAAGGCTTTTAACAGTTCAACTGGAATTTGGTCAGGACACGGTGCTTTTCCTTGTTTTGAATTCTGTAAAGCATTCTTTACTTCTGAGGGTAAAATTTGTAGGTATTGTTCTTCACCTATATCTTGTTCAGTAAGTATTCCTTCATTATTATCTCTTGTTATGAGTGTTCTTCTTGGTCTGGTGTTGCCTGTAAGTTTTTTCATTTTTTTATGTAAGTTTGAGGTATGTATGTTTGTTGCTGAGTTCTTCCAGTTCCTGACATTCTTTGTTCATCCATTCCTCCTTAGCCTTTCTGATTTTATATTTGATTTTATTCTTGATGGTTTTATATTTATTTTCATTTTTATTTTTGTATTATCTTTTTTCAGTTATTAGCTCAACTATTTCCGGTGTCATCCAGTCTTTTTTAGTCGTTTTCTCTTCTTCGCCTAGGGCCTCTTTTCCTGCTTTTAGTATGGCTTTTTTAATATCTGCCCATTCTACGCTTCCTTCAGTTAATTTATTTATCTCTGCATTTAGTTGCTGTTGGCGGTTGTCGTCTTTTAGATTTTTGATGTTTATTTTGGTGGTTTTAACTTTTTTCTCCCGTTTTCTGAGTTTAATGTTGACGTTTGCTACATAATAGATTTTCTTATATACTGGGGCGAAAGGCCCCAGGTTCGTCCGACTGTTCGTCGACACTACTCGTAGGCAATATATGCTCTTTTAGCTCTACCATCTAAGTGTGAGTTCTATATTAACTTCCTGTCAAGGATAATACCAAGGTACTTTACCTCATCAGAATAATTTAGACTGTAGTTTAGAATCCTTGGGGGTATTAAGCCCGTGATTCTTCTTTTCCTGGTAAAGAGGACCATCTCTGTTTTCTTTGGATTTATAGATAGTGAGTGTTCCTTGCACCATGTTTCTATTAGTCGGATAGCAACTTGTAATCTCTCACATAGTGTGTTCTCAAGCTTACCGCTTTGCAGGACAGCAATATTGGCTACAGACAGGCTATTGTGTAGAAACCGTTGCTGCTGAGTTGGTAAACCAGGGTATCTAGAACTATGTTCCAGAGGAGTGATGATAGCACCCCTCCCTGTGGACACCCCCTCGTAACCATGCCTCTAACAGAAATGTCTTCTACATTTATGCTTATTGCTGTATTAGAGAGCATACTGAATATCTATTCGCTTACGCCCAGGGGAACATTCCTGACGTTGAGCTGTTGGATGATGCTTGGGAATGTGGTTTTATCAAACGCTCCCTCAATGTCTATGAATATACCTGGGGTGGATTCTTTATTATCCAGCGATCATTCAATTCTTTCCACTACATGACGCAGTGCAGAATCGGTAGATCTTCCCGAAGTATATGCATGCACGTCATCAAGTAACATCATTGTCTGTTTAAAGAAACCTTTTTTTCTAATCATAATATGTTCTTTGACAATATCCTACAAAAATCAGATGTAAAGGCATAACTTTGATTATTTGGTAAATCTACATTCTCGTCACAAGAAGAAATTAAACAAAAAGCATTACAAAATCTTTGTCAATAAATTTACTCTTTTAATACCTACGGTATATTCCATACTATTGGAATAAATTATTAAAACTAAAACTTGTACATGACGATGTATTAAAATATATCCCCGCTTACCTGGTCCGCGAGTAATAAAGTTATCAGAATTTAATCCCAAACCTACCATGGTACAACTATTATAAAACCTTGTTTTCTTTCCATTTAAAACGTTTATAAAAGCTTATGTTTTATTGTAAGGATTCCACAAAGCTAGCAAGAGGAACACAAAAGAAGTAACTGTGCTCCCGTAGTATATTTTTCTTAAATTTGTGGTAAAAGCTATATTATTACACTCGACGTTTCTTATAATTTATTCATTTGTACAAGTCCAATATAATACCAAACGTTATTGTACTTTTCTAATCTAAAAGTTCAAAGGCGAGTTACTTTCTTTACTACTTCGGTACATTTTTATTGTTTCAATTTTATGTTTATTGAGAATATCTACACTGTAGCTTCCGGTAAAGTAATTTTATTGCTTGTATTCTCCTTTTCAAGGCTTCCAACTTTACATTGAGTATATACTGCACTCTGAAATTTATTACGGTCCGTTGTATGGACTGCCTATGTACCTTATTAGGGGGAATGGGGCCCAAACGAGTCAGCAAGGTATTTAAAAACTATTTTAAATATTTTTGATACGTTGATTTCAAAAATGTCTTTTTTTTTCGTATCTTTTTTTTAAATCGGTTGTAATCTCTTCTACTACTAATAATAAGAAAAAAGTAAAATTTTTCAAAATAAATAAGGTAAGTGAGCTGAATATTGCCATGCTAAGACTTATTATTTTTTATTAAATACAAATTTATTTGAAATAACCTGTAAATTTATTAAACAAGTAACAAACATGTTTATAGTCTAATTTCTAAACAATTATAAAAATAAAACAATCAAAAAAATGTATATTCTTCTTTTTTTTTAACAATTGCCAATACTTAGAAATGGCAAATGGCAATATTTGGAACCTATACCCTTAATATTGCCACAGTACTGGCAATAAAAGAAACAGGTATTTTGTTAATAAAAATAAGTAATAATATTGAACCTTAACATTTAAAAAACTAATGTGAGACATTTACTATTTTTGAGAAGAATTGGGGCATATGAATTTATCCTTATCATGTTTATTAAGACCCACACACTCTTCATGTACGTATTGGCCACATGCAAGACATAATCTCATGTCAGCCTGGCGGTCTTCATTACATACATGACAGAACCATGATTCACTACTTTTTAGATTCTTGTTTATTTTCTTTTCTTTATATTCTTTGTTCAGATTGTCTTGTTCTTTTTGATGTTTGTTTATTTGTTTTTCTTCCTATTCTTTGTTTCTGTCTTTTGATTTTTCTTGTTGTTTGGAAGGTTCTTTGTTACTTTTACCTTTGGGTGGTTTTTTATCGCTGTGGAAAATAAATCCTTCTTAACTTCTTAAGCTTTGCTATTAATTACTGTTTTTCGCTTTGTAGCAGTTATCTTGATTAGGGTCGAAATTAGTAAGCCCATACCTTTAAAAGAAGTGTCTGGTTCTGGAACTTTTTCGGGAGCGAATAGTACCATATTTTCATCTTCGCTGTTTAAATCATCAGATGTACTATCATGAGTACTGAAATGTGATTCAGAATGAGATGACTCGCTATATAAACGAAGACGTTTTGTTGATTTTTTTTATTACTTATTCCACTTGTGCAGGGACCGTTTTCATGAACTGTAGTAGTTAATGGCTTATTTGCGTTGTTATCGTCGACGTCTAGTGGTTCTAACACATTTTCTTCAATATGCGTTGTAAGACTGGGTGCAAATGCTGATTCAGGTATGATGTCTGGGTTAAAAGGAAATATTCCAGTTGCTTTGAACCCAGAGATGATGTTAGCTGGTGTTATCGCTTTTAACCAAACTTTACTAAATATTTCACCAAATCGCATTTTGGTTAAATTTTTCCCAGGTTGAGTTATCAAAAAATTTAAAACTTCCTGATCCCAAAAAGACTCATAACTTTTGAAGACTGCTTTATCCATAGGCTACAGTTCATGCGTAGTGTTACTTGGAAGACAATATAAAGTAACACCATAATTTTTTGCAGCTTCAACAATACTTATGTCCAGATGCGATTTTGCACCATCGAATATCAGGAGTGTGGGTTCTGTATTCTTATACTTTGCAAAATGTCGCAAAATGTCATGAAATAAACGTCTCATTTGTCATGCTCCCTTTGTGTGTCATCATTACAGGTGATCCTGGAGGTAGATGATCATTCCATTCAGGCTTCAATCTCTTTCCTTTGAAAATAATGAACGGTGGGATGGCTTGCCCCAGGGCATTTCCACAACCCACAATACTCAACATTTTCACCGTGTTCAGGCGCTGTCAAGTGGATACGTTTAGCACCTTTCTTGGCCAATACGGTTTGCTGTTTATGGATCGTTAAAAGGCAACCTTTCTCGTCCATATTGTACATGTTTCCAGGTTTATCAAATAATTCCAATTTAATGAATACTTCCTCCAATTTCTTAAAATAATCCTTTACAATAAATGGATTCATTTGCTGTGCTCTTGCTTTTTCTCGTTCAAAACTTAAAACACTTTTCCTTCCAAGTCGTTTAACCGAATTTTGGCTGCGATAATGTAGTCCAAGTGTTGTTGGAGGTATTTCATATCGTAATGAAGCTTAGCTTATACTGCTTCCAGCTCTTATTGCTTCTAACGCTGCAACGAGCTTCGCCTCAGACCACAGGGCTCTCTTTCTATTCGGCATTCTGTTGGCATGGCAATATTTGGCGCACTTACCTTTTTTATTTTAATTTATTTAAATGTTTAAACAAACTACTCAGTTAAGTAAGCAATTAACAAATTAACTAAATGAATTACTATAATCTATACCACAAAGTATCCCAAATTAAAAAAATCACTTTTCGTTGGTTAGAACCGGAGATATTGAGACTTTTATAAATTTGAATTTATGAATTCAGTTTTTAAAATAGTAAAATCGCTTTACTTTTAAACATTTTGTCTTTGGCGTATCATGAACAGCACTTAAGGGAATCATTTTTAGTTTTTTTTTGTCTAAAGAACCCCGGAACTCTTCTTATATAAAAGTGGTTTCAGTTAAATTGCCGTCACCTTGCAGAAAGTCGCTTTGGCCATACTGATCCTTGCGTCGAGACTCAGAAATTAATTTTTTTTAAGTTACAGGTTACTAAATTGTCAGCTTGTAGTCCTTTTGAATAATACATATTTATATATTTATAAAATATACAGAGTTCTCGTAAATACGTGCAACTAACTTCAGGCTGTGATTCCGCATAAAAAAATAATGACAGTTTGCTATATAAACGTATGCTTGCAAATGCTTTCTTTTCCGAGATACGGGGTGTTGAAATTTTTCTTACAAACTTACGATTTTTATATTGCCTTGAAACTGGTTGAGATATGCAAATGCAATTTGGTGAGTTTTAAGAGTTGATTATTGCGCATTTTTTGACATACAATTAAAAATTTAATATTCATCATTGGCGCGCATATGGGTTATGGTCTCAATTTTTTTAAAGAAAAAAATGGTACGCCACTAAATCATTTTAAATTTTTTTTCTTTTTTTATATGAGGCGCCGTTTCATTATATAAAAAAATAAAACTTCTTAAAGCATACTTTTCATTACTTTAATACATGCTCAAGCACTATCTAATACAATAACATTAATCCAGAACAATAACAGAAAGTAACACTATTATAATATAATTTTAAATAGGCGCACAGCTACAAAAAATCTTCAAAATGAATTAGCTGAAACGTGACATAAGATGCAACTCTTGGCCTCATTGGTTGACGTATTCGCAGTGGCGCACCCAGAATTTGTCTTAGGGGGGGGGTGTTGAAAATTTTTTATGCTACCTCCATTTTGAGTCCCTAAAATTTGGGTTTTAGTTTAATTTAAAGTACTAAAGATAGCAGTGCCAAAGATTCAGGTATCTATTATTCTGCCTACCAACCAAAACCACCCTCTCTTACTTGTGCGCCGTTGACTGTCGCACGTACCATACCCCGAAAGTGGGGTGGCCACTGTAAGGCTGACGACATTTTTGGAACACTCCCTTCTCTTATCTAGATCTTATCTATTGTTCTGAAGCTATTTTCTTGTGGCATTTTAAAATAATAACTATTTTAATGGGAATAAGCCACAATTGAAGGTTAAAATAAGGTTATTGACGTTTGACATTAATCCAACTTGTAAATAAAATACATTTTGAAGTCGGCTATCGCCGTATTCTTGTTCTCCTCCGCCAATCCTCCCGGTCCAAGGCATGCTCCTCCTCCAAACCTCTTGATTCCATCGCTCTTCTAATTCCTTCATTCCATGAGCGTCAAAGTCTACCTCTTTTTTTTTTCTTCCAGGAGGCTTCCGTTTGTGAGGTTTTTGGGGCCAACGTTCGTCAGGCATTCTCAATAGATGTCCAAACCATTTTCAACCTCTTCTTTCTATTCTGTCAATGACCGTTTCTGTAGCATTCATGATATTTCTTATAGATTCGTTGGTCTTCCTGTCCTGCTTTGATGTTCTAGCACTTCTTTTCAAATAATCCATTTCAACTGCCAACAATCTTCTCTTCAGGTCTGCATTAATTGTCCATACTTCAGAGCTATAACAAAGAATTGATTCAACCATGGTTTGCCCTATTCTTTTTTTGTTCCTTTTGGAAATGTTGTGATCCCACCATAAGGAGTTCAGACATCCTACAATTTTACGTCCCTGATTAATTCGTGTTTAATTTCGGTTTCTTCCAAGTCGTTCTTAGCAATGAGTGGACCTAAATATTTAAATTTTTCCACTTGTTTGATTTCCACGTCTTTGTCTATCAACGCTTCAAACCTTGCATCTGAATTGATAACTAAGTAAATATTCTGTTTTCTTCATGCTGACTTGTAACCCCCATTTCAAATATTCTCACTATAGACTCTTTATCATAAATTCTAGATCAAAAGAATCTTGAGCTAGGATGACTTGGTCATCCGCAAAGTTCAGGGAGAACAGTACGTCATTTCCTATGGGGATTCCCATTCCCTGGCAGTGGTTTTTCCAATTTTGGAGGGCTGCCTCAATATATAAATTAAACAGTAAGGGTGACATATTGCATCCTTATTTTAGTCCTTTAGTTACTTTTATTAGCTCTGATAGTCTAATATATGTATAATTCTGTGTTTATTCCTAAAAGGTATGGACTAATGTCGAGTTGTTGTTAAGCTTGCCACAATTTAAGTCTTGGAACTGTATTATACGCCTTTTCTAGGTCGATGAAGGCTACTTGATGAAGGTCGATGTACTTCGGTACCAACCGCTATTCTTTGTTCTATTAATTGTTGGAGTATAAACAAGTTATCAGTGCAAGATCAAAGATCAAAAATTCAAACGTCATTAAACTTATTTTAACTTATAATTGCAACTTATTCCCATTAAAATAGTAATTAGATCTTATCTCTACTGTTAGCCCGGTTGGTGTTTCTCTTCTTCTTCTTTCTTTTTAATGACTGCTTAAATGTAATTGTGAACACTATTCCATCCCTCCGTATTTCCCGTCATCTTCACGATGATCTCTCTTACAGTCACAGGGTTCATACCTATTTCTTTATACATTCTGTTTCTCTCCACTGTACATCTATTACACTCCAGCATTGTGTGAGTAACAATGTCGGAATATTCGCAGTATAGGCATTTATGTGTATCTGTCTTTCTGAACCTATGAAGATACGCCCTAAAACAGACAATCTACCCAGTCCTTTAGGCTCGGGATAAGCATCTTTGTCCACTCAGCAACATATTCCTTGTTGTTTCACTCTTCTTGCCATCTTTCCATTGATCTTTCCCTTTCTTCCTTTTTTTTTATAGCTGTTGTCAAATGCTTTCTTCTCCCATAGAGATGTCTCTTTTCTACTGCTCTAACACATGCAGAGGAACACAACCAGTGATAGTCCACAAGGCCGCCGCAGATACAGTCCTGTAGGCGCATGCTACTCGCAACAGACTCGTTCTGTCTACTTTTTCATAAGCTTAATATTAGCTATCTATATCTAAATATAATAAAAAATATTATTAATTATTGTGTATTTATCCAATAATTATTGTGTTCTACATATGTAAAATGGTAATTTAATTATTCAATCAGCGTTTTGGATTTTTTGTATTGTGTGTGAAAGACAAGTTACATTTTCCTACTATTCTTTATATACTGTTTACTTTATATGCCCTGGGGGGGGGGTTTAACCCCCAAAACCCCCCCCCCTGGGTGCGCCACAGCGTATTCGTGCCAATATTCTTAGTGCTTTTTATCTTATTTGCTCATGTAAAAGTGTTTTAGTTAAATTGACTGACTATATAGATTTAGTTTTGGTCAAGCTGTACCAAAATATCTGTTTTAAGTTCATTTTTCAAAATCATGAATTTGGAAACGTACGGTCCCACACATTCAATATACGGCATCTGAATGTCAGTAAACACGAATATGGTATCGGAATGATATTTCTTAATGTTTTTTTTTTTAACAAAGTGGGATGTCCTGGACAGGATATTTACGTGGATATTCTGGTGGAATATCTCGGTACATATGTTTCCGAGAGAAAATGGACTAAAAACCGACATTTTGAAGCTGTATAACTCAAAGATAATTAATTCCTGAGCCTTGTAGCAATAAGAACTTTTATTCAGCATGACCGAAACTTAGTGGTGGATCTAGATGTTTGCCTTGGGAGGGGAACTTCCAACTTAAGGGGGCCGAAACTTCCAATGAAACTCAAAAGACATAAAAAAGATAATCTCAAACTATATAAAAAAAACATAAATAATCGGTTTTCTTTATTTTCAACTTTTCCATTTTCCCTCCTCGTGTATATGCTACTGCTGCAGCTATGTCTTGGCAAAATTTCAGCTAATTTAACTAAAACCACTTTTACTTAAGTAAATTAGAAATTATTTTTCTTCTTGATGTGCCAATCCGTTACGAGTGTTGGCGAACATCATCGCAATCTTTATCTTATCTACAGCAGCGCGAAAAAGCTGCACAGATGTGGTATTGAACTAGATTCTGAGGTTCTTTAACCAAGATGTTCTTCTTCTTCCTAGACCTTGTTTTCCAAATATTTTTCCTTGCAGGATGGCTTGAAGAAGAGCATATCTGGATCCATTTCGCATAATATGTCCGAAGAATTGTAACTTTCGGGATTTGATGATGGTCAGACTCAGTCAGTCCACGGGAACTTAAGTATTTTCCGATATAGCCTCATCTCAAATGCTTCCAGTTTTCTGTACATATCTTCGTTTAAGGTCCACGATTCAACACCATAAAAAAGGACATAGAAGACATAGCATCGCAGCATTCTTACTTTTGTATCAAGAGAGAGGTTTTGCCTCTTGAAGGTGGATCTAACCCATCCGATTGAAGGTGGATCTAGCTTTTCCGATGCGTGCTCTAATCTCCTGGTTGTTGGTCCATTCTTCATTTATTATGGTGCCGAGGTAGTTGTAGTGCGTCACTCTTTCTACAGGGGATTGGTTGACGGAGAGTTGACCTTCTGTTATCCTTTTCTTGCTGATTATCATAAGCTTCGTCTTCTTAACGTTTATATTGAGTCCATATGGTTGACTGTAATACGTGATTTTGTTCATAAGAACTTGTAGGTCTTCTAAGTTGTCCGCAAATACTATGGTGTCATGTACATATCTGATGTTGTTTCAGTTTCGTGCAAAGCTTCGATAAATATTCTTTTAGAGTACAGATTGAATATTAGAGGAGACAAAATACAGCCTTGCCTCACTCCACGCATGATTTTCACATATTCAGTGTATTCATCTTCAACTCTGAGATTTGTTGTCTGATTCCAGTAAAGATTTCTAGTTATTTTCAGATCTTGGTTGTTAATTCCTGCTTCTTTTAGTATTTGCATCATCTTGGCGTACTGTACTTGATCAAACGCTTTCTCGTAATCAATCAGACATGCGTATACGTTGCAGTTGAAGTCTCTGCATCTCTGGAATAAGACTTGTACTGAGAACAAGGCCTCTCTACCAACCTAGTATACCTAGTACCAACAGCATTTGTGAACCCGAACTGGTTGGGGGAAATTTGACTTTCACACAGCTTGTAGATTCTCTTATGAATTATCTTTAGGAACAATTTTAGGAAATGACTCATGAGACTTATAGTACGGTAACCTTTTGGCGAAATAAGAAGAAATAAGAAATATACCAGGAATATTTGTACGACTACGACAGCGAATGAGGCTAAAAGTTACATCTTGTGTCATGTTTCAGGGAGCTCACTTTGAACATTTCCGTTTCTGAACCCAAACTGACTATCATCTATTCCTTCTTCTAGTTTTTTATTTATACGACCATGTATTATTTTCAAGAATAATTTAAGAATGTGACTTATTAGTGATATTGTTCTGTATTCACTTCAATAGTTAGCGTTTGTATTTTTAGGGATAGCACAAAAGGTGGAGAGTAACCATTGTTTCGGTATGTGTCCTGTTAAGTACATAGCACTATACAAAAGATCCGATTATGAAAGAAATAAAGTCGAAATAAATTCTATAGGTATGCTAAATGTTACAAAACACTAATCCAGTATTTACAGACGAAATTGAGTATAACTGTCTCCTACTTTATCCTTCCTCTAATACTTACTTTAGTTGTACTCTAATAGTACTCTAATTGGTACTAATAATTTGATTCGTGATTCTTTATATTTCTAACAACATTTTGGCGTTGACTGTGCCCTAATCACCTTAACCTATACTCTCTTATTTTAGCATCAATTGTTGCCATACCTAGTCTTCCTAGTAAATTCTTAATTTTTTTTTTAGTTCCATTGTCAACAAACTGCATTACGCAAATCACCTTGCTCGTTTACAAAGTGCTAAATAAGCTTTATAATTTACTTTTATTTTTAAATTTTTTAGAAAAGTACAACGTCAGTGACGTTTTTGTTTACAGGTGCACTTCGACGATGTGTCCCTTTACGGCACTCCGAAAGAGGAGCCCGGACCCACACCACTGGGCTCCGCAGAAGCGGGCAAACAAAGTTTTATCAAGAACCAACTGCAGGCCCTCTTTCAACCCACCGACAACAAGTTAGCTATGAAATTGTTCGGCTCAAAAAAGGCTTTAATGAAGGAACGGATCAGGCAAAAGGCTGCAGGTCATTGGGTCATACATCCTTGTTCCAGTTTTCGGTAAGTAACATTAACCATATAATTATTATATAGTGCTATTTTTTACACAAATTGTATATTCACTTACATTATTTAGAAGATCTTCTTCTAGAAAGTTCTTCCTACTGTTTCGTACCCTTACCTTAATCTCCGAGGAATCATTTTTTACATTTGAAAAGGCGAAACCAATAAAAATGGTAGTTTTAAAATCCTGAAGACTAAAATTTATACTCAAATTATGATTTTCCTAAAAAATATTTATATGAATGACATACATTAATGATACATTTTTATTAACAAATATATTTTACGCCATCCATGGCCTTTAAACATCTGATGTCTCAATCGTATCAGAACCAATGAAAAGTTCCAAGTTTAAAGCTCCACAATTATTCGTGACAAATGACTGGCAAATGACAAAATGTCTAAAAAAGAAGCTACTGTCAGTGAAAATGGGATTTTGGAGATGTCATTGTATGATAACACTTCAAGACAAAATAAGAAATTACCGGATACGGAAAAGAATGGGTATTAAGACAACAATAATAATAGACAGGTAGCTAAAAAAAAATGATAAAGTGTATTGTGCACAGAAGAAGAAGAGGATGCCATAAAATATAAGGGAGGAGAGAATTAGATCATGATCTAAAAACATCTACAGGATGATAACTTCTTCTTCCTCTTTATAAGCAATTCTGCTTGTTCATTGGCGCATTAATTCCGCTATGGAAGGTTGTCAATTCATCTTTTGTGCGGTCGCCGATACTTCTTCTGCCGATTGGTGACATATCTCTTATTATTTTGACGTCACGGGTCTTTTCCATTCCGCTTATGTGGTTATTCCATTCTTTTTTTCTATTTTGTTTCCATTCATTTATATACTGTAAGTTACATTTTTTTCTAATGTCTTCACTTCTATTTCGATCTCTCAGCGTATTTCCTATAATTCTTCTTAGTACTCTCATCTCTGCCGTTTCCAGTAGCCTTTTCATTGTGGCTGTGTCGGGTCTTGTTTCTGAGACATATGTCATTATTAGTCTTACACTGGCTTTATAAATTCTTGACTTCATCTTAGTGTTAATGTGTCTGTTTTACCATATAGTGTTATTGAGGCATCCTGCCCGTCTATTTGCTCTTTGTACTTCATCTCTCACTTCTTTGTCTAGGTCTCCATAGCTAAACAGTGTAATTCCTAGGTATTTTATTTCCATTAGTTGTTTAATACTGATGCCATCAATTTCTATTATACATCTGGTGGGTTCTTTGCTGACTACTATTGTTTGAGTTTTCTGAGATGAGATTGTCATATTAAATTCTTGTGCTCGTATGGTAAATATGTGGACCAGTCTTTGTAGACTATCTTCATCTTGGCGTATTTCAGTCTTACCCATTTGAAAGATATATCTGTGAAAGGATCGATTTTTAATCCTAACTCCGTAAAATATTTTTTTTGTACCATTTTTGCTGTAGTATTCCACATTGACTTTACAGACAACCCTTTATAGTCTTCGTCATTGCCTTTTTTCATGTTAAAAGCACAATCCTCGAGAATTTTTGCTAGTTCCGTTATATTAGTACATCTTTCAGTTTACCAGATACCTTCGTGATGGATCTGTTATAATTTTGTCGTATTAATATATTTTAGCTTAATTAGTTGGGTTTAGGTTAGGTTAGATTAGGTTGGCATCAGAAGACTGTTTGACTTAACCAGCCCTTCCATCCTGATCTCTTGTGTGACAGAGGAGTGGTTTTTAGTTGGACGCCGACCGTCTCGGAGTAGTGACGGGACAAACCGTCAAAGGTCTAAATCCCTCGGGCATCTCGTCCTGGAACAGCTTTGTTAGGTTATTAGGAACCCAACACTACCTGTGTGAATCACAGGTGTCTGTATGCAGATTTTTTTTCTTCACTTTAAAAATGTAAAAAAAAAGATTAGATTGGGTTAGGTTACTTTTTGAAGGACTGAAAGTACCAGTCAGAACTGTATTTTATATAATATGGAGTATTCCACATTTTAATAACGGTATAGAAGAAGGAACCCGCACAGAATATAAATAATGTATATTATAATGACCTACGCCCGTATAGCATCGGTGTATCTTGCTCCGTAGGAGCAAGCTTGCAAGACTCTCACTAATTTTGTCTTAATAAGTTTTGTTTAGGTTAGGTTGGGTTAGGAAAGGTTAATTTCCCTTAATGTCCGCCCGTAGGACGTAGGTAGGTCATCTCACAGCCCAGGAAGGAAACTCAAATATTTTATCTTAATAATATACACCAATTAATATATTTTATCTAAATTCGATGTGTTTAGGTTAGGTTAGGTTATGTTGGTTAGGTTGTATTAGGTAAGGAGCAAACTTGCAAGACTCTCACTAATATATGTTATCTTAATTAGTTTTGTTTAGGTTAGGTTGGATTAAGACAGGTTGGGTTCCCTGTCTGGGCTGTGGGATCACCTAACGCTGCCCGTTTCAGCAAGTATTTTTCGACTTAAATCATAGACGTTTCTTCTTTGTCAAGAATTTTCCATCCACTCCTGAATGTAGGTCTCTCCCAATTGCTTCCATCTTTCTTTATCTTGCGCCAATCTAATCCACTGTTTGCCTGCTACTGCTCTTATGTCATCTACTTATCTTTTTTGAGATGTTTCCATGCCTCTTGTTGTCGTCCTTGGTCTCCATTCTAGAATTCTCCGTGTCCACCTGTTGTCATTATATCGGGCTACGTGACCTGCATAGACGCTTAGCTTGGCATTATTCAATCATTATGTCATAATTGTTATTAAAACATTTACGGAGATCTTAAACATATTTATTTTCTTCGGTTTGTACTCTTATTTAATATATATATTCAGGGATTCTACAGTATTCACTGCCTTCCCACGCTCAACCGTTTCCATCTCTCTCTGCTGTCTGATTGTTCATCGTTTAGGCCTCTCTTATTCATGTCGTCTTCTACTTCGTTTCTCCAGGATCTTCGGGATTTTCAGCCCCATATGCCATAATACTTTGCACTAATGTTTTATAAATCTGTGTTTTTGTCTTCATATTTAGGTGTCTATCCCACCATACTAAGTTAAGTTGCTGCTGTTCTTGTTTGTCCTAATCTTTGTGTAATTTCTTCCTCTGTTGTTGCCTTTTTCGTGATTATAAACCCCAAGTATTTGAATTTATCCTTTCCTTTGATTGTTACGTTGTCATCAATCTGTAGATCTTCTATGTCTTCTTCACTTGTAGATAGGTACTCTATTTTCGCGAGCTTAATATCTAGGCCATCCTTAGTATATTCTTCTTGTAGTTTCTTCATCATGTAACTGAGGTCGTCTTGGTCTTGTGGAATCACTACTTGATCGTCTGCAAAGCTTAACGTACATAGGTATTCGTTCCGTACCGGTACTCCCATGTCTTCGCATTTTTTTTTCCATGTAGTCAAGGCTTTCTCTAAATATATTTTGAATTCTCTCTCTCACTCTTATTTAAATAAGCAATAAAAAATTTCAATAAAGAAGTAAAAATAGAAATTTAAAACAGAATAATCTCCAATTCCGTGTTCATATTACAAGAAAATTTTTGTATACAACTCTCTGTGGCAAGTTGATTTGATTTCGTGCCATTTCCTTTTCACATACGACTTCCCTTTGGTATTTCAAACTTACGTAGTAATTCATTCTACATCAAATTTAAAGCGAAATTCAATTATTTTCACGGATAAAGGTTGAATGCGAGACACTGCACTATATTGAATCTAACATAATTATAAATCCAGAGCATTTCTAACCGGTCCAGCATGCCGTAAATTTGAATATTTTATGCAGAAAAGCGGATTCGCGGTATTTTCCTCTTCATTTATACATTCACATTCACGGCGGTTTTTGTGGGCCAAGGTAACCTCAGTTCAAGGGCGGCGCAAACTACTTCTGTCTGGCGGTTACACGTAGCTATATCATATATTTTTATTACTCTTTTTCAAGGGTTAAACCTCTAAAGCATGTTCATAGTCATAAAGCGGTCAGAGCGTATGTACTAATAAAAACGGAACTAAGTTTGTAGTAATACTATACTCGATGGAAAATAAGTTTGTTAAATATTAATGAACAATTACTCGTATAGTGAGGTAGCCTATTTATTTATTTATAAGCTGTGCATTTCTAAAGAAATTGTAGCTGTTCCAACGAACTTTCCAAGTCCGTTTGCCGTGGTAACTTAGCTTACTGATTTTTCCTTTTGTTACATCTGCTTGCAGGTCCTGACAATTTCTAGGCTTTTTAACAATTTGCTTCTAGTAGTGTCTCCAGTCTTTGTCCAGTTCTTTATTTACACTGTTTTTAAATCTCATTTAACTTGGTACTGCTGCCTTATATTGGGTCTCCCTTTTTTAATTCTTCTTCTGGTGTTCACTCCCTTAATATTCTTTTAGGTACATTTTTTGCTTTTCCAAATATATGTCCGTACCACCTTTCTTTTTGTCTTTTATGAGAAGGGGTGGTATAAATGTTCTATCTAAACATACCTCGATCCGAGAAGGTGAGAAGAACCACCTTCCATCCTCGGTTATGCAGGATTCGATACCGCAGATCGCAGAGATTGTTCGGACACTATCGCCGTCAATGTTAGAGACCTACCTGTTAAAAACACCCTCCTCAACCGTGAATTATCGGCCGGACCGCCCTGATTGGGACGCAACGTTGGCCACGTCATTCACTCGATCTCTAATCCACGCACAACCAACCACCACTCTTTTTTATACCACAACTTTCCTCTCTGACATATAGTCCGAGACCAAATTCATTAAGTACCTCCTACACTTTCTCTTTCGTTAAGCCTTTATTACCTCTTTCGATTTTAATGTGTTAACTGACAGCCCACCTGACTCTTCAATGACTGTATCTATTCCTCCTCTTAGAAGTCTCTTTTATAATTTACCTATGCAAGACAGAAGGCAAATGGTCGATACTTATCTTCCCCCTTTGGGAGTAGCACGAGCCTCGAGATTTTCCAATTTGCCGGAAATCGTTGAATTTTAAACAGTGCATTCATGTGTTCCCAAAGCTACGTCGGCTCCATACTGCCAATGCGTTTCACCGCTTCTGGTATCTCGTTGAGTCCCAGAGCCTTTCATGTCTTTAGGGCACTTAACGCCTTCGTTGAGTTCGTCTATGGTAAAAGATACAACTAGCTTAGCTTCGGCGTCACTCTGTTCTCCAGTAACCTCAAGCTTCCTGTCCAGTGGCATCTCATACAGAGGGTACAGTTTGAACTGAACCATTAAGATTTTGCACCTCTGACCCCAAATCTCCTCATTTAACTTGTCACACAATTCTCTCCAGTGCCTCTTCTTCTCAGCTTGGATCTTTCTGTTCAACCCTATCTTTTGCGCATTTGATATCATATCCATTCTGCTAGTTTCGGTTACTTCTCCTCTACCTCTTGTCCTTGTAGTCCGTCTTTTGATGACAATACATTCCTTCCCCTTCTTGGCGATCTCTTCGCACCACCAATAAGGTCTTTTTTATTTTTTCATCTACCCTGTTCATGCAATTCCTCATAGTTTCTCTTATCATTTATTCGAGTCTTTCTGTCGATTGCGGTTGGCATCTTCTCCTCTGTATCACCTATAGAGTACTCATAAATGTCCATAACACCCAATCCCCTCTGATTTTATTGTTGTTATAATTAAATGAATTAAAAAGAAAAGTATTTAAAATTGTGTAAAATATTAAGTTCCTTGCTGAGTGCTTTCGGCTTAAAAAGCCATCTTCGGAGCTATGGTCAAAATTTATAAAGTACCACTACAAAAGAGGGATCGCATTTTTCAAAAAATATTTTTTCTTCAAAAGTTTAAAACTTTGATAGTTTCCAAAAAAACATAAAAAATACAGCACATTAAAATATACTTAATAGCAGCATCATTATATCGGCACCCGAACATCCAATGATTAATATCGTCAGTGTTACCAATAAAATCGCAATGTTCCGTTTCACTTAAATTAAATCTATGAAGAGAGGCTTTTACATTAGCATCATTAACAAGGCATCTAACAAACATTGAATATACTCTTCTATTGGGATGACTTCTTGTAGCAAAAGGCGCAGTAGATAAAACAGGGTGAATTTTTGTATAAAAGTTGTTACTTCTGTAACAGAAAGCATTCTATTCAATTTCCCAAATTTCTTTTAATTCTTGTTTATGCAGCAAGACTAAATCACTTCTATTGAGCCAACTAATTTTTTATCCTTTTGAAGCCGCTTTTTTAGCAAAATAATCTGCTTTGGTGCTACCCGAGATACCAGCATGTCCCTTTACCAAAATGAAAGAGACTGAATTATTTCTTTTAAGTAACTTTAGTTGATTTTTTAAAATTTTGACGTTAATACTGTTTTTGTAGATATGCTTATGCGAATTATCTAAAGCAGACAACGCAGATTTTGAATCCGACAGGATTACTTCTTGTTGATCAGAAATTTTCTTCTCAATAGTCCATTGCAGAGCTAGATTAATTGCAAACAGTTCTGCGGAATAAATCGAACATTGTTGATTTAATTTAAACATAATGTGTTCTTGATTGTTTTGGATATATACCGCACAACCAACTCCTAAAATAGGAGAAGATTTTTAACATGTCTTCTTATTTGTCAGACTTGTAGTTTCTGCTGCGTATGTCACTGTTAGTCTTATTATTGTTTCATATCTTCTTTAGGTTTGCAGTCCTCGGGGCCATAGTCAGACATGGTAATTAATTTTTGTTGGTTCATCTTGATTTCCATACGTATTTTTGTTTTGGCGATACGACACAACTATTTATGTTGTCTAAATTTTTATGTATACCTAGGCGCTTGTAATTTGTGCTCGTCCTTCTTTCTTTACATCTCTACGCGTGATAGAATATACTGATTGTATTATCTTTTTACGCTTTACCTTTCTTCATGGTTTATTAGACTGTACAAATGTTTTTATTTATTAATTCTTCTATTATCTGCCAGACATTGTTGTTGATCTGGTTGTAGACTTATTTTTCCTTCCCGTTTTCCTTGTCTTTGCATGTTTCGTCATCTTGGGGTCTATCGGATTCCAAAGTTTTGTATCGGTTTATTGAGCCTTGTTTTCTTTTACAATGAGTAGCTTGCTAAATTGGCCATCAACCGTCCTATTTTATCTGTGCTTTGGACCAGTTCTGTGCATGAAAAAGGCTTCGGAGCTACTCAATCCACCCAATCCTCGCGTTCGCAATCCACAGGCAGAATATAAAATACTAATAAAAATAATAGAACCTGGATCGATGCAGAAATTCTTCAACTTAATAATAAATTTGTTTTGGCTAACATATATTATTGGCAATTCAGATTTATTATTCAACTATAAAATTTATTATGGAACACTGTAAATTGTCAGTGAGAAAAACTAAGAAAAATAAAAACAGCACTAAATAAGGTATTACTGTTATTGGTGAAACATTAACAAAGTTTTAGACGAAATGGTACTACAAAACATCAATTCCAGACCACAGGCTATAAAATCCAAAAATAATGATCCCTAAAAACTTGTGTTGTGTTTTACTCATCTTGAAAGTTTAATTTCTTCTTTGAGTATGGGCAACCAAATCATATTAAATTCTGCTGAAGAACTTGCTACGTATATATTTAATTTTATTTAGTATACATAGGGTGTGCCAAATGAAGCGGGACGGTCGAATATTTCGGGAAATTAACCTCGTATCAAAAAACTGAAAAACACATGTTTAATATTTTTAAAAAATCTATCTTTCTCTATTGTCGTTTTCCCATTACTGGGGATCGTAATTACTTTCATTATTCCTAACTATGTTTCTCCAGATGCGAAATTCTAAATGAGATAAAAACTAGAAAGATGGAATACTTGGGGCACATTGTGAGAGGTGAAAAGTACGAACTTTTAAGAAATATCATGCAGGGCAAAATTAAGGGCAAAAGAAGTGTGGGAAGAAGAAAAATATCTTGGCTTCGTAATCTACGTGAATGGTTCGGGTGTAGTTCGATTGAACTTTTTAGGCGCGCTGCTAACAAAGTCGCAGTGGCCATGATGATTTCCAATCTCCGCTAGGAGTGGCACGAGAAGAAGAAGAATGTTTCTCCATTGGTCTCTATGCTGCTACTACATCTTAAAGGCATCAATTTTTTGGGGCTCGCGTCCGCGAAAAGTCCAAGTCATTAGATATAGAAATATAGAAATATATGAAATATATTTAGTATAAAAATATTGAGAATACAAGGGCATTCACCATTTTTATCTTGATATTTTGAGAGATAGATCTGTCTTTCCAAACTTTAGTTAGGAGTATATCTGGACAAGGTGTAGGGTATTGGACGTTCCATGTACCAATTCGCTAACATTTTCTTAAATTGACTCAAAATTTAGATTCAGTCGCGAAAATTTCTGCCAGGTGCCCGGTTCCTCACACCTTGGCAGCCGGTAGCGGTACACTTAGCGGTAGCATTCTTCTGCACCACTGTATATAGGCCGTTTCTGTGGCTATCACTCTTGCCTCATGATCAGTTTTGGAACAGCCAGCTGCCACTGTCCAACCTATCTCCATGCCTGGTTATCCTCACATTGTTTGTAGAAGAGTATGTAGTAGAAAGAAATATAGTGACCCGTCTGCCCTCGGAAACCTAATAGCCATTCGAATTAGGAAGAAACAAAAGTTAGCCAAGAGAGGCTAATAGAAAAGATTAAAGACATTTCACTCAAGACTAGTTGAAAAAGAAAGAGAAAAATGTGAAGGTCCTTATAATGCGCCAGATGCGTTTCACAAGCGTATGAGTATTGATACACTTTGTATTCCCGCTCATACTTCGGGGTGTTGACTACAGGCTGTATGCCATTAAACACGACCCATCAACCACACCTCCTACAGACGAAAAGGAAGCAAATTTAAAATCTTAAATAAGTAAAACAATATTTAGTAAGTTTTTTTTTTCGATTCGCCGTAGATACGCTGTAATCACAGAAAAACATACAAATCACAACTCTGCAAACTAATTTTTATAGTTTTGAATACAGTTTTTTAAGAATGAAATATATTTTTATAGAATAAGAATTTGCAATAAAAATGGTGATTCCTAATTAAGATTTAAAAGAAACCCCCTATTTTGGAGAGTCCTGTTTGGTGCCATTCAATATATTTTTATTAAAAATTTTCATTTCTTTAAAACGAAAATTTTTCTTTTTCATTTTTTTTTTGATTCGATGTAAATTTCCCGAAATATTCGAACGCCTCGCTGCTTTTGGCACACCTAAAGTTCCTGCACAACTTTTAATGACTTTACTGGCTTACATCGTATCCAAAGCTGTATTACATAATTAAAAAATGACCAAAACACCTACACTGTGTAGTTAAATTCTCCAAACACGTTATTACGTTACTAGGAAAACTTAATCAGTAACTTATCTTAAAGTAGCTAGTCATAATTACCAAAAAAATTAGAAAGCGTTTACTCTAATCACATTAATTAATTTTATTGCCTCCAGTCTCCAAAACTAGAAATTTTTCGTCGGATTTAAATCGTAGACAAATGACGCAGCAAAATGTTCCATTGCTACTAAAATGGACTAATTTCTTCTCATGTGATTAATGACATAATGAAAATTTATATGAATATTTACGAACGCTTATATCCTTAATCACATGTTGCAATTAAGTGTAAGTTCAGAATTGTATTTCGTAGTTTTAGAAATTTACAATTTATGGAAAAGTTTTTTTACTTGGAATTACCGCTTTAACCGTAAAAGTGTTTAGCAACTTTTACATAAAATTTCACCAGTATTATCTTTTAAATTTTGTATTTCGTTATTTGTTGTTGGTTTATATTGTGAATGATGTGGCCAACATCTTCTCTGGTAAATACATAATTGTTATTATTGTTTACAATTTTACAATTCGATTGTTGTCAGCTCAGCTGTTTCAAATTGACTTTTGACCTCACTGATATTGTAACCAAGACAGTCATGTCAGGTGAAGATGGAGGGAATGACTAGGTTTTGCATCCACACCTGGCACTTTTGACGTGACAACGTCTTAAATTAGGTTGTGGCTCGGAGTCACTCATGAAAAAGTGTAACGCCCGCTCACGTCTGTTACGATGAGTCACCGAACGAGAGAAAGGCCCGCCGGACCGGCGAATGCCTTGCGTCTCTCTCCCACTCAAACATGATCGGTCCGCTGCGCTCGCAGCACTAGAGAATTAGGCGCGTTGAATCACATTACAGCAGAAACACTTCCTTTCATTTCATATTTCTCCTATCATCGTCCTATCCTCAACAAAATCACTCAAATAGAAATTAGTTAATTTTAAGTTTACATGTACAATGTTTTAGTAAACAAAATATATTTCTATAGTTAAAATTTGTGCAATTCTTATTTTCATTCAATTCCTTGTTCCTATTGTGCAATTTAATAATATTCATATCAATAAATATTCTACCGAGAAAAAGACGTTGTCACGTAAAATCTTCGCCCGTAAAACCGACTTTACAGGCAACCGACTTTTTTTACTATTTTTAGCTACTTTCATTGGCTTGGTTAAAGAAGGCTTAAATGGTCCACAGAGGTTCCGCCTGGTAGGAGAAAAAGAGGAAACTTCTTGTTTACATTGTTTAGTTCATACAATACAGTACTTAAAGTTCCTTTTTTAATTTATATACGAGTTGTAGAAGAAATATAGTATAGAATAGAATAGAAATATGCTTTATTGTCACTGAAAATTGTGGACAAACTGTAACGATTTCTGCTTAGTTGAGGAGACATGTCGTGGAATGCAAATTTTAGATTCCCCATGTCTCTATTAACATCTTTATCAACGTCTGGCTATGCCTTGCAATTTATAGAAGGCTCAGATTAAGGCAGTTATCTGAATTGTGTTTCGAAACTATTTTACGGATTTAATATCAGATGTCGCTATTGCGTCCGTTTCGAAGCCATTTTATTGTTGCTTCTTAAAGACAGGAAAGATCTATTTTTCACGTTGAGAACGCCTATGAATAACTGTTCTGATGAGCTTTATTAAAGCGAAATACGTATAAACAGATACATAGACGATTTGTACGTGAAATGGAATCTTTACTGTCTTTTTCACCTTACGAACTAGTTTACGAATAAGTTTAAGCTGCTGCATGTGATACCCAAATATATATAAAAATACTTTGTTGCTTGTATCTAAACGTACTGTAATTTCTTAGTTATTCGTTAAGAAACTCTTCCACTGAAAAATATGGTCTTTCAGATAGATAGGCTTTTGTCAATTTACGGAACTTAAGGAAATATCTGGGAACCTGGGTTGATGACAAAAATGACCAAAGCAGAGAAATCAAAGTCCGAATTGAAACTGCAAGGCAAGCATTTGTGAAAATGAAGACAATGCTTACCAACAGAGACCTTCAGTTGCATCTTAGATTAAGGGCTCTAAGATGTTACATATTTTCTATCTTACTATACGGAATGGAAGCTTGGACCTTGAAGAAACAACACATAAGAAAAATAGAAGCGTTCGAAATGTGGTGTTACAGAAGAATATTAAAAATCCAGTGGGTTCAAAGGATTACTAATGCTGAGGTACTACGACGTCTAAATAAGGAGTTAGAAATTATGAACAACATAAAAAGAAGAAAACTAGAATATTTGGGTCACATAACCAGAGGAGAAAAATATGAGCTGCTGAGAATTATTATGCAAGGAAGGATCCAAGGAAGAAGAAGCATAGGAAGAAGACGCATCTCCTGGCTGAAAAACCTTAGAGAATGGTTTAACTGTAGTTCACTACAACTTTTCAGAGCAGCAGCCAACAAAGTGACCATAGCCGTTATGATATCCAACCTCCGATAGGAGATGGAACTTTAAGAAGAAGAAGGAAAAAATGTTGTAGATTTAAATTGCAAAGGGAGGTGGTTGTATAATTTGTTTGCCGAATATAATAGGTATAGATTTCTTTACTAACTCAGTGGACGAGATCGTTAAATACACATCAAAGCTTCAATTTCTGGTAGATCAGTCATGATTTGGTCTTGCTGGAAAAACATGTAGGTGTTTACGAATTAAGCAAACAGTTTCTAGAATATATAGAGAGGGAAGAGTTAAAATCTCGTGATTTATGAAGTAGCTTCTGCCATGTGTTATTCTACTGAGGCCAAAAATATACCGTCTTTCTCTTTTTTGTAATTTAAAAATAACATCAGATTGGGCAGCTGTACTAGAACCCCAAAAAGGAAGGCCATATCAAAGATGAGACCCGAACAAAGAAGAGTATGTTATTTTAGAAGATGCTAAATTGATTTCATTCGAAACAGACCTTATTGAATAGCAGGCTGAGGCTAGTTTCTTACTTAACAAATCGATATGAAGGGACCATTTAAGGTTGCTGTCTATAAAAATACAAAGAAATTTTACAGAATTAACGATACTGATCTGGCTGTCATGTAGAAGCAAGGGTTGAAGAGCTCCTTTACAGGATAATGCTACTGTCTTATACACGTTAAAAGATAGTAAATTAAAGTCGGACCAAGTTTTATTTTAAGTAGATCAGAAGTTATAATTGCATGAAGAGTTGCAATATTATAGTTCCTCCAGGTAATATTGGTATCATCAGCAAAAAGAAAAAATTTTCCATCGATTTTTAAGTTAGTAACGTCATTTATAAAGATAAGGAAAGATAGAGGACCCAGTGTTGAACCTTTTGACCTTGTGATACTCCACATATAATGCTTTTGTGACTAGAGTCAGTATCATTTGCTCTAACTAGTTTTTTCCTATTCCTCAAGTAAGATTGGAACCAATTCAAAGAAATACCTCGAATTCCGTAGAAATTTAGTTTTGTTATCAAAATGTCGTGATTTACACAATCAAAAGCTTTGTCATAGTTACAAAAAACAGTGGCAGTATAAAGATTATTGTTTAGTGCTTGATAGATTTCAAGTAGTACAGAAAACATAGCATCGCTGGTACATTTTTTAGATAAAAAGGCGAACTGACTTTGGAATAAAATGTTGTTTCCAACGAGAAGGGACATAAGGCGGGCTTTTATAAGTCTGTCAATAATTTTGGATAGGACCGGTAGTAAGGCAATAGGTCTATAGTTGCAAACATTAGATTTTTCACCACATTTATAAAAAGGAATAATAATGGCTGTCTTTAGGCACTCTGGAAATATAACCTTTTTCAAAGGAATCATTAATTAATGAGACCACGACTTCCAATAGATTATTTGAGAGATTTAAGAAAATTTTTATGGATAGCCTATCACTACTACAGGAAGACTTGCTTTTGATACTACTGATTGTTTGAATCAGTTCAGATTTATCAACTGGTCCTATAAAGAATAAATTTGAGACCTTTTTTAAATTGGAAAGATAGGAAATAGGATCTTGTTGTGGTAAAATAGCTGATGTTATATTTTTACTCACATTAGCGAAGTAATCATTTATATTTTTAGGGTTTGGAAGAGAAAATGTTTGAGCGGTGTTAGTTTTATTTCAAAGGTCGTTTATTATGGACCTAGTTTTCCTTGCAAGTTTTAGATAGGTTCTTCTATACTTGGAGATATATTCAGTGACAAAGACTGGTAGTCAATTTAATTGTTTATTTGTAATTAAAGAAAATGCCTTATTAATAATACAGACAAGCTTATCTAAAAAATCAAGTGATCTATAAACGCAAAGAATGTTTAGATTAAGATTCTTGATATAAACCAATGGAAATTCAAAACAGGATTTATTCAACAAAAAGTCATATTTTGTTACAGGAGAAAAGTCATTATTTGTAGAAAGAATTAAGGTGCCATCATGAGCTGAACTGATCATACCTATCAATTATAGTATATTTTTCTACAAAAAAGGCTCGTTAACATCAAGCCAATGCTCGGTAACCGCAACTATCGGGGGAAATCCTAATTCCTCTAGAAACAAAAATAATTCATCTGTTTTATATCTTATAGAACGAATATTAATCAAAACCATGCTAAAGTTGTCATCACTATAATAATTTGAGGTTTCTAGTCCCACAGAACACGTCATATTATTTAAAAATTTCGTTTTGAAGAGGCAACGGCGTAGTAGTTTCGGTGACTTTCCCTTAATTTTTGTAGGTGAATAATTCTTTTCGAAGTGAGAAAGGACCTAAAAGCAGCAAGATCAGCTTCCCCCTCAGTTGGACCAATTCCATAGGCATCGTTAAATTCTAGAAGGATTTTTCGTAGATCTTCAGTCTTAGTGGAAAGTCCTTCGGAAGTCAAAAGAGTTTAACGCTTGTGTTGGTAATCCCTACGTAACATACTGAAGCAGGTTGGTCGTGTAGAAAAGCAATATGTAGTTTAATGGCTTTCAAGATATCCGGTTCCCTTAATCTTGCTTGAAGAAATTGAGTGTTCGAGTTATTGGTTAATCTTACTCTTGGTGGGGTCAAAGGATCCAGATTTATCGATGGTTCCAAAGTATCCTTCTTAATGAAGTTAATATGAGAATGGACAGCATTCTTAAATTTGCAAATTTTGATGGCCTGCTTGTCTGTGACTATTTTTGTATTTTCCACTTTACTTTTGTTGTTGATTAAAATGGTAATTGGGTTTTCCAAGCTAATGGGGCTAATGATGTTCTTTGGACTCATATTTGACTCAGATGAAGGCGTTGGTTCCGAATATGAAGATTCTGTAGACCATTTAATGTTTACACCATGTGGCCAAATTTCCTTGTTTAATAATAAATTAATGGAGGTTTTAGATTTTATTTTTAGGTTTTATGTTTTGAATGAGGAACCACTCACTGTGTCGGCATCTTAAAGGAGGGTATTTTTTTATTTTAAATTAAAGTGTCTCGGCAACTATGGGCCATTGACACTGGTACAAGTTTATTACAATATGTTTATGTTTACATACATATACAATTTGTTTATATACAAGTTAGGATACATTAACAACATCTTAATATAATTACATTAAGTAGTAAAGGTGACAGTCTTTTGGGAAACGAATTATGGCACTGTACATGTTTGTAGAACCGAGTAGTTTCAAGTTATCTTGAAAGTTGTAGTAGCCTCTTTGAGGTTTGTAGTGGACACATTCTAGTAATATGTGCTGGATTGATAAGAACTCATTACAATGTTCACAGGGAGGATGGTTTTCAAAAGACATCAAATATCCATGAGTAAGACGAGTGTGACCTATTCTGAGTCTTCTGATAATAATATTGTCTTTTCTGCTCATTTGAGGCATGGTGATGGAGGTAATAGTTGATTGAATTGTGCGTAGTTTTGTAATTTGTACGTTCTAGTTTGTTTGCCAAGTGCTTAGTACGTTGTTCTTGATACTGGCGTTTAGGTCTTGGTAAAGTTGTATGTTTTCCATACTTTCTAAGGAGCAGGCCAGTTTTGCTGCATGATCAGCGTTCTCATTTCCATTGATACCAACATGGGATGGTATCCAGATGATATTTACTGAAACACCATTTTTTGACTGCTGTTGATAAAGGAGGTATACCCTCCTTTACCAACAACACATCGAATATATTCCTTGATACCCAACTTCTCTTTAATAAAGTGAACAACTTGTATAGGGGTGTAAATTGGGGTTAAGTTAGTAGCAACTACATAGTGGCATGTATCTTGTGTTATTTTTGGCTTTTTCTCTATTGATTCGAAATGTTAAGCGACTTTAGTTTGGGTACCTGAGGTGGCATAAATGTAATTTTCTTGAATATTTTTTTTTTTTCGTTTATATAAGAGATAATTTGTTGCTAAGAATACCCGTTTGATTAGAAATTTCTCTAATGCTTGAAGATAGCCTTTCTATCCCCATCTTAATCTCAGTTGAATTTGAGTCTTGGATTTGAACCTTGATAGTGTAATTAAAACAACCGAAAAAAACTGAGGATATATTGAATATATCTTGTTCCTTCTGCTTTATCGATTTTAAAACATTGTCAGTATTTAGCAGGTTATTTATTTTATGGATCTCGTACACAACATACATGCACAAATGTTGAGCTTCATTTAAATTTTGGCTTTCACTTTAGGTGTCGAATACTCGTTCTTTTAAAAAAGGTTTTTACCATATACAACCGGTATTTTACAGTCTTTTATCAAAACCGTGTGATTTTTATTTAAATAATGAAGTGCAACAAAACAAGCCATTAAAAGTTTATTGCAGCAGGTACACTCCTTTTCAATTTCAGGGACGTGGTAAATTACATTGCTGATTTTATGTAATTGTATTATAGTTATGACGAATTAAATGTTTTCCGTTTAAACAAGGATTTTTTAGTGAACACATTTTTGATAAGAGAAAAAAAGGGCAACAGACAAATAATCTAAAACTTATAAATATGGTAGCAAATACTGTATTAAACGATGATAGACTGTAATTCAAAGAAATATATACAAAATCAACAGATGAAATAATGGATACCAAACGGATAGGGAAATATTGATTTTTCATAATTATAAGCATTAAAAATAATAAAATTACCATAAATACACTTAGTACTAGAACTTTCCTGTAGAATTACGATACATATATACTTACTAAGTAATATTTCTTTATTCCTGTAAATGCCACACTTTAGGCAGTAATGATAAAACTAAAAACAGTCTACAGTCGGTTCACAATTTGTTGATAGCTCACTACAAGTTTAACCCTAATTAGAAAACTGAAATACAGAGAGGATAGGTAATACGATATAATAGTAAAAACCAACCTAAAACTGACATGCCTTACTGCATCTTTCCAGTTTTGTTCTGTAATATGTTGTAAAGACTCGTATAACAATTCACGTACAACTTGTATTTTATATAACGTATTTTTTCTAGCCACATAACTTTTCATTTGTGCCCAAATGAGTTCAATTGGATTTATTTCGCAGTTGTAGGGTGGAAGTCTAAGGACTGTAATGTTTCGCCTTTCTGCCATTTTGTCAACTACGTATTCCTTGAACTTAGATTTGTGTTGCCGGGCAATTTTTAGAAGTTCTGCTTTTACCATTCCATCTTCGTAAGGCAGATACTTATTCCGCAGCCAGTCAAGAATATCCTGTTTCTTCCACGCAGTTATTGGAAGTCTTTCTACTAGTCGTGAATGATAAGGTGCATTATCTAATACTATAATTGAATTTGGTGGTATGTGTTCAATCATCTGCTCAAAATACTCTTTGAAAAGATCAGCCGCCATCTCCTCGTGATAGTCTTTTGTGCTTTTGGACTGAAATTCCAACAAACCATGCTTAACAAATCCTTTTTCACTGCCAATGTGAGAAATTATTAATCTATTGCCTTTTCCAGAAGGTGGGGAGATACCAGTAGACCAACCTTCCATAAAGGCTTGCCTGGAGCTTAATATATTTTTATCTGACCAATTTTTTTTTAGAGTATGACCTGAGTTTACCCACGTTTCATCCTGGTAGAAGATGGGCCTTCCTTCAGCCCGGAATTTTCGTATGGATTTTAGATAATTTCTTCTCCAACATATTATCTCCTCCCGGTCAATCAAAAGTGATTTTCGGTCTGATTTCTCCCACCGGAAATTTAATTCTTTTAAAACTTGCCACAATTTAGTTCGTTCGATATGAAGCAAATCCGGGTCGTCTCTAACTTCTTGTAAAATTTTGTTTAGGTTTGGTATTTCTTTTTTGAAAAAAAATCCATGAATTTTCCTTCGAATACCATTTTTGGCAAATTCATCAATTTCAATAGGCTTTTTCCCTCTCTTTAAGTGTTCGTTTGTGTTTGGGTTAGCTATACCGTGTTTTTTTCTTTCTGATAGGAACCTATATATAGTTGACTCTCCTACGCCAGTCATGTTGGCACAACTTTCGACTATGTTGCGAACAGTGTTTGTGGGATTCTGAGAAACCAGAGCATCGTGAACATTCAGGACAATAGTCTTCTCTCTTGGTGAATAGACAGACTTACTGACTGTACGCAACAGTACCGGTGTAAAACTTGATGATGTTGATGAAGAAGCCATCACAAACAATCCAACAAAACGAGCACGAGCGAAAGGTACCTATATGTTCGTAGGTATATGGAATAAAAAATCACTCACGCACTGCATATAATTCGCAAAAGAAATATTCGAGACGCTAATTACTGCCGTAGACGCGGACACGCCGACGAGCTGTAAATTACATGCGATCAAAAACGTACTAAACAAAAAAATTGTTTTCGTTCGTAATAACTTCACCCTTTTAAGTTAAGTTTCGAATATAAACTGCACGTGGCCAAAGCATACCCATTATATTATTAAAAATCTGAGGAATTCCATCCTAATTATCTTGCAACGAATAGTACCTTCGGATATGAATTCCATGTTTTCTAGTAAAGTGATTAAACGCGAAGATTAGTATTGAAATATCCAAAGAGATAAGGTATTCTTATTTACAAAATTGTTAATGGTTAAATTCTTATTTTTATTAATATAATATAATTACATAACATTAGCCGTGAAAGTTTTAATTGTTTTTTTGCTAAATATATTAGTATTAAAATATTATTAATATTATATATATAACAGTATTAAAAAATATTATATTATTATTTAATGAATAAACACCTCAGGAACGCCTATGGTTTACGACCGTTTTATGAGTTTGAGGCACATTTCGTGCTCTCAACAATTTATGAACGGAGAATACATTTGTAACATCTATTTACCATCAGTTGTAATATTTGCTTTTGATGACATAAATACTCTTATCGAACAAATACTATCTCGTTGTATTATAGTCCGTGATTTTAATTGTCATAACAGCATATATGGGTGTCTGCACATATCGGTAGTAGAGGTACCGATATCAGACTTGAGATTGATGTAAGTTTTTGTGACCCAATGTTATCATTCCAGTTCTTATAGAAGTCCTACTATACAGGGTGTCCAGAAACTCTCCTGACAAACCTAGTATGAAAATGCTTCCTAAGGGAGCTAGATGGCGCCTTGTAATTAGGTTTTTTTACGCCATCTTCAAAGAGCTCTAGCTTCCTTAGCAAGCATTTTCATACTAGTTTTGTCAGGAGAGTTTCTGGACACCCTGTATACATATAGTAGTTACTATTCTACCGTTATTATCAGAAATCTTATTAGGCAACAATATTCTTATGATTTTTTACCCAAATATACATGTTGTGAGACCGCTCCCGTAGGAAAAATGTTTCTGATTCGGTTTCTTTGCGGATTCTTATCCAAAGATTGTTCTGAAGCTATTCTTGTGGCATTTTAAAGTAATTACTATTGTAATGGGAATAAGCCACATTTCAAGTTTAAAATAATTTTATTGACATTTCAATTTCCACTTCGGAAATCGTTCCCAAAAAACGCCCAAAGAAAACAATTTCTGCCCAAAAATTTCGTCCGGCACCCTTAAGATTTGTTTAAAGGAGACATTTTTTAACAAGAATCCGCAAAGAAATGGAATCAGAAATATTTTTCCTATGAGAACAGTCTAAAAAAATGAACTAAATGGGAAACTCAGTCAGCTACTTGGACGGAATTTAAAAACTTCTACGATAGAGCCATGGAAAAATAAAATTAATAGAGGTATATGAAAAATACGGACTTATTTAAATAAGAAGAAAGTATGGGGCGTAAGGGATCTTTACCAAAGACGTTTAGATCAATATCTGAAACAATAATCTATAATGAAGACGAGTTACAGTGGTCTTTTTTACGCTTTCACCTTTTATACAATGAATAGCTGCTCCATTTTTTGCAGGAGTCTGTATTAGAGGTATCGTTAAATGTTATGCTGTGGTGCTTATGAACGTTAAGTTGCTTGTGACTTAACTATTTAAGAAGACGGTGATAATTACCCCACATTATAAGTCTTGAAAGTCTTGTCTATTTAAAAAATATTTCAAAATATTTTTGTGTTTTATAGAAATTCTGCCATTTTGAATATTACTCATTGTATAAGTCTTCGTGTTTATTTAGTTATCCGTAAATTTGAAGAATAAAGAACTTTTTGCAATAATTGATACATTTATTAAATTGTCGGGTTAAGAAATTAAAAACTTTCATGTGTTTAACAAATAAAAAATAACCTATTCAGCTTTTAGACGCCGTTCCTGACGTGAACAATGATTGATTCCCTTGTATCGTACAGTTAAAGTATAATATAGGGAGATAAATGATTCTGTAGTGCCAAAAATGAAATTCCTGAATGATTTTTATTTTTCAAACACGAGAATTATATATGTATCAGTTTCCTTCAAAATCGACAAGAATAAAATAAATTACGAGGTAACAATTTAAAAAAAAGTAAAATTTTGTTTTATACAAAACATGAAATTTATAAATTATTGCACTTTATTGAAAACTAACTAATATTACCATGTGCCGGCTTGTGGTAAAAGTTATAAAGGTTTCTGCAATTTTTGTAAAAAATCTCTGTTTTTATACCAACTTTTTGCCTAATCCAAGGGGATCACATTAGTATGACCCAAGGTAGAAACTTATGGAGACATGTAATTGGGGAAGCCAATGGAATGATGATGATGATTTTTGCCTAACCTGGCCTGCACAGCCGGAAGCTGTAACTAAAACCAAATATTTTGTTTCTTAGCAGTGCTTAGCATTTGCGGACGATTTGGTAATCTTGGCTAGAAGCAAAATACAGCTGATAAAAACAATCATGAAATTCGAAGAGAGGGCAGCAACCAAAGGATTGTATATAAATGAAGCAAAAACAAAGTATGTATATGGAATGGACAAATAAGCAATTCGTTCGGAGGTAGTACATAATAATGACAATAGCAAAGGGAACACTAAAAGTAAAAAGTAAAAAGAGTAAAAAGATATACTTACTTGGGAACGATAATCACAGAAAATAACGATTATACTGCAGAAATACGAGTTAGAATTGAAAAAGCACGTGCCAACTTCGTGATAATGAAAAAGATTTTATGCAGCAAAGATCTGACATTGGCCCTCAGAATAAGGCTAATTAAATGCTATGTACACAGTGTACTCTACTATGGAGCTGAATCATGGACATTAAACCGGAATACAATAAATCGACTTAACGCGTTTGAAATGTGGACATTTAGAAGATTGTTAAGGATTCCATGGGTAGATAGAGTCACGAATACAGAAGTGTTAAGGAGAATAGGCAGAGAAAGGGAAATGAAAAATACAATAAAAGAAAGGAAATTGCAATATCTCGGACATATGATGAGAGACGAAAGATATATCTTGAGACTCATAATTCAAGGAAAAGTAGAGGGTAGAAGAAGCGTAGAAAGAAGACGCGTTTCCTGGTTGAAGAACCTGAGAGAGTGGTTTGGTTGCAGCTCAAGGCAATTGTTCAGAGCAGCTGCCTCGAAGGTCAGAATAGCCATGACGATTGCCAACCTTCGTCGCGGAGATGGCACTTAAAGAAGAAGAAGAAAGGGAACACAATATAAATTCGAAGAAGTTGAAATATTTGAGTACTTCATGAAATATCTTCACAAGAGATATCTTTCACCTATGTAATTCACAAGAGAACCTAATTGTGAAGAAGCAATTTAGAAAAGAATTATGTCGGGCAACCGCGCCACATATGCTCTCAATGGGTTGTTAAGAAGCAAAAATATATCTCGAAGAGCAAAACTAAGGACATACAAGACCGTAATAAGGCCGCGAGTGACGTATGCTTCTGAAACGTGGGCCACAACAAAAAAACACTTTGTTATTAGTTTGGGAGCGAAAAATACTGCGCAAAATCTTTGGTCAGAAAATCTTAAATTGACAATGGATAAGAAGGACAAATAACGAATTAATGGGGCTCTATCAAGAACTCAACTTATTAGCGGTAATTAAGGCACAAAGGCTTAGATGATTGGGCTATGTGCACAGAATAATGTCATCTAGAATTCCCAGAATGGTACTATGTTGTGAATTGTCAGGCAATAGACGAAGAAAAAGACCGAGGTCAAGATGGAGTAACGAAGGTAAAGAAGATATGAGAAGACTTAACGTAACGAACTGAAAAGAAAAGCAACTGACAAAAGGGAAAGAAAAAGAAGTAGTACTTTAAGCCATGCGCCTACTAGGCTTGTAGTGCTTACTATTTTTGGTACTATTGGCTCTTCACTCTCAGAATTTGCTAGAATGGCAGAAGATAGAGAGACATGGAAAAATAATCTTGTTAAACATGTTTACTTGTTAAGTTGAATTATTAAAACTTTCAAGATGTTTATAAAAAATACAGTTACAAATAAGCAGAACAGTTAAAATTTTGAGCGTTGTTTCACCGAGCAATTGAAACAACACCTGTTGTTTCGACATCGAAAGCCCATACTGTCTCTAGAATCCATTATCAAACTTTAACCACTAACATTTTCATTTCACTAAAATAGCAAAAATGTTAGTCGCTAATTGAATAATTAAATATAAAGAACGAGACATTGGGGTGATAAAGTAATGTTACCCAGATATAAACAATGTATAGATCATTATGTATCAATAAATACGAAACGTATTACATAAATCTGACAAAAATAAAGTCAGTTCGATTGTGAAGACAAAAAAACATGACATAATTTTTGGAAAAGATATAAAATACTTGGAGAATTATTACCCACGGCAAAATATTGTCCATGCTATGTTTATTGTTAAATACAGATATTAATCCTGGTCGCATTTGCTAAAATTTTATCGAAATAATAAATAGTATTATTATTTTTGTGTCTTTGAGTATATATTAAAGTAACCATACTTTTTATAATCCCATCAAGGACAATCAGAACTGTATCAAAACTAATACCATACATTTTTACACAAAACCTTGAAAAAGATTATACTATTTATAAACAAAAAACATAATTGTTACCTCGTAAGCCAAAATTTATTTTTACCTCACTAACTGCCAATAATAATTTGTTCAGTAAAATAATTGCTCGATAATTGGAGTGTCTGCTCTGTTGATAAATATAAATATTTCGAGGGATTTAAACTAAATTGCTTTTGCGTGAAAATTGGCTGGTACAATTTGCATACATTGTTTATTTCTATTTCTGTTATATTTTCAATGACTACGTTGGATAAATAATAAATATTGTCCGTTCTATTTTACCAATTATGTAACTGTGTTACAATTTTCCATAACGCCGCCATTCAGTTTCGTTTAATATTGAATGGAGTTGAACGAATAATATTGTTTTTTTTTATAAACGATACAATTTTACATAAATAATATTCTAAGTGATATTGAAATTGAAACAACCTTTAAACTTCAAGATAGGATCATATATTTTTTGAAGATGAACAAAGCTTTAAAACAAGTACTTTACTATTTACATGGAAATTCTTTTTAGAAATAACTACTAAATTTTGGGACTGCCCAAAAACTTACATCGGTCAAACTAGTAGAACTTTTAATAAACGTATAGCAGAACACAAAAATTTTATTTAATAATAAAAACACAAAATCTACGTACGCACTTTACCTTTCAGACCATAATTCCTTAATTTTTTAATGATCAATTTCAAATGTTTCATATTCAAGTATGAAGTTGTATGTGATATATGAAACTGGTCTTCTAAAAGTTGGTTGTTCCCAATCTTGCAACAAATTAAATTTTGCTTACGGGTGCTAAAAGGAGGGACTGAACAATTACTGGGCTTGAAGATAGGATAAGCAAAAAAATTGAAACGTTTGCTAACGGCTACTCGTGTTTTAAAGAGTCGAGTGAAGCAAAGTCGTGGATAAGGATCCCCTTTTTTTTGGGGGGGGGGGACTGGGAGAACTAACTAAGAAGAAGAAATCAAGAAATACTTACATTCATTAGATCACCACTATCATGACAGTAGACCAAATTCCCTTTCTACCTAAAAAACTAAACAAACTGTTGATTTCTGTACCTGTATTTGTAAATAGATATACCAGATGACAACAAATTCTTTTCTTTTAATATTGAGCTAAGCAATCTTGATTTTTTCTTTTTTACACCCAAATCTCTTACTAAGTCATCTAACTCAGCTTGTGTAAACAACTGTGGTTGTAAATTTTCTGAAGGACACTGAAATTCACTATGACTTCCTGGACCACTTTCATCAGATTCTGATTCACTAGTACGAGTATTTAAAATGTCATTAATACGTAGAGGAGACTCAGATACTGGCAGTTCAGGATGCTCTACCGAACGAATAGCAGACGGGAGGTTAGGATAATCAATCACTTTGGACTTATATTCAGAAACAACGACAGTACAAAAATAACAATCATTTTTATTGATTTTTTTGCTTTTTACATACCATAGGCATTGCAAATATGAAAGCTTTTTTTTCTTTCTTTGACCACTTCCTTAAATCCTCAACACAAACATAACATACATTGTGAGGAGCCCAGCCTTTGTCTTGGTCACCAATTTTTACACCAAAATGTGCAAAATACACATTTTTTACTAATTCAGTAATGTTTCTCTGATGTTTTTTAATAACAAAATCACCACATATGTAACAAAATGTATTTGGACAGTTTTTACAACCGCGACTAGCCAGTCTTAAAAGCGTGTGAGTCAAACACTGAAAAGTGAGGTTACGTTTATTATTATAATGGACATATACAGCTGTTAATGAAGAGGCAGAAGAACAAAGAGTGATGTACAATTCATTAATAGTGCTACCAACCAAGTAACAATAGATTTCTCTACTCGTTAAACAAAATAAAATGTAATTATGCAATTTTAAATGTTAAATTGTGAAAGAATGGTGGATGATACAGCATTTTGAATATGATTTTTGGACTTAGCACACTAAAATAAATAAGATAGAGGTTATTTGATCAAAAAAGTTTTTTCATCTTTGGCCTGTGTAATTAATAATATATACCTACTAAAAAAAATAAAAAAATGTGTTGAGGGACGGAACAAGGTATTATTTTTGTTTTATTTTTGTTATACAAGAAAACTACTAGTGCCAATTGTTTACTTTACATATTTTTCATTCGTTTTAGTGTTTTCATCAGTTGCGATATTTGGAATTTATATGTTTATCTTCTTCTTTTAACATTCCTTTAATAATAATAATAATAATATTAATAATATAAATAATATATAAATATATAAATATATAAATAATAATATAATAAAATACGTCCCTGATAGAATGCTTGAAAATGACAACTACAAGCTATACTGGGACCGCACTGTGCTTACAGACCAACCAGTGACCCATAATAGACCCGATCTCATACTAGTTAATAAAATTACTAGGCAAACAACACTTATTGATGTGGCGATACCCAACACCAATAATTTACGTGTTAAATACAACGAAAAGATCGCCAAGTACAGAGATCTAGAAATACAAATCAGGAGACAATGGAGAATGGAAAGTACCCAGACGATACCCATTATTATTTCTACCACTGGAGTCATCCCGAAGAGCCTCCTAGAAAACATAAAAAAGCTGGGTCTAAACGAACATCTATATAAGATTATGCAGAAAGCTGTGTTACTTTCGACGTCCAGATGCGTACGAAAATTTTTGGGAGATACACCGACATACCAAGTCACCTAGGACTCGATAACATGGAAAGAGTCCCACCAGAGCTCAATCCTTTTGATACCGTAGGTATCTGGGATGAGTGAATTTTCCCCTTAGAGGGAGTGTGAGCCGTATGGCTAAATCTGGATAATAATAATAATAATAATAGCGTTTATTGTCCAACAGAATCCATTTATAGGACAAAATACAATACTAAAGTTAAATGATATATTAATAATTCATAAGTACTAACTAAATAACACATTTTTCGAGTATTTTACCTTAACACAAAGAAACTACTCAATCACCTAGGTAGATCTCAGCCATCCTAGTAAGCTGCTTTAAACTGCAGTGAAATATATCGCAATAAGCACTTAAGGAATTATAATAGTTGCAGATGAGAAATAGAGGAGAATTTAACATAAGATTAGTTCTAGCTTGTGTATTTCTGAACGTAATCGAATTTCTCACTGGATAAGATGGAACGTTAAAATTTATTTGTCGAAGAATATCAGGGCAGTCAATGAGATTATGTAGTAGCTTGTACAGGAATATTAGGGAGGCATTAATTCGTCTAGATTCTAATGATACTACGTCCAAACCGCTACACAACTCACAATTGCTGATGCCCTTTCTTGGGATATATGCCGTTAATTTTGAAAGACAAAAATTTTAAAAATTTACGTTGCACCTGCTCTATAAGTTGGATATGTACATCATAAAAAGGTGACCAAATGACAAAGGCATATTCCAGTTTACAGCGTACAAAAGTGTAATAAAGTAATTGAATTGCCTTAATATTAGTGAGATTTCGACTATTTCTAATTATGAATCCATAAGATTTAAGTGCTTCTTTAACCTTTAAATTTACATGTTCAACAAAGGTGAGTTTATAATCAAATGTAACTCCAAGGTCTTTAATTTTATTTAAACGTTCAAGTTCATTGCCATTGATAATATAAGGATGGTATAAATTAGACTGTTTTCTAGAATAACTAACTACTTTGCACTTATTGGCATTAAGATTCAAATGGTTTGCATTACACCATTCATGTACACGATTCAGTTCACTCTGCAAAAAATGGCAATCATTAAGGTCACTTATCAATGAATAAATCTTTAAATCATCGGCATAACATAAACATGGTGCAGAAATTGATTCACACAGATCGTTAATAAATAATAAGAACAATAATGGACCTAGATTAGAACCTTGTGGAACCCCTGAAGAAGCTAGGTACTTTTCCGATTTGTAACCATTATAAGCAACAAACTGCGTTCTATTTGACAAATAAGACCTCATAAAAGTCACGGCATCCTCAGAAAGACCAAAGAGACACAATTTAGAAAGTAATACGTCGTGGTGAATTCTGTCGAACGCCTTCGTAAAGTCAGTATATATGACGTCAACTTGACTTCTATTATCTAGGGCCGCTGAGATATATTGTGTGACCATTAATAAGTTTGTCACAGTGGACCGGTTGGAGACAAAACCATGTTGATATTGAGACAGCTGATTACGAGTGCGTGAGTAAAGGCCGATTCACATTAGACGTTCAGGTCACGCTCCGCTCAAGTTCCGCTCACGATCAAGAATTGTGTACACTATTCACAGTAGGCGCTCAGGTGACGCTCCGCTCACGATCAAGAATTTCGGTATACTATTCAATTTGGCGGGACTCAGAGAATAGGCACAGTTCTTTGCATATATAAATTTGTTTAACATGTTTAAAGATTTTTCTAACAGTGATTTGGCTGTCATTGCTTTATGTTTGGACGAAGAAGAGCTTCAGTCAACCAATAAGCAGCCAAGAATATGGGTGCACGATATTTTAAAAACAAGGAAAACAGAAGGGTAGTTTTTTACTCTGTATAAAGGTCTCTATGACGATGAAACTAAATTTTTTCAGTACTTTTGAATGACAAAACATAAATTTTATTGTACCGTATTTTATGTACCGTATCAAAATACAGTCTATCTACCTGGTTCTACAATTCCTTACAGCAGCACACCAATTCAATCAACTGTCATCCATCGAGCTGCAAAAATCGTACCTTCACCTGACTGTTACTAATTCACACTACCCTGCCGCTCCACTCCACTCAGATCAAGTCACGATCAAACTATTCTCCTGGAGAATCGCCGCGGTCAAAAGAGCGGGACGGAACGTGAGCGTTGTGTTTACTGTGAATAGCACCATTTAAGATGCGTGTAAGAATACTTGACCGAACCTTGAGCTGAGCGTGAGCGGAGCGTGACCTGAGCTATAATGTGAATCGGCCTTAAATACGATTATACAAAACTATTTCAAAGACTTTCGATAGATTGCAAATAATGGAAATTGGTCTATAGTTTTCTACCTGACCCTTTTCACCAGTTTTGAATATTGGGCACACTTTTGACTCCTTCCAGAGACTCGGATATTCCTTGTTAAGAAGACATAAATTAAAAATTTTTAATAGTGGCACAGTTAAGGCACCTATGCAATCCTTAACCAAAAAGGATGGAATATTATCAGGTCCACACGTCATTTTGTCTTTCAATTTCTTACTAGCCAAAATTATCTCAGACTCTAAAATAGGATAAAAATTTAAGTAATCTGCGTTAATTGAGGAAGAGTTAGCCTTGAAATTAATATCTGATGACAGAAAAACACTCTTGAAAAATTCTGCAAACATATTCACAATATTTTGTGGGTCGGAGGTAGTAATGTCATTATATTTCATCACACCAGGAATTCTTGAAAAATTATTTTTTTAATTTGCGTACGACCAAAACTTCTTGGGGTTGATGGATAAAGCAATTTGGATATTCTCGACATATATATTGTAGGCCAAACTGATTTTTGATTTGACAAGGTGTCTTAACCGTTAAAACTCAAGCAAATCACACTGATTTTTGAATCGTTTAAACTTTTTTCTAAACTTTGCTTTTAATTTGATGTTGTGAATGATATCAGCATCGAACCAGGGTGGGTATTTATGGCTAAAGTTTTTGTAAACTGGAATATACTTATTGAACACAGAAAAAATCTTATCATAAAAGTTATTTAAAGTTTCATTAACGTCATTAGAAGTATCCAGGGAGTTCCAATCCGTTTCATACAGTTCTCGATATAAAGCAGGAAAATTTGCATTTTTAAAGTTGTAAGTTAATTGCTCCAAACCATACCTAAACTTAGGCTCTTTTACAAATATATCCGTAAATGTTATTAGAAGAGCTGGGTGATGAGAGTCTTCATAGACCAAAGGTGAGTCATCATGCTTCATTTCACAACTGAAATGCGATAAGACCAAATCTAGCAGTCTACCCAAGTAATTAACAACATTGTTAAATTGTCTAATGCCAGTAGAGCCCGCAAAACTTAAAACTACAGAAGTTTTGAAATCAGACATATCATTATCTATAAACCTTGAAACATTGAAATCGCCTAGTACTATGCAGTCATTATTTAAGTAATCAAATGGCCCTAAGCAATCGAGAAAATATTCAAAGTCTACCAAACTTAACCTATCAGGTAAATAAACAACAACTATATAAAAATATTTGTAACCAATCCGGCACTTGACAATAATAAGATCAATAAGTGGTAATTGTGCGTCGAGAGCCGTAATGTCCAATATTTCAGATGTTATGAAATCTTTTAACGCGAGCACTACACCACCACCCTTCACCTTGTCCACCTCATGGAATTTTCGGTCTTTTCTGTATACGACATAATTATTCGGAAAGAGTTCCATACTCGAAACATCACTGCGTAACCACGTTTCACTTAATGCTATGATGTCGAATTCACAATCACTAACGTTGGCATTAAACAATGAAATTTTGCTATTTAAAAACAGAAAGTTATTGCCTCCTTTAAAAACAGAAAGAGGTTTTTTTATTGTGTTAAATTTGACCGAATCCGTTAATTTCGCTATTTTATTATCCGAAGAATGATTTTTCATACTTTTTTTTTATTGTCGATAAATATATTCAACGAAATATAGTTTATAGCTTGCTAATTTTTTATTGGTCACGAATATTTGGGTTCAAATTTAAAACTGCCATAAAACAGAAACAACTTAGTCCAACTCTCGTTGAAACACGAAGAGAACAGATCTAGCATGTTACTCTTTTCGGTGCATATCCCGTTTTTGGATCAAAAGCACGAATTTAATCAAGTTACAGTCCCGAGCGTCCCCAGGGAACATACAGTCAACGCCAGGTTCAAGGGCGTATGTGATGACGACTTTAGGTGGAATATTTCGAGTATGCAATATACTGGGAACTGTAGGAGTTTTGTGGTTTATGAGGATTTTTATGTTTTCTCGAAGGATAACATTCAATAATAAATCAATCATATCAGTCAAGCAGCATACTGGATGTTATGAATACTATAAAATATGTTTATATTGTTCTTTTAAACGACTTTTCTTCTTCAAATTCTGGTTGGTATTTTATTATTTTTAATTTGTTTTATTATTATATATTATTATTATTATTTTAATGTTTATTTGGTTCTTCTATTATATTGATAATGCAGTTATTCTATAACGCACATTTTATCAATAACTAATTTCTTTCCAAATCTTAATTTTTTGTTAGGAGAAGTATAACATGCAAAGCTTGTTATTATTGGTCTAACACATGAGTTATATGTACCTATATGCAGAATTTCCTATCTAATTTCATTTCATCTTTATTAATATTACTTTCAGTTATACATTATGATAATAACTTATTCTAAAATGCTTTTAAAAATACAGAATCGAATACAAAAGAATGCAAGCGATGGTCAGAAGAAAAATATGCCAAAAGAAAAATGAATCCTGGGAAAAAAAGTGCACCATGATAAATACATACATTGGTGGAAGCCAAAGTTCAGAAAGCTGGAAACTGTTAAAAAATTTAAGAAACAACAGAAAAAGAGATATTACCCAGTCCATATCACCGCAAACTTGGGAAGAATAAAATGAAAAAGAAGGGAAGAATACTTTAAAGATTTACTAACAGAGACAAGAGAGCCCTTCAAACAGATAGAGAACTATGGTTTACAAGACGTCAGGCTGATAGGGTCACCAATCAGAATAAATGAGAGAGAAGTCGAAACCGTATGCAGACATCTAAAGAATGGCAAATCACCTGGCCCCGGAAATGTAGCTCCGGAACTCATTAAACATGGACCCAAAATACTAATTCAACGACTACGACAACTTTTCCAGGAATGCATAAATAAACATGAAATACCTGAGGAATGGAAAGAATCGCATATGAGCACCATCCATAAAAAGGGAGATAAATTGAAACCTGAAAACTATAGAGGAATTGCAGTTACTAGTAGTATTAGCAGAATATATGGGAAAATAATAAAAAATCGAATAGAAGAAGAATACCAAGATATGGAAGCCGAAGAACAGGCTGGTTTTCGTGCAGGTCGATCTACAATAGACCTACTTCTCTATTACTCAGATAATTGAAAAGAAAGTTGCTCGTGGCCAAGAAGTCCATCTGACGTTCGTAGACCTTAGGAAAGCATATGATAGTATCCCGCTTGATAAATTATGGGAGGCACTGGGGAAAACAAATATAAATATAGAATTGATTGAAGCAGTAAAAACGTTGTACTACCAACAAACAACAAGAATTAAAACAGGAAATCTGATAACACCGGGATTCAAAGTGACTAAAGGACTAAGACAAGGATGCTGTATATCCCCAACATTATTCAAAATATACCTCGAAGCAGCACTCAATAAATGGAAGAAAAAATGTACGAATATGGGCATACCACTAATAGACTTAACTTTTTACACTCTGTGCTTTGCGGATGACCAGGTCATCATCGCACAGGACTCTGAAGACCTTAGTTACATGATGCGAAAACTATTAGAAGAGTTTACAGAGTGGGGTTTGGAAGTGAATATGGAAAAAACTGAGTACATAAGTATCGGAGGAGATCAACATAACCTTCTCGTAGAGGAAAATCAAGAGATCAAATTATGTGATAACTACAAATACCTAGGAGTAAAGATCACTCAAGACGGAAAATTAGATGCAGCCATTAAGGAACGAAATACACACGGAAGGAAAGGCATAGCCTTACTAAACAGCGTACTGTGGGATAAAAACATCTCTAAAGACAATAAAAGAAGAATATACAACACCATAATAAAAAGTATCACAACATATGGATGCGAAGTGTGGTCTCTAAAAGACAGATCAGAGAAAATGCTTAGAGCAACAGAAATGGACTTCTGGCGCCGCTCGGCGGGAATCTCCAGACGCGACAGAATAACAAACGAGAGAGTCCGAGAAATCATGGGGGTTACACATAATATTGTTGATGACATCAAAACGACACAACTCAGATTGTACGGACACGTAAGGAGAATGCCGGAGAATAGAATACCAAGACAAATTCTTGAATGGCAACCAAGAGGTAGGCGAAGACCAGGAAGGCCTAGAAGAAGTTGGAGAAAAGGAGTTGATAAAGAAATCAGAGAAAGAGAACTGGAGGACGATCTATGGAACGATAGAATGAGATGGAGATTGGAAATCGGAAGACGTCGAAGAACGTTGTAAACCGACATTATATATATATCTAAAATGCTTAACCTCTATTTCTGCCAAGAGACCTCGTGTCGCCTGTCCCATATCATAGTCCTGTCAGAACTTCATGGGCTACATGGGGTACATTCATAGGCTATTCAGTCTCATGACATCTTTTCCTTCCAATAAAATATAGAACGTACAACAATGAACTGAGAATAAAAACATTCTAAAATAAAAACTAATAATACTACATATCTCTTCAATAGTAGGTACTAACAATATTCCTTTTTAAGTGCTTCGTTTAAATCTCTAGGATCCAAACAAATTCCTAATGTTCTATCAGGTTTTTCACCTATAACCAAATTACTCAACCACTTTGTAGGACCCTCACATTTAGATACAATACCACTTTTTTCTAAATCCAACAGTTGATTTTTTATTCTCTCTTTAATGGCTAAAGGGTCCTTTCGTGGGGGTTTAGCCATGGGAACAAAATTCTCTTTGAGTTTTAGTTTACATTTTTGAGGACATTTTCCTAATCCAGTGAATACATCAATATTTTGTTTAATAAAGTCATCTTCTGTAATATGTAAATCTATGTTATCTCCTCTTTGTATCAAATCTAAATCTAAACATGATTTTAAACCTAAAATTGGCGTGATTTTAAATCTAAAAGGACCTAAAGGTTACCTTTTACTATAACAAATTCTAGTTGAAATATTTTCTCTTTAAATCAACATTTTACTGTAATAATACCAACAGGTTTTATTTTAAATCCCCCATAAGCCTCAAACCTCATTTTGCACTGATTTATCCCATGATTTTTATTGATTTAATGTTGTGAACCTTTCAGACCAGTCCTTATTTCCTTTTATTTCATTTACCTCAATTTATGTTACGATCTCTTGAACTTCTCTTACGATCCTGTTGTTGCACATTTTCTCGAAATGGTATAATACAAACACTTATTGCACATTTTACCAAATTCTGGATACCTTCGGAACTTATGAGCAAATTTGAAGCTTTTTTCCTTGCATTCTGTTTACCGTTTCTCCCTTTTACAGAATGAATATTAAGTGTTTGACTTGACTGAACTTCTTTAAACAGTAGTTTTGAAATTTCATATGCTTTACATAATATATGTCTATTGCCTTTTGCAAGGTTAACTCATGATTCTGCAACATTTTTTCTTGTAGATCTTTATTGGTTGTTCCTAAAACTGGTCTTTCCCTAATCATTGAGTCTAGAACATCTCCAAATTCACAATTGTTTGCCAATTTACGCAAGTCAGTTAGGTAAGTAATAAATGGCCCCCCTTCCTCTTGTTTTCTATTGTGAAATAAAAATCTTTCGTAGATCACATTCTTTTAATGGATGAAGTAATTCTCTAATTTACCCAATACTGTATCATATGATTTTCTCTGTGCATCCGTTAACTTTAAGGTGTTAAACACATCCTACTGACTGCGCCATGGAATAATGTTTAATACGGACTGCTGTACATCTTTATTAGTATTACTTTCAGTAACACAGTATGATGATAACCTATTCAATAATGCTTCTATATTCTATAACTTCTATTTGTGCCATGAGACTCATATCATAGTCCTTCCAGGACTTTACATTCATGACTTATTCAGTTTCATGACAATAGGTTTCTTTCCTGCTATTTATATTATTATTATGATTTAAATGAGTTAAATCTTTTGCAAGCCATCTCATTACCGTCCTTCTTTTGGTTGTAGTGAAAATATATTTACCAGAAATATCAAGTGTATTCACAAAGAAAGTTCTGCAGACTTTCAGTTTTTCATCGACCACGTCTGCGTATGATATTTTTGATATACTCGTTTCATACAATGCAGAAGGTAGTTTCTTTGGATATTAATGTCACCAATACACCAAAAATTCTTATGTATGCTCAATCTCTGCTCTTTTGTGAAGGAACCATAGCACTTGACACGGCATTTTTCTATTTTGTATTTAATCCTACCTTAAAGATATTAATAATATTATTTATTAATTATAATAATATGTAATTATTATTTTTTGTATTATTAATTAAACGTATTGTTTCAAGAACAAAATATGATTGAAATGTCAAATGGTGGTAGTTCATATTTCTTTCCTAGATGGCGCCGTTACCTTACTGGACAAATGGTGTGACTAGTCATCATACCCTTTTATATAGATAGATTGTATTCACCTTATACTCATGACGGTTGGATTAGTGTATATTAATTGTTATTTTTAATTGAATTTTTGATTATTTTAAAATGATGTAAAAAATGCCATCACTTTACAAACCATACAAAAAAAGGTTATAGATAAAGACCAAAAAAGAATCTCTACGAAAAATGGGTACGAGAGTACAATACGAAGAAAATTGTAATTGGTGTTTCGTAAAATCGCTCAAACGATTTTACGTAATTTTTCGATCCATTGCGTGTTAATTACGATGATAAACACAAATGTGACATAAACCTCACGTGCGAAATTGCGTCAATTTCCACGTTTCCAGAAACTCGTAAATAAATACCTACCGCTCTCTGATGCAAAATTAACGTTTCCATTAAAGCATCATTTGCTGTGCTGCCAACAAATACGAGTAGGTAGCAAACGAACAGGATGCGGTTATTAAGATATTAAGTATACATATTTACACTACAGATATGGATCATTTCTAAATGTAACACATTGTTCGAGAGTCTTCTCTAATGGTTTCGCTAATGATACCTCAAATACGGACCTAATCATTAATCAAAATTTATTTAATTTGTATTCCGTTTGGAGACGAAGGACAAATTTTAAATAAAACACCAATTTTTCTTTAAAAAAGTATTTCTTACTACTAACCTTAAAAATTTTAAACGGCCTGAATTTTTTACAATACATAGTTTATAGCGTTTTACGCATTTAATATCAGGACTAAAATCCAATACACAACTTACACATTAGTTTTTGAAATAATTTAATAGTTATTTTCTGCCGCTTTCCATACTTTATACGTTTTTTTTTCTCTCTCAAGTCATGTCTCTCATCCTTTTTAAGAGCATCACGTCACTTGCACAAGTATCTTCTTGACTTTCAACGTACCACAGCAGAGCCTCGAATGACCCGAATGCTTCGGAGTGGCTCATTACGACCGGATTTTTGTCAGTCCTTTCATCCCCTTCGCTTTCTGAGTTTATATCATCATTCTGGCATATTATGTTCTGTTCGTCTGCACTCCACCACGTTAACATCGCCTTCCTTCATTTTTTTATATCCCGGCAGGTTATTTACCAGTTCAGTGATCTCTTCTTAGTTGAATGTTTCATTGGTACCTTCCTCTGGGTTTTCTTCCGTCCACTCATCAGATATTTTTTGGTCTAACAACTTCCTCCATGACCTTACCATTGTTGTTAGTTTTGTGTTATCCCATGCTTGTGCCACCTGTATACCGTCAGTATCTTTCGTCGATAGACACGTTTTATAGATTCTATAACACATTGGTCCATAGGCTGATCGAAGGATGTCACATTTGGGGGCAAAAAGACACTTTATTTCGCCATATTTTAGTTCTGGGTCAGGATGAGAGGGTGCGTTGTCCAACAGCAGGACTGCCTTTCTCGGTAGATTATTTTTTGCTAAACGTTTTTCAATCTTTGATACAAATCGATTGTGAAACCACTCTTTGAATGGAAGAATGTTCATCCAAGCACACTTTTGATGACGGTACCAAACTGGCAGGGAAAAAAAGTCTCTAAAGTTTTTGAAAGCTCTAGGGTTTTTTGACTTTCCGATAAGTCCTAAAGGGAGTTTGTGAGATCCTGTAGCTTTGCTGCAGACTAAAATTGTCACTCTTTTCTTTTTCTTCTTGAATCCTGGTGCGCTGTCTTCTTGTTTTGAGGCCAGTGTGAAGGTCGGCAGCATCTTTTACAATTGATATCTGTTTCATCACAATTGTAAAGGTAGTCTCCGGTAATTCCTTCTTCTTCTAGTAAGCTGTGCAAGGTCTTTTTGAAGACTTCGACAACTTCTGGATCAGCAGACAGTTTCTCACCACATATCTGTAGCTTCCGCACACCGTACCGATTTTTTCAACTCTCCAACCATTCTTCACTTGCCTTGAAATCATTATCACCTCCAATTTCTTTGTTGTAGTGTAAGGCTTTTTCTTTTAATATAGGCCCTAAGACCATGAACCTATACAAACACTCATTGATATGGTTGTTAGGGGCGTTTTTCATTATTTTCAGTTTCTTTATCCCAGTTGTTGAAGCCTGCGATGAGCACTACTTTTCAATTTTGTTTCTAGATTTTTCCAGTCACTCACAGCACTAGTCCCTACACCCATCTCAACAGCAATCTTCTTAGCCGTTTCACCAGCATCTAGCCTCTTCAACTTACCAAACTTTTTTTCCATTGTTACAACATTTTCCTTCTTTTTCTCGGCCATATTACCACAAAAACGATGGACAAACAACGAACAAACAACGAACAAACAACGATCAAAATGTCAAGTAGGAACGAATCTTAAAAATTTCATGCTAAACAACTTGTACTGCTAAAGAACAAACAAAGACTGAGAGAAAACACAGACCCACAGTCGGAAAAAGTCAAAACGGTAGAGAGAGTCATTCAAGGTCACATACCACGCTAGAAATACACCCATTCGTAGATAACTATGATGTGAGAACTAGATGTGGCAGTTTAGGCTGTATATATATATATATATATATATATATATATATATACATATATACAGGCTTGTATAAGCTATACAAGCTATACGCTCCCGAAGAAGCTGAAGAAAGGAGCTTCCTTTTTGTGTGGGGATCACCCACTCTGCGTTTGGTTTTACAGTTTCTGCTGTGACTTCTATGTTTTCACTACTTTTGTCCATTATTCCCTCTCTTTGATTGTCCTTACTATATTTCTAATTTTCCTACTCCTTAAGTCTTCTTCCACTTGTAGTCTCCATCTCAGTTTAGGTCTGCTTCTGGTTCTTTTACCTGGTGGTATCCATTCCATTATAACTCTTAATGGATTGCTTTACTCTCTTCTTATTATGTGTCCATACCATCTAATTCTTTGTGGTTTTATTGCTCTATGTTCTCTTGACCTTTCCATTTTTGTATTTCGTGATTTATCCATTGTCATGCATCCTCTTTATTTTCTCTCTTTCGTCCCACTATTTTTCTGATAATCTTCCTCTCAAAAACTTTTAGTTGCTCTTCTTCTATTGCTGTTAATGTAAATGTTTCTGCAGCATATACTACTATTGGTCGTTTTCTAGATATTTATTTTGGTGTTTCGGCTTTTCTTCTTATCTCATTTTTTTATTTCTATAAAACGTTAGAGCTTTTATGGACCCCCTTTATAATGGGAAATTACGTACTGTAATAATTACGGCTACCTTTGATAGAACGTTTTTATTTATAATATATTGTTCAAACTAATTTATTAGTCCAATGCTGTCTAATATTCGAACTAATATTGAACTTGAGTCACTTTATAGCATAATCTTTCGTACTACATTGACTTTAACTGTCTTAAATTAGATTGAATCAAATTGTGTGTACATATAATCATACTTATAATACAGGGGCAATATTTCAATAAACGCTTGTTGTTACAGCGTGTTAAATTAAACTAAGATAAGTTTACAGTGGACAAAAGAATTAATCAGAGGCTTCTTACATTTTGTTGATGAGTTTGCTATACATTTTTTTTTATTTACTGCTTCTTTTATTTTCATCTTTGGTTTTTATGTATGATTTAATTTATGTTATGTTAGAAATGTATAATACATTTGCTAGAGTATCATTGCAAAAGTTAGGCCATACGTAATACAGAATCTGTATAACGGGTTGCTTTCGGTCACAATGAAGTTATAATATTGTTTAAAAAGTAATAAATATACTCACTTTTGAAAAAATCGTCAAACTTCCAAATCTTTATTTAGCATGAGATAACTCTACCTGTATTGGTGTGGGGTGAATTGAGTAGCTCTATAACCGATGCAGCTGGTTCCAAGCCCGAATAAAAGTGGAGGGACAGAGGAGTAACGCCTCTAAAAAAAACAGGGTTCAGCTGACCCGGCTGATAGCACCCTGTGAGGGTCCCAGCCTGAAGTACAAGTGAAAACTGATTAACGGTCTCAAGAACAGAGGATGGCTGGAAGATGGCTAAAATAACCAACAGCCTCTGATCCAGAATGGGCTGTTGAAGAAAAGGTACTCCAAACGGGGGTTTTGACGTTAGGAATTAGCAACCTAACACACAAAAAAACGTAAGGGTCGGGTCTATTACAAGGACCTGTTAACAGAACAAAGACCACAATTCATTGGAAAAAAAGGCGAAGACGAAGCAGATCCCGACAACAAGAAATAGAAATAACAGATAGGGAAATGAGAGCGGCCATAAAAGCAATTAAAAATAAGAAAGCATCGGGACCTGGAGGCATCTGACCTGAGCCTATAAAGTACGGCTCAAAAAATTACACCGGATTATAAAATGGATATTTCAGAGAAAGCCATAAGTGGAGAACATATGACATATATATTTAAAAAAAGGAGATAGAAAACAATGCGAAAATTACAGAGGAGAGGATCAGGCAGCCTTCACTGCAGGAAGATCATGCATAGACCACATATACACAAGGTCAAATCTATGGGAGACAATGTACAAATTAGAAATAAAGACGGAACTCACAGAAGCTGCAAAAACTCTGTATAAAGAAAATAAAGTGTGCATTAAAATGGGAACAAGAATCATGGGAGACTTCACCATAAGAAAAGGGCTCCTGCAGGGTTGTTCCGCATCTCCAACCCTATTTAAAATATACTTAGAGGAAAAATATGCAGACGATCAAGTAGTGATTGCAAAAGACCAAGAAGATCTCAGTTACATGATGAAGAAACTACAAGAAGAATATACCAAGGTTAGCCTAGATATTAACCTCGCGAAAACAGAGTACCTATCTACAAGTGAAGAAGACATAGAAGATATACGGATTGACGAAAACGTAACAATCAAAGGAAAGGATAAATTCAAATACATGGGGTTTTTGAAGACCCCACAAGAAGAAGCAGAGCTAATCTGACTTGACAATGGCAAGTGTGACCCTGCCGAAACGTCGCCAAAACAATGGTTTTTCAAAAAACGAAAACTATTTAACGCGGAGCCAAACCCGGAAAACCACTGAAACCACATATAGCTCCCGCGAAAATTTCAAATCCAGTATATATATATATATATATATATATATATATATATATATATATATATATATATATATATATATATATACATACACTCGCGATCATAAAATCCGGGTCACGTTGAAAATCACCAATATTTCATTTTTAACGAGCTTTATCGTAAATAATAATAACACAAATACAAACTAATGCATGTTTCTGAGAATTGTTGCGGTTTCCTTTGTAACAAAGAATTCCAATAGTGCCGATTTCGCGGTAAAGTGCACACTTCGCAAAATGAACGCTGTCTGTAACTCCGCTTGTTTTAAATGTCTCGTTTGTACTTCGACTTTCTGTTCAAATGCAACGGACAAACATTTATTATTGCCACAATTAGTGTTTATTAGTGCCATTATTAGTGTTTATTTTTTGACAAAAATGCCTTTGACTGTTGTTGAAACGGCACAAATTGTTGCACTTGTGGAAGACGGTCACACTCAACGGCAAGTCGTAAGAACTGTTGGCGTAAGCCTTTCTACGGTTCAGCGAGTGCTTCAACGCTTTCAGGAGGCAAGTTTGCTAACCAGGCGACCTGGCTCTGGACGAAGAAGAACGACCAAGGCACTAGATGACCGTTTCCTTGTGTTTCAGGCTTTACGAAACCGGACCTCAACTGCGGTTATGCATCAAAATCGTCTAGAGGAAGTACGAAATCGCAATTTTAGTGTTGCAACAGTCAGAAGAAGACTTAGTTCCTCTTGACTATCTTCTCGGGTAATGGCTAGAGGACCGCTACTTCGCCGGGTGCCTCGAGTTGCACGACTAGCTTTTGCTCGACAATACGCGCATTGGGGAATTAACGATTGTAGCAAAGTGTTATTCTCAGATGAATCCCGTTTCTGCCTAACTGGATCCGATGGACGTGTAAGAGTTTGGAGGAGAACCGGTGAACGATTTTCACAAGCTTGCATTGCTCCAAGAATGCCATTTGGTGGAGGCTCGGTCATGGCTTGGGGAGGTATATCTTCTGACTTCCACACAGAATTACCCTTCATCGAAAATGGGTCCCTAACTGCACGAAGGTACATTACGGAGATTCCGGAAGAACATGTTATGCCCAACATGGCAGGGCTTTGAGAAAACGCCGTTTTTATGCAGGACAACGTGCGACCGCACGTTGCCAGGATCAGTATGTAATACTTGGACGAAGTTGGAATTACGAGGGTACCCTGGCCAGCTAGGTCTCCGGACCTGAATCCCATCGAACATATCTGGGACGATTTGACAAAACGTATTTAAACCCATACACCTCCTCCTAACAACGCACAGGAGCTTAAGGATATGTTAGTGAGAGAGTGAAATAACATACCACAACATGTAATCCGGAGAAAAATTGAGAGTATTCCCCGTCGTCTGCAAGAGGTTATTAGAGCAAGGGGAGGCAATACACGATATTGGTCATTGAAATTTCACTGATTTTTTTTTTCTTTCAAAACAAACATTGATGACAAATAAAAAATACATTAGCCAAAAAAAAAAGGTTATTACTGCACCAGAGGCAAAAATATTTAAGAAACTTGAAATTTTCAAGATTCAAGATGACCCGGATTTTATGATTGCGAGTGTATATATATATATATATATATATATATATATATATATATATATATATACGTATATATGTAGTAACGTAAAAGTAAATCATCAAATCGATAAATTTCTTTGTCATCCGTCCATTCAAGTGTTGTTTACTTAGTTACAACTCATACCATTATAAACCAATTTATTTGATGATTATCGTAACGAGAAATATTTTGACCTTTCGCTGCATAAATAGTTCAAGTTTTACGATCATGATCGAATGTAGCGGTCATGAATTCATTGTTTAAGAAGAATTAATTTAAATATTGTTATGGAATATGTTACGTCTGAGTCAAATGATCATATCCATTGTCTGCTATGACAATTCAACTGACGTGGGAATAATCTGTTTATATATGCAGTTTTTATTATTTGCTTATTCTCCGTTCATAAATTGTTGAGAGCACGAAATGTGCCTCAAACTCATAAAACGGTCGTAAACCATAGGCGTTCCTGAGGTGTTTATTCATTAAATAATAATATAATATTTTTTAATACTGTTATATATATATATATATATATATATATATATATATATATATATATATAATATTAATAATATTTTAATACTAATATATTTAGCAAAAAAACAATTAAAACTTTCACGGCTAATGTTATGTAATTATATTATATTAATAAAAATAAGAATTTAACCATTAACAATTTTGTAAATAAGAATACCTTATCTCTTTGGATATTTCAATACTAATCTTCGCGTTTAATCACTTTACTAGAAAACCTGGAATTCATATCCGAAGGTACTATTACGAACGAAAACAATTTTTTTGTTTAGTACGTTTTTTGATAGCATGTAATTTACGGCTCGTCGGTGTTTCCGCGTCTACGGCAGTAATTAGCGTCTCGAATATTTCTTTTGCGAATTATATGCATTGCGTGAGTGATTTTTTATTCCATATACCTACGAACATATACGTACCTTTCGCTCGTGCTCGTTTTGTTGGATTGTTTGTGATGGCTACATCATCAACATCATCAAGTTTTACACCGGTACTGTTGCGTACAGTCAGTAAGTCTGTCTATTCACCAAGAGAGAAGACTATTGTCCTGAATGTTCACGATGCTCTGGTTTCTCAGAATCCCACAAACACTGTTCGCAACATAGTCGAAAGTTGTGCCAACATGACTGGCGTAGGAGAGTCAACTATATATAGGTTCCTATCAGAAAGAAAAAAACACGGTATAGCTAAGCCAAACACAAACGAACACTTAAAGAGAGGGAAAAAGCCTATTGAAATTGATGAATTTGCCAAAAATGGTATTCGAAGGAAAATTCATGGATTTTTTTTCAAAAAAGAAATACCAAACCTAAACAAAATTTTACAAGAAGTTAGAGACGACCCGGATTTGCCTCATATCGGACGAACTAAATTGTGGCAAGTTTTAAAAGAATTAAATTTCCGGTGGGAGAAATCAGACCGAAAATCACTTTTGATTGACCGAGAGGAGATAATATGTTGGAGAAGAAATTAGCTAAGATCCATACGAAAATTCCGAGCTGAAGGAAGGCCCATCTTCTACCAGGATGAAACGTGGGTAAACTCAGGTCATACTCTAAAAAAAATTTGGTCAGATAAAAATATATTAAGCTCCAGGCAAGCCTTTATGGAAGGTTGGTCTACTGGTATCTCCCCACCTTCTGGTAAAGGCAGTAGATTAATAATTTCTCACATTGGTAGTGAAAAAGGATTTGTTAAGCATGGTTTGTTGGAGTTTCAGTCCAAAAGTACAAAAGACTATCACGAGGAGATGACAGCTGATGTTTTCGAAGAGTATTTTGAGCAGATGATTGAACACATACCACCAAATTCAATTATAGTATTAGATAATGCACCTTATCATTCACGCCTAGTAGAAAGACTTCTAACGACTGCGTGGAAGAAACAGGATATTCTTGACTGGCTGCGGAATAAGTATCTGCCTTACGAAGATGGAATGGTAAAAGCAGAACTTCTAAAAATTGCCCGGCAACACAAATCTAAGTTCAAGGAATACGTAGTTGACAAAATGGCGGAAAGGCGAAACATTACAGTCCTTAGACATCCACCTTACCACTGCGAAATAAATCCAATTGAACTCATTTGGGCACAAATGAAAAGTTATGTGGCTAGAAAAAATACGTTATATAAAATACAAGCTGTACGTGAATTGTTATACGAGTCTTTACAACATATTACAGAACAAAACTGGAAAGATGCAGTAAGGCATGTAATAGAAGAAGAACAAAAAAAAATCGGTTGCCTGTAAAGTCGGTTTTACGGGCGAAGATTTTACGTGACAACGTCTTTTTCTCGGTAGAATATTTATTGATATGAATATTATTAAATTACACAACAGGAACAAGGAATTGAATGAAAATAAGAATTGCACAAATTTTAACTATAGAAATATATTTTGTTTACTAAAACATTGTACATGTAAACTTAAACTTAACTACTTTCTATTTGAGTGATTTTGTTGAGGATAGGACGATGATAGGAGAAATAGCATCGCACCAGCGGACCGATCATGTTTGAGTGGGAGAGAGACGCAAGGCATTCGCCGGTCCGGCGGGCCTCTCTCTCGTTCGGTGACTCATCGTAACAGATGTGAGCGGGCGTTACACTTTTTCATGAGTGACTCCGAGCCACAACCTAATTTAAGACGTTGTCACGTCAAAAATGTGGGATCTTGATAACATAATTGATGCGACCGTAGAGACACAACCGCTAATTATTAACCCTCAAGATGACTCGGATTCCGAAGTTCATTTATTACTATTTATTTTGAATTTGAATAGTTTTCTAATCGTAATTATATAAGGTAAGTAATAATAGTTGTAATCATAAGGTATTAAAGGGGAAAGGCGCAAAATGTCGCCTGTCAAAATGTTCAATGTGTTTTAAATGTTTCCATTTTTTTTTCATATCCTGAGAAAACTAAACAACATTGTACAGTACATTGAACAGAAATGTACAAAGATAGAATTAATTTTTTGAAAATTTCTAGTAATACACGCTTATATAGACTGCTTTACAAAAGTAGTAAAACAGTTATGGGATTATATATAACTTCTTTAACAAAGTAAAAAGTAATTCGAAACAAAAAATGTCTAAAAATTAGATTGACTTATTTTTTAACCCTTTCGTGCCGATATGTATTTAAAAGAACCATTTACAAAGTGTTTAGTTTTTTCTATATCACATTTAAAAAAAAAACACACTGTATTGTAAAACACATAAGAATTGTTTTCACTTTAACTCTGATGACAAAATAAGCCGTAATAGATTGTGGTATATAGAGCTACCAGAAAGCGTTAAAGGGTTAAATCAGAAGATAGAGTGATATAGAGAGATATAGATAATATTTCAGAATCATAGCATTTGGAGAGTCTCCTATAATATTTTTAAACAACTAAACCTATGCTATTTATCTTAATATTGTTCTAAAGCTATTTTCTTATAGCATCTTAAAGCAATTACTATTTTAATTGGGAATAAGCCACAATTAAAGGTTAAAGTAAGTTTATTCATGTCTTAATTTCCACTTCGGAAATCGTTCTCAAAATACAAAACATTAATGATTATCATTATCATAATCGTAAATTAAAATTCCACCAGAAAAAACCTTTGGAACAAAATGAAATCCTATAAACGTTAAACATAGTAAATTGTGTTAATAAATTCGTTATTTTAGCCCTTTTATCGAAATGATTTTCGTGATTCTAGATCAGATATAGATAATAACAGTGTATAATAATCGACTACAAATCGATGGAAACTGCTTGGTACAGATTTATACAGAATTTCATATAAATGCGGGTGAAAACAACAACTAGTAATTAACAGAAAAGCTCGTTAAATCATAAGGCACTTCGTGAAACACGCGAATTTATATTTAGTGACCTTGACTGAGATATTACAATTTTCGCTGAAATTAATTTAGACCAATCAACTGGCACTACGAACACGAAAAATTACGTCAAGAATTATCTTCCATTAGCTCCTTAAATCCATCTTGAATTAAGAGATTAAGTTTAATTTAATTTTGACGTTAATGTTGCAAGAACAGTAAGAACATATGTACCCAAATATTCACGTCAAAATTATGTGATTCGAAGTATAAGTATAAGTATATTAGTAGTTCACATGTATTGGGAAAGCAACAATTGCAGTCTTCTGTAATAAACCTTCCATACAACAGTCACTGTGTAGGAAAAGAGGTCAATACCTCTAAATTTTTTATAACTGAATCGATTTTGCTAAAAATTTGGAATTAGGCTTATCTTACCTCCCTCTTCCAAAGTTATATATGCGCTAGGTGAGCTTTTTATTTTTAAGGGGTGAAATCACCCCTTATTGAAAATAATGAAAAAAATTTATATTAAAGCACTTTATGGATTTAAATCGTGTTAAATTAGGTAATTGAAATTTTGTCAATTATAATAATGGATATTGTGTACATTCTCAACCCTTAAATAATCTTAAAAACCACCTCTTTTAATAAAAATAATTGTAAAAAATCGTTTAACAGGTTCAAACGCTTTTGTAGTGCATTTATATCATCTACAATGTAATTCTCTGCTTATATAAAATAATTTTGGTTGATTGCAATACTTCAACCCTTAAAAACTACCCCTTATGTCAAAATATATAAAAAAATCTTTTTAAACAACTTCAAAAGTTTTTAATGTACATTTATATTCAAAAATTCCTTTCTTATCAATAAAATATTTTTTGATTGGTTGCTTATTTTCAACCCTTAAAAACCACCACTATGCTCACGAAACAAATTCCCCTTTGGTAAATGTCTAAATAAAAAAATTAAGCATACTCATGATGTTTTTATTGTAAAAAATTATGCATGAAAATACTTTACATGAGAAAGTATACAAAATAGGTATATTTACAAAAATAAAAATTATTTACAATATATCAAATTATTCATTGTCTGAAACATCATTCTCATCGTGTTCTAACTCCACCTCTTGGTCTATTGCAGTACAGTTTTGACAATGGACCGTGGAAGTGATGACGTAGATTTTATTGACATCTGTCAGTTTCACTTTCCAAACAAACCTTGTTTAGTGTGGATAATTTGTATTTTTCGTTATTTTTTAATTTTTTTTACAGAATCTTTCCGCTTTTTGCAATATCTAAGTATTCTAATAGTTACTACAACAATTTTACAATGTTGTGTAAATAATAAAGCATGTTGTTTTATAAAAATAGCAATAAAATGCATGTATCAATAAAGTAATGTTAGAATGTCTTTAATTTAAACTTTTAAACTATATTTCATAGAAATAGAACACTGAATTATGATGGTATTATCGTAAAAACACTATACTTAAAAGAAAAAGCAGCAGAGGAAGCAAAATGTTAACTTTATAGAAATTAAAAAGTCTTGAGATTGGACATTTTAACTTTTGTTTGGAAAGTAATTGACAGTTGTGACGTCACACTTCCACTGTCCATTGTTGCCAGAGCATATTCCACACGTAACATTGCAAAATGGACCTAGTCTATGACAGCCACACGCTGAGCCGCAACCCTTTTTGCAATTGCAAAAAATCATTTTCAATAGTTCTTCTGGTGCAGGTGAACTTTTCATTTTTATTGGTTGTAAAATATCATCACTCAAGAGATGATAATTTAACTGCACTATTTTTAGTTGTGGCTTTAATAAAGGATTCGTATCGCATTTGTTCAAGTAATGATGAATAATCTTCGACTTATTCATTTTGTTCATGTGGGTGTCTTTTGGTCTATTCAAAATATAAATAACATGCTCCAACATTTTTTTAGAATAACTCCGTTAATTTTTAAGCTACAGTGTCCATTAAAAAATATTTTGAAGGTAATTTTAAAAGCTACAAGACTAAGTAGATTAAAATATGTTAAAATTCTTTCTTTTTAAATAGTAAAGGGCCAAAGTGCTGATTACAGGTGTATCAGCCGCTGTATCTCAAACTTCAATTGGCTATATCTCTATTATTTTTCGAGCTACAACTAAAATAAAAAATCAAAATTTTTGTTAAGAAAAAAACTACATTTTGATAATGAACCATTTTTCACGTATCTCTTATAGTTTTAGATTTATTTTGAAAAAATGTAAATTTTTAGTTAATTAAAAAAAAAGATTTTTTAATTTAAACATGATTTTTTCAAAAAATACGCATTTTAAACAGGCTAAACTTTTAAAATTTATAAATAATACTAAAAAAAAAATGAATTGTAGAAGATATACGTTTAATTTTAATTCTGATCGAAATAGTGTTACTTATACTGCTCGTTTTTTTTTAACGCTAGAGTAATTTAAATTTTTCCTTCGTATTTCGCTTTGTTTTAATCGAAATGGCTTTTAACATAGTTCATTTTAAAGGTTTTTTCTAGCTCTTTAAAAAGTGTTGTATGAGTTTTTATCAAAAAAGATGTCCATTTTCCGATATTTGATGTTAAATGCATCGAGTATAGTATCCCAAAAATAAAAAGTCATCTTCAAACAATTATAAATCGCTTAGTATTGTACTTATAAAACTTAATAAAAAAAAAATCTCTTTGTTTTTTTATAAGCTTTATTTGTGTTCATTATAGATTTTTCAATAAAACGCTTTGTTTTTGAGTTATTTGTACAAAATCATTGAAAAATATGTTTTTTTTTTTGCGAAAAGTTTACTTTTTCAAGTGCGTATAACTCAAAAAGTATTGATTTAGAGAAAAACATTTATATGACATTTTTTGTTTAAAATTTGATTCTTTATCAATTTCCGGAGTTATTTTGAGTGTAAAAAGTTCAACCCCTTAGATGGGGTGCCAACTACCCCAGGGGTAGAAGCACACATCGTCACCATATAACTTATGTTTTTTGAGTAATTTACTACCCACTGTAAACATTTCAGATAAACCGGTGCAGTTATAAAAAATTTAAAGGGAAAATGCCACAGTAACTGGACTACCAGCAGCAGATAGAGTATCTGCTGCTTCAACTCCAATAAATGGTCAGGTTCTGACACCCGTGCGATAATCAAATTTTTTTATTGTGTTTTTTAATGAAAAAAGTATAGAGCCAGCTAAATAAGAAAAATTTTCTATAATTGTGTTAAGAAATGATCTCTCCTAGTAGTGATACTTAAATATTTGACATAGGTGAAACAGCTCAAGATAGAGAGCAATGTGCTGTAGTTATAGCCAACCTTCAGTAATGGAGAAGACACCTTAAGAAGAAGAAACATTATAAACTTAAAACTAGTTATTTATATCATTGTTCTATTGTAGCATAGCTCTGAAGATGGCTTTGTAAGCCGAAAGTGCTCAGCTAGGAATTAAATTGTTTACAGACTTCAAAAATACTTTTCTTTTTTCATTTTTTGATTTGTTATAAGTGTGTACAAAAACATATCAGTCTTTTTATAAATATAAAAGTTCAATTTAAAATGTTTTACTAATAACTTATTTTGTCAAATTTTAATATAATTTTTGAACTGATAATTGTGAAAATCCGGCATTATATTTATATTTCTTTCTACAATAGTCCTAGTTCGTATGGAAGATTTATTATAAAGATTCTCTGCTTTTGTTCTAGCATCTTGCCTAGCCGTGTCATCAAATATGATTTCAAACTATAACTATTCGCTCCGTGCGTGACTGACGCGACACCTACCGCCTTCATCTGACAGTTTTGGACCTACCAATTTTCAGGTTAAACATATGACATATGTTTGACATTGTTAAATACATGCGAAATTGACAATTATTAATAATTAACTTTTTAATTATATTGTTTCAGTTTATGTACAACATAAATGTAGTATTAAAAACTGGGTTTCTCAAAATTCATCATAATATATCTTTTTAACCACAAACGGAAAAGAAAGGAAAAAATCTAGTACTGGCAAATCAAGTTTTTCAGGTGAAAGAGCATATATTTAAAAACAGTAATAGTAAAAGTTATGATATAAAAACTAAAGTCATCAGGCACTCTGCAGTTAGCTTGAAGCCTTATAAAATATCATTTAAGGTAAATTATTTAAATTTTTCCTATTTCAATTGCATAAAAATGAAGTTATGTGATATTAAATTTTTCATATTAATAGCACGGATCCATCTTTTTCTTTTCTCTAATTTATGTGTAATCTTTGGGAACCTATAAAAACTACACTTACTATTTTTGCTATTATTAGCACAATTAAATACGCAATATGTATTTGCACACATTTTTGATAAAATTTATGCGTAAAAAGGTAGGTCCAATTGTGTCATATTTCGCCGCTACGCACGCTGGCATCGTTTCAAAGTACCCCTACCATGGTCATGCACGGGGCGAATACTGACTAACTATAAAACATAGTAGAAATCACTTCTGTTTGTTCTATTTTTTGCCAAACTGTTTTCCATAGCTCTCTCTACTTTTCTAGTCCAGAGCCGCATACTGATTCTTAAAAAATCCCAGTTTTCTGATTGTGAAAATAAACAGTGCAAAAATTCTTAGTAACCATAAGCAACTTTCTATATAAAAACATTTCAACAATAACAGTTAACTTTTACAAGCAAAACCATCTTTTATTAATTCTTGAAAAAAATTAAAATCGAAACTCTTTCCGGACGGACCTTCTGAAGCTCATAAAAGTTTTGCAAAAACTTTTATAACAGTTTCAAGTTTCTTGTTTAATAAATACATTTATACCAAGTATTGGGACACTTTCTCAACTATTATGTAAAAGATAACAGATAATGATAACGATACGCAAATCAAAACCGAACAAACGAAAATTTGAAGGAATAAGTACAAGGACTGTTATCGCAGTTTCTCATCAGGAAAACTGGGAATTTAGGTCGCTCAAAAGTAAACAACTCTTTGAAATTCCTTAGATGCAATACGAGTGAATCAAAATTATATGAGATAAAAGAATTCAACTATTTATAAGTAATATTTTATTTCTGCAAAACGATGTTTGTCCAGAAACTGAAAACATGAGAAACGGAAAATGAAGTTTCATAAAGAAACTGGATAAAAGTAACATTGATATCAATCAATTTCTTTATTTATGTAACAAATATATAAATACTGCTACAGGCCATGGATGCCCCAGGCGAACGTCAGGAAACTAGCGCCACAAGATGGCATCGTCACGAGTAGATACATAGATTAGCGGGTTCTTATCATAAATGTCATGCTATCTAATTAATAATAATATAAAATCGTCTGCTTAGTAACGCCCGATATCATAATCAATTTAAAGTGACTATTAAATAAATTAAAAGTCCTTTAAGTCTAAATTTCAGTTTCATAATACCTACTACGACCCAATAACTTAAATGGTAGAAATCTGTCAACTTAACATTATAACCTCTAAATTCTAACAACCTTCTTTGTTTTAAGTTTGTTTAAAATGTTAGTTTTTTCAAATTTAAAATGATGCTGATAACTTCTTTAAGTTCGAATTAATCCAAAAATAAATTTATATACATACGCCACTGAAAACTTTACAAAAAAAAAAAGAATAAATTGTTTAGAATAATATGATGATTTATATTTCGTTGAAAGGTTTCCTTTGACAAAAAATATATTTATGTCTTTATTTGAACAGATTGAACATTTAATAAGACTTAAGACGTAACAAAGAGGTGAAAATTATTCCTGAAAACATTCTCAACTTATTCCTGAAAATAATACATGGTCGTATAAATACAAAACTGGAAGAAAGAATAGATGATAGTCAGTTTGGGTTCAGAAACGGACTAGGAACCAGAGAAGCGTTATTTGCTTTTAATGTGTTAGCTCAAAGATGCATGGATATGAATGATTATGTGCATGTTTTTTACGTTGATTTTAAAAAAGCATTTGACAAAGTAAGACATGAAAAATTAGTCCAAATTCTAAAGACAAAAAACATAGACCAGGGGAAAATCGTAATAGATAACGAACCCAGTCCAGAAATTCAAATCAGGAGAGGAGTAAGTCAGGGATGTATTATGTCCCCATTACTATTTAATGTATATAGTGAAGCCATTTTTGAAGAAGCATTACTATCTCAAAGTGAAGGAATAATAATTAACGGAAGATCTATTAACAACATAAGATATGCAGATGAAACCGTGATTATGGCAAGCTCTGCTAAACAACTCTAATTACTGCTAAACAAAACAAACAGTTTCCGTGAAAAATATGGACTAAAAATAAATATAAAAAAGACCAAATACATGATAATAACAAAGAAAGCAAATATATCAACAAACATACATTTGGGAAATGTGCCGATAAAAAGGGTTGATAAATACAAATACCTAGGAACCTGGATTTCAGACAATATTGATCAAACAACCGAAATAAGAGCCAGGATAGAAATAGCAAGAAATGCGTTTGCAAAAATAAAAACAATTCTCTGCAACAAAGACCTTAGATTAGAACTGAGACTAAGAGCACTGAGGTGCTATGTGTTTTCGATACTACAATATGGACTTGAAAGCTGGACATTAAAGCGAGAACACATAAATAAGTTACAGTCCTTTGAAATGTGGTGTTGGAGGATGCTTAGAATAGCATGGACACAGAAGAAAACGAACACGCAAGTGTTGCGAGAAATGGGCAAAGAATGCGAAATATTAAACACAATAAAAATAAAAAAGTTACAATATCTGGGACACGTAATGAGAGGACAGCAATATGAACTGCTATGGCTGATAATACAGGGAAAGATAAGAGGAGAAAGGAGTATAGGAAGAAGGAGAGTGTCATGGTTGAAGAATTTAAGGGACTGGTTTAAATGCAGTTCTATAGAACTCTTCAGAGCAGCAGTAGATAGAGTAAAGAGAGTGATAATGATATCCAACCTCCGATCGGGAGACGGCACTTAAAGAAGAACAAAGAGGTGAATAATATCATTATGATATAAAAAAAATGGCCTGTCATTAACATTGACATATAAAAATCCTTGAAAAGTCAAACCAACCAACATTTTTGTTCTAATGTATATAGAAAAAATAATAATCAGCACATATTTTTAGGGAAGGAGCTATTACACCAGTCCAAAAGTTATTTTTAACATTAATATTTTTTGCTTCTGAAAAAATGCAAATATCAGTAGCTGACTATATGGGTGTATCGAGGGCAGCAGCTTCAAGAATTGAAAATATATCAAACAAATGATGAAATAGTCCAAGTTGAAGGAGTTTTATGTCATTCTATGATTTCCAAGATGCATAACTGCAGTTATTTGTACTTTAATACGAATTGATTCTTATGGAGGTACAAATGCAAAAACATATCGTTTAGAAAAATAATTTTTACATTCTTCTTCTTTAAGTGCTGTCTCCCGATCGGAGGTTTTTACATTAAATATCAAAAAAATCAGTGAGTACTTTTAAAATAAGAAATATTGTTGCAAAATGGCTGGGTTCTGTACATGATCAAATAGCATTTCTCCTAAACAGAATCTCCTATACAAACTATGACTATTGTGGAAAGGAAATACGGAGTATAGAAATGATAATTCCCAATTTTTAAAAATCGAATAAGATTAAATTTGAAAGTGACTATGAATGTAATAGTAGCAACAACAGTATTTCATAAACTCGTCATAGAAAATGGAGTCTAGTTTTCTGTAGATCAAAATCAGATCCAGAAGATTTATGGCTGGATTTTGTACATGATCAAACAGCATTTAATAATAGTGGCATACAAAGATTAGCAGCTGTTAGGTTTGTACTATTTTTCATAGTTGGTTAGTGTAGTTACAGTTTGAAATCATATTTGATGATACGGCTAGACAAGATGCTAGAATAAACTCAAATAATCTTTATAATGAATCTCCTATACAAACTAGGACTATTGTGGCAGCCGTAGCTCAGTGGCTCTGTTACTGGTTTAACAAGCTGGAGGGCCTGGGTTCGAATCCTGGCACCGAAAAAATTTTCAATTTCTAATTTAATTGAGCTGCCACCGTGCTTCAGAGGGCACGTAAAGCCGTCGGTCCCGGCTACGAAAGTAGTCGTTAAGTCATGTTAGGGGCGCTTGCGCGACCTGAAAACCCTAACACTAGACCTTAGCCAGAAGGTTACACGAACTTACTTTTTTGTGGAAAGGAAATACGGAGTATAGAAATGATAATTCCCAATTTTTAAAAATCGAATGAGATTAAATTTGAAAGTGACTATGAATGTAATAGTAGCAACAGCAGTATTTCATAAAATCATCAAAGAAAATGGAGTCTAGTTTTCTATAGATTAAAATCAGATCCACAAGAAAACTATTTAATTAAGGCCATAAAAAAACAAGTTGTATTTAAATGATTTCTCTTGTACTTGTCTCATTATAAATATAGCGTAGGTGCGTAATCTTCCCGACCTAAAACCTTGTTGTTCTTCTGCTAGTGTTATAATTTTATTCAGTTTATTTGTTATCACTTTGGTTGTTAATTTTATTGGTGTGTTTAATAAATTAATTCCTTTGTAATTTTCCGGGTCCGATTTGTCTCCCTTTTTGAAGAGATGCTTGATGTCCATTCTTGACAACTCTCTTTTGCTCTATTATTTGTTTGTTTTGGACTAGTTTTAGTAGTTGTTTGGTCAGGTCTGGTCCTCCGTACTTTAGGAGTTCGTTTGCTATGCTGTCCTCTCCTGGTAATTTTCTGTTTTTTAATTTCCTTAATGCTTCCTTTACCTCTTCCTCCTCAAAATTTATTTCTTCGTTTACCATCATACCGGACTTAATGGCATTAGTTACAGATTTATAAAACAATTCCCAGAGAATATCATCTTCCTTCTGACAAAAATCATTAATGCATTTATTAATAGTTCTAATACAAATTACTGATTATTAAAGTATCTGTTCCATTATATATTAAAATCTTGAGAATTTTCATAAGCTTTTCATGCTATACTGTGTTCAATATACAGTGATGAGTGTCTTACCACCCGGCTTTTTAACGTAAGAGATAGAAAACACAGTTACCTTGTGAAATAAAAAGAGATGAAACTCGTAGAGGTGAGAAATAATCGGAAAAACCTATAATTTATATTACATTACATTACCACTAACGATAGTCTCACATCTTTAGACGTTAGATTCGAGCTAAATCACCTCGGTCATAATTATTATGAGTAACGTCGAATGTGTGACGTATTTCCATTTTTTAATTTCGCATAAAGTAAAAACTGATTGACCACAATAAAGCAAAAATGTGTAGTGATTATTTAATCTAAAGTTTTAAATTATTATCTTAATTTTATCTTAATATATATTAATCCTTCGTGGATTAGTGGTAAGAATTCGACATTGCGATACAGACATCGCAGACGATTAGAGTTCAAAACTCACATGTGGTTTTCTTTTTTTTTTAATAATTTGAAATTATGCAAAGATTGTTTTGCTTTGAATCACTAAACAAAACTAAACAAAAACTAAAGTTAAAACAAAAAATCTTATTGACAAAATAGTATCGTCGTACTTTTGAAAATAAAGTAAAAACTTTTAAAGAATGTTTAAATAAGTAAAAATTCTACAAAAATAAAAAAATATCCGTGGCCACTAATCAATCGATTAGGAAAAGTCGCACTGAGATATTCACTGACGATGCGAGAATTATTTGCAGGACAACCATCGTGTTGAAATCATATGGAATCGAAAGGTATTGGTAAATTACAAAGGGCTGGGGCAATTTCATTTTGCAGAAGTTCCAAGTATTTCCGCCCAGTCAACATACCGTCTATAAAAAATGGACCAATAACATGATTCCCTATTATGCCTCCCCAAACATTTACTTTTCGAAGACGCTGGGTACGAGCGACATAAATCTGACGAGGATTTCCTCGAGATCAATACCTAGCATTGATTGAATTGTGACGGCCATGCAATGAAAACGTACATTCATCGGTGAACAAAACGTTCTCTAAAAAATGTTCATCTTGATGTGACATTTCCATTGCAGTTTGACAAAATTCTAAACGTCTATATTGATCCCCAGGGAATTGTTCGTTGGATTTATGAAGTTTATAGGGACGGTATCGATGTCTTTACAAAATTTCACCTACTCTAAATCTTGGAATTCCACATTGTTCTCCGAGACGAGATGTTGATTGGGTAGGATTTTGCTCAATACTTGCACAAATCAAAGTGTCCCTTAGTTCCAAATCTGGATTTACCTCCCTTCGTCTACGAACTCCTCTTGGATCGAACACGGATCCATAAGTAAAAAAATTACGTATAATAGACTGAATTGTTGATCGTGCTGGAGCCGGCCTATTTGGAAACATATTTACAAATTGTTGTCTAATTATGTTGTCTGATAAACCATTCACATGCCAGACAACAATTTGCACTTTTTCCTCGACCGTTAAAATCCTTTTCACGAATTGTTTTTTCAATAAAAAGTTTCTGTTTACCGTAAAAAACACTTATTTGATAACTTGGCTTATTTGAAGTCTTGATGATTTGGTTAGCTATAAAGCAGGTAGCTGTTCGCGCGCATCCATTCCAATGTCGTCAATTGTTTTGAAAATCATTACCTGTACAGAGGAATTGATATTAACACTGAGAATTTAGTGATGGATTTGACATTAAACAGTCTTCAATGGATTATTTTCCATTCAAAACTGAAGACTGTAAAACTGGAATTGAATTTGAAATATTTTGTATTTCTATTTTATAACATTGAAATATGAATAAATTGTAAATAATGAGTTTTTCGAAAACTTGTTACCTAAAATGTATCATATTTTCTATTATTTTTGATTGAGTAAAACAAAAATTTTACCCTTGGTGTGAATTGAACCCCAGTCTTCTTATCGATAGACAACATCTCTAACTATTACACCAATTCTAGATACAATAATTGGTTTCGGACTGATCATACCTATTTAGTTTAGTCAAATATTTCAGTTGAGTTATTTTTATTATTAAATAAACTTAAAGATTTATAATTTAAAATCGCTACTAATTAATGTTTTTTACTATAATATATCTTAATATATTTAATCATTTATTCTAACATCAGAAATTATTAAAATAAAATATTTTTGAGGTCATCCGTATAATTATGACTAAAGTCAAATGGACACGTGTAATAACTAGCCTTATCTCGTCCTATCTCACAACTTAATCTGTCTTCTATCCTTTCCGCTATTTTGCCGGGTGGTAAGACACTCATCACTGTATATCATGATTAATAAAACAAATATACAGATCCATATGAATGTTATGGTTGAAAAATGTAAAGCAGTAGGGTAAAAAAACAAAGATTTAACTCTCCAAAACTGCTAAAGAACTGCAGAGTAAAATGGGCCGTAATGATCGACAATGTCATTAAAGAATGAGTCACACTAAGAAAAAGAGAAATCCATTTGTAGATAATACTCGAGTCGCCAACAATTTTTCTGGTTCTAAAAAATTATTCGTGATACCAAAAATTTTCTAAAAAGGACTTAGATGGAGTTTGTACAAAATAATCCAAAATATGTACTAATCAACTGAGTTAACCCAACATATCGTATTAGTAAGTAAAACTAACTAACTGTGTGATGACATTTCGGCACCTGATATGAATAACATTGTAACTCTAGTTACAATGTTTTTCAACTATGAATTAAATAACATCTATAAAGGATAACCTTTATTTTGGTCTAATAAATTTATCCTATCTTATGTAAATATAAAGTTATTCAACAAAATAATCTCTTCTTCTTCATGTGCCTTGTCCGTTCCGAACGTTGGCAATCAACATGGCTATTCTGACTTTGTTTACGGCAGATCTGAATAGTTCAGCAGATGACAATCCGAACCATTGCCGCAAGTTTTGAAGCCACGAGTGTCTTCTCCTCCCTGGACCCCTTCTGCTGTCTATTTTCCCTTTAACGATCAGCTGTAGTACTCTATATTTATTATGTCTCATAACGTGACCCAAGTATTGCAACTTTCTTTTCTTTATACTTATTCCTACCTCTCTCTCTTTACCTATCCGGCGTAGTACCTCTTCGTTGGTCACGTGCTCAGTCCAGGATATACGTAATTTACGTCGGTAAGCCCACATTTCGAAAGCCTCTACTTTTTTCATCAATGTTGCGGTCATTGTCCACGCCTCCATTCCATATAACAAAACCGGGAATACATAACATTTCAGAAGTCAAATTTTGAGAGGTAGGGTGAGGCTTTTAGAGGTGAAAATTTGCTTCATGCTAGTGAACGATGCTCTTGCCTTTTCTACTCTTATACGTATTTCCTTCGCTTGATCCCAATTTGATTTAACTGTTGTTCCCAAGTAGATGTACGAATCCGCGTGTTCAATTCTTTCATTATCTATTATCAGTTGCTGTGGTGGTTGTTGGGTTTTGCTTACTAACATCCATTTGGTTTTTGTGATATTTAGTCTGAGTCCGTATTGTGCACTTGTTTTTTGTATCTTACTCATTAGGCAACTCAGTTCCTCCATGCTACTTCCTAGAATCACAGTGTCATCAGCATACCTTATGTTATTAATTATTTCTCCATTTATCTTTATGCCTTCTGTGCTTTCTTCCAGCGCTGTCTTAAATACTTCTTCTGAGTATATATTAAAGAGAATAGGAGACAAGATACAGCCCTGTCGTACCCCTTTCTTGATCTCAATTTTATTGGTCAATGTAGATCCTACTTTCACTTTAGCTGTTTGACCCCAATAGAGACTCGCTATTGTTCGAATGTCTCTGTAGTCGACTCCGATCTTATGGAGAACTTCAATTATCTTTTCATGCTTTACGTTATCGAATGCTTTTGCGTAGTCTATAAAGCATATGTACACGTATTTGTTCATATCTCTGCAGCGCTGGATGAGTACCTGTAGACTAAAAAGTGCTTCTCTTGTCCCAAGAGAATTCCGAAACCCAAACTGCGAATCTCCAATGTTATCCTCGCATTTTTTGCTTATTCTGTTGTAAATAACCTTGGTGTATGCCTTCGAAATGTGGTTAATTAGACTTATCATCCGATGTTGATCACAAGACTTTGCTTTTGGTTTTTTCGGTATGGCAACAAAAGTTGACTCTAGCCAGTCTTCAGGAAACTCCCCGCTGTTATAAATATTGTTAAAGAGTCTGACGAGTGAGTCTAGAAATTGACTGTTTGTTTCGCACAGCATTTTCAATACTTCCCCGTATACGTTATCGTTGCCTGATCTTTTGTTATTTTTAAGACCCTTTATAGCATTCTCCACTTCTGATTTTAGAATAGAAGGGCCAGTATCATCATTGCTCAGTGTATACCCACTAGGACGGTCATTATTAAACAGTTGTTCCACATAAGTTTCCCAGATTCTAACTATTTTGTCGGGGTCTAGTTGTAGATTTCCATTATCATCGCACAGCCCTTTCGCATCTCTCCGAGAACCATTTCTCTTTAGTTTTTCTTATCTCAGTTCTTATTCGTCTATGGGTTTCACGGTATTTGGCAGTATCTTTAGTTTTATATATCCGTCTCTCTTCCATCATGTCAAGGATTTCTGCAGTCATCCAGTCTTTCTTTTTTCTCTTATCAGGTAGTAAAAACTTAGTGCTTGAAGTCCTAATCTCTTCTTTAATTTCACTCCACTTTTCCAGCGGTTCATTCTTATTTTTAAGGATTTTTGATATTTCGGTATTTAAATTCTCCTGCATCTGTTGTTTAATATTATTGTTGGAAAGCTTCCTAATATCTAGCGTTTCGGGAATGTTCTTTACATTTGGCTTTTTTTATAAAAAAAATAATCTCATAAATGCAAATTTTGAATTACTTGGTGGAAAAACGTTGTTACCAATGTTACAATATTGAAAAATTTTATTATTGATGAATATTATAAAATTATTAAGAAAATTACAAAAAAATATTAAAACTGACGAAGTAAAAAAATAAAATGCTGTGGAATTTTTTTTAAATCGCTCTTCTCTAAACTAATTAAAAGTGAATTACAGTGTTTTTCATGTCATGTGTCGATGTATCTGAACAAGATTGTAGCTGCTGCTTTACAGCGCGTGTCAGGGGCGTAGAATAAAAGAAGAATTTTTGCTGAACGTTTTTACATGAAATCAAAATTTATATAAATTCGTTAGTTTATGAGTTCCGCTGCTTAGAGATAATAAAAAAATATAAATTTTAGATTTTACTGAAGCCTTAAGTATAAAAATATTCTCAATGTTAGACTATTTCCTTTTTGACGTGTTTTGCCCAAGGTAGTTTATTAAATGACAAATAAAACAATGACGAATACACATAAACTTATCATTATACTTAATATAGATTGCATTTTCTACCAGGAATACTTTTTTAATCGGTCCAATTATCCAATTACGCAAGCAAATGTTTAAATGTTAGAGTGCGTTTAATAAAAATTATACCTTGACATTGATTGCAAACAATAATAAGTGTACAAGTGTACATTTATTGCTTCTAGTGTTTACTCGAAAGCCATCCAATTGCATGGAAATATTTTACTAGTTAAATCATTTAAGATGGCGTGTCAGTAACTAATTTTAACAGTTTTATGCAAAACGAGCGATATAATTATTAAAGAATGTCAATTGGGTGCGATAAATAAAATTTATTTATCTTGTAATCTAAGTCAATGGTATCTCAATTTAGTTTTGCTAGAAACAAGCAACAAATTCGTTTCGGTATATTAATTAAAGAAATCGTAAAAGCGATATATTTAATAAAGGAGGCAGTAGAACACAAAGTACATAAATCCTACTCAACAATTTAACCGCTTATACTGCTTCTTTACCAATCCTACTCCTAAAATTGTTTAATCATAATATTATCTCATAGATAAGAATAAATATATAACATTTTGTCCAAGAAAATTTAATCTAACACTTCGCAGAGTATGGGGCACTTGAGCCAAACAGTGTGACGTCACTGTCGGTAAGCGTTGAATCTGCATTACCGACCGACCATGAACCTTAGCCAAGATCGGAACCATGCCAGTTTGTCAACTAACAATTATTTTTCTTTTCCTTATCTAATGTGAACTGTCAATTCTTCTTCGTCTGTCAACTGTCAATTCTTCTTCTTTTCCGTAGCTTATGTAAGAAAGAAGTCATCCACCAATGGGTACAAAGTCCTGTCCACAACAAAGTCTCATCAACCGACTCCACAAACGATTATGAATGATAATAATAATAAATGTACAAGGTGTTGAAGAAGAAGGCCTTACAACATACGACACGTCAAATGAAACGACGCGGGTCATATGACACAAGCATGACAGACGTATTTTGCTATTTAACGATTAGAGGCTGTGTTACGTGAAGACGCCGTAACGAGCTGCACCTTCATCATGTTTATAAAGACATACGAAGTGCACTGTATATACGATTTTATTGACATACTTCTTTTCGACGTATATTAAACCTATAACGTTTCAATGGTGAAAGTTAACCGTAACGAGTTGTGTACTGTATTTTATCTACGACAAACAAGTAATTTATTTTTAAAAGTTGTTATTGTACTTGCGCTCTCCGATAAGAATATATGTTGGTCATAGACGGTTCTTCGATAGCCATCAGGCAACAATTTCCACTGCTCATGTTTACAAAGCATACGGAATGCACTGTATATACTAACCCAAGTTGATAACTCTAACATAACTCTAGAGATCACTTAGAAAATTTTAAGATAATAAAAGCAATAAGAAATCTCCTGGTACAATTTTATAAAATCTCAGAAATCGCCCATAAGTATTCTGAAACAACTCATAATAAAATACATAGTCTCAATTATAATTGTTCCACTTAAAATAAAATTTTTCGGGTATAGAAACTTATGTAATACTCATTCCTAAACCGAACAGAAGCAATAAATCTTATTTACTGACCAAATGGACAACAAAGCATAAAGAGAAACTAAAGTTATTGCCCTTTTTAAACCTGGTAAAGACTCCAACGATTCCAAAACCTATCGCCCATGATCTTTTGAATATCATCTGTTCAAAATTAATTTTCATCGTCGAGAATGCACGAAAGCTCATTCCAAAACAAAGTGGTTTTAGACTGGAAATATGTATATATATACAAGGATTTCCACAGTTTTCACTGTATTCCTTCACTCAACCGTTTTCTCCAATTTTTCCTGTTTAGCCAGTCCCCTTCCTGTAGGTTTCTTCTACTCATTGCTTCGTCCACCTCATCTCTGAAAGATCTTCGTGGTCTGCCTCTCTTTCTTTTTCTTATCGGGCTCCACTCTGTTATTCTATTTATCCACCGATTTTGGTCTGCTCTTCTGACATGTCCGTACCAGGTTAACCTCTTCTGTTCGATGTAGTCTATTATGTCGGAGTTCATTTCCATTCTCCTCTTAATCTCCATGTTATTTATTCTATCTCTTCTTGTTACTCTGTAGCTTCTCCTTAGGAATTCCATCTCTGTTGCTCTTATTTTGTTTTTGGTTTTCTTATTTATTGTCCAATTTTTACACCCATAAGTGAGGATACTTCTTGTCATGGTATTATATACTTTTTTCTTTGTTTTCATGCTGATGTTCTTATCCCATAGTACCAGGTTCAATTTTCGTATGCAGTCTCGTGTTTGTCCTAGTCTATTTTTTATATCTTCCTCCGTTGTTCCTTTGTTTGATATTATGAAACCTAAATACTTATACTTGTCTGTTCCTTTGATTTGTTTACCTTCGTCTATTTCCAGCTGTTTTATTTCTGTATTCTCCGTTGTTAGGTATTCAGTTTTCTGTAGGTTTATTTCCATTCCATTCATTGTATATTCCTGCTCCAGTTTTCTCATCATAAAACTGAGGTCATCCTTGTCTTGTGCGATCACTATTTGGTCGTCGGCAAAACTTAGCGTATATAGATATTCGTTCCTTACTGGTATACCCAATCCTTCGCACTTTTTTTTCCATGGTTTCAGGGTTTTTTCCAGGAATATTTTGAACAGGGTGGGAGATGTGGAGCAACCCTGTAGTAGTCCCTTTGTCGTCTTAAATGGACTGCATATTCTATTGCCCGTTTTGATAGCTACTTCGTTATTCTTGTAGAGTGCTTTTACCGCGTTTATTAATCTTCGTGGAACTTCGATGTCTTCCATTGCTTCCCATAGCTTGGTTCTAGGTATTGAGTCATATGCCTTCTTAAGATCAACAAAAGCCAGATGGACGGATCTATTTTTGGCCATTCTTTTTTCTATTAGTTGTTCGACCGTGTAAATGTGATCTAAGCATGCTTTCCCCGCTGTGAAACCTGCCTGGTCTTCTCCGATTTTATCTTGTATATATATTTTTAATTTTTTCTTTATGGTCTTTCCATACAGTCTGCCTATAGACGATATAATGCTGATTCCCCGATAGTTTTCGCAGTTTTTTCTATTTCCTTTCTTGTATATTGATGTCATATATGCTTGGGTCCATTCTGCCGGTAAGTCTTCTTACTCGGAAGACTCAATAAAAGACCTATATAAGCGAAGATTGGACCAAAAGCTAGAAGAGTTTCGGTATGAATCATTAGAACAAACATATGAACACATAAAAACCTGCATGAAGACAGCAGCCCTAGAAGCTTTTGGAGAAGTGGACCAAAAATACACCCACCAAACTACGAAATTAACCGAAGACACACTAACATGCATAAAAAAAGAGAACTTCATATAAAATACCTGAACACAAAAAACTATGAGGACTTGGAACTATACAGAAAAAAAAATACAGAAGTGAAAAGAAAAGTAGCAAATGAAAAAAATGAAAGATGAGAAAAAACATGCACAGAGATAGAACAGCACATAGGAGGAACGAGAAACTCAGAGTCATGGCGCATCTTAAAGTCGCTCCAAAGAAATAAGACAGAGAAAATCAAGATCGGTCAAATCAAAGAAAACGAATGGCAAGAATACTATAAAAAATTGCTAACCGAAGACCGCCCCGAATTCAAACAATCAGAAATAGACGGAATAGAAATCTACACACATGACGAAATCGAATTAAGCCTAGCTGAGGTAAAAAGAACGATCAAAACTCTAAAGAACAAAAAAGCAGAAGGTCCCGGCGGAATACCAAATGAATTGATAAAAAACGGATCGGAAAAGTTATTCCGTATGATACATAAAATGTTTGAGAGAACACTGAATGGAGAAGACTTACTGGAAATATGTTATATACTTAAAGAACTATTTCAGTAGATAACAATTTAAAAATTAAGGAAAAAACGTAAGTAAATGTAACAAAATGACACTCAATTATTGAAAACTTAAATCATGTGTCCAGACAAACTGATTTTAATAATAAATGTTTCCTCCACGTGCTTAAATTATTGCCTGAATTCTCCTTGGCATGCCTAAAGTCAAATGAGAAATGTCCTGTTGAGGAATAAGTTCCCATTCTTCTAAAAGGGCTTCTTTTAACTGATTTACGGTTAAAGGGGCAGGAACATGATTTCGTATCTTTCGCCCAAGCATGCCCAAAACATGATCGATTGGGTTTGCGTCTGGACTCTGTTGGCTAATAAATCCATTACAGGAATGTTTACTCCATTTAAAAAACTGTTGAGTGATTCTTGCACTGTCTTGGCACTATTATGCATTAGAACAAAGTCATTTCCAACAAAACTAGCATAAGGCACAACAAAATCTTGGAGAATTTCATCAGTCTACCTGGCAGTTGTTATGGGGCCTCTCGGAACGATGTACAATTCTGTACGTGCCTCTAGAGAAATTCCAGTCCACACCATAATTGAGCCCCCTTGATAGCCTATCCTACGATTGAAGGTACATTCTGCAAACCACTTACGTGATCTTTGTCATACTTTCTCACGACTGCAAGGTACACCTGGACTCATCGGTAAATTAAACATGCCTCCAATAATTCCGTTGTGTGCAATGTAATGGCATTTTAACTGTACAAGATCTACACCAATGACGAACCCATCCGTAGATACAAGGACTTATATCCATACAGATACAGCTATTATCACGCAATCAGAAATTTCATAATGTGAGTTTTTATGTAGATACTACATTTGAGAAAGATGGGTATAATCGGACAAGGAAGATATTTGGACCAACCCAATGCAGCGATAGTTCGTGGAGAATTAAAATGAACCACGAGCTGGATGAACTAATGCAGAGCGCAGATATTGTCAGATTTGTAAAATCACAAAGACTCAACTGGCTTGGTCACCTAGAAAAAATGCCAGATAATCGAGCTGTAAAAGTAGTCCAGAGATGGAAGCCCCAAGGAAACAGAACAAGAGGAAGGCCCCGTAAAAGATGGATAGACGACGTAGAGAGGGATCTTAAAACCATGAACATCAGGCAGTGGCGAAGGAAAGTATCCGACAGGGCAGAATGGAAGAACATTGTTAAGCAGGCCAAGACTCACAAAGGGTTGTAGCGCCATTAGAAGAAGAAGAAGAAGGGTATAATCGGTCAAGTAATTTTTAAACAATTATATTTGTTTATCCCATTTTAGAGAGCAAAGGTCAGTTTCAAAGGGCTGTACAGGTGCTTCAATACTTAGAATATTTTTTTGGTCTGATTATCTTTATAAGGTCTCAAATTTTCATGTTTTCTTTTTAATACTATAATAACTTTTAATTGTTTACTTACAAATAATTGATGCAGAATGAAGCACCATTACTATTATATTGACAATATCCATAACTTATGCCTCCCAGTATAGTTTATCCAAGCTGTATCACTAATAAAGAAATTATGGAACTAAATTGAAAAACTCGTTTTTATTTGAAACTAAGTTTGCTCTAGATCCAATTGTTTTATATTTAATTAGTAATAGATATTTTTTAAGATTTCCTTTTTTCTCTCTAAATATTTTATTTTTTATGCAGTATTTTACCAGAATTATAGCAATGTTCTTTTTTTTCAGGTAAGTTGGCTAAAGTCCTAAAATAAAACTTCAGTCAGGTATGTACGTTTACTACAAAAACATTTTATGTATTCATTAAACAAGTGTAGCACGAATATCTTTTTAATTTAATGTAACATGTAGGAGAAACGTTTAATAAGGATACTGAGCAAATATACACTGTTGCTATATTTTAGTGAACAGCGTAGCATATGATCTGTTAAGAATTTGTTTAAAACGAACTAAATTATGGCACAACGTAATGAAAAGATCAGAAATATCTACTATACAATAATTGTTGTACAATTAACAAGATTGGTCAAGATGACCTTGGCCAACTTTACGATCGAAGTTAGATGAAGGGGGCAAACTGAAAGGAATTTGAAATAAGCGTTGGTCTAAGGAAAAACAATCCCCTTCCTACTATCCTATTTTACGTTTTCTGAAAAAAAATATTAGAAGCTGCAATAAGAAGACTAAAGATAGAAAGAGAAAAGTTTAAATGTTGTGCTATATGTTTTTTATTTACAGCGGTACCAACACGATTATATCCAATTCATTAATATCTTACAAACAGTATTGCATATTGCTATCTTTATCTTCGTGTCATCATCATCATCATCCAGCCTTCATTTATCCCGTCCACTACTGGACATATGCCTCCCTTAAACTCCTTCATTCTATACGATGTTGTGCTCTTTGTTGCCTATTTTTGGTGATAAGCCTGAAGACGTCAGCCCAACGTGTAGGGGGTCTTCCTCTACTACATTTGTCTGCTCTTGGACTCCATTTTGAAATTTTGCTCGTCTATCGTGAGTCAGGCATTCTCGCTACATGACCTGCCCAATTCCATTTCAATTCCGCCATGCGTTCCACATCATCAGCAATACTCATCCTTCTTCGCAGATCTTCGTTTCTTATTCGGTCCTGCAACGTCACTCCCAGCATAGACCGTTCCATTCGTCTCTATACCACTATCAATTTCGCAGCGGTAGTCTTGGTTAGAGTCATAGTTTCCGCCACATAGGTCATGACTGGTAATACGCATTGGTCAAATACTTTTCTATTGAGGCTAATTGGTCTGTTGGTCCTAAGTGTGTCTCGCAGTTTTCCAAAGGCTGTCAACGCTAAAGTAATTCGTCTTTAAATTTCGTGTGTTTGGTTATCTCTGCTGATTCTTATTTCATGACGTAAATACGTATATTTCTCCACCAGTTCTACCACTTTGTCTTGAATTGGTTATTGGTTATTGGGGACCATATTTGTCATAAACTTAGTTTTGGTAAAGTTCATTCTGAGGCCCACCTTCGAACATACAAAGTCCAATTCATTTAAAATATCTATGGCTTCTCCTAAATTATCTGTGATAAGAACAATTTCATCTGCGAAATGGAGATGGTAAAGCTTTTTGTCGTCTATTATTACTCTTCTGTGGTCCCAATTGACCATCTTATCTCACGTTTTATTTTTATTGGTCGGGTTTTATCCTATATCTTAACAGTCATAGTGGCATTTTTATACATATTGTAAATAAGTTACCGCAGATTACAACTGGTAACAATAGAGTCCTTAATGTGTGCAGACGACATAGTACTAATAGCAGATTCCGAGAATAAAATGCAGAAACTAATGGATATATGGTTAGAACAAATAGAAGAACTTAAAATGGAGATAAACGAGGAAAAAAGTAAGATAATGATAATCAGCGGCAAAGGAGATAAGGAAGATAATCAAATAAAGATAAAATGTAAAAACTCAGAATTGGAAATAGTAACAACTTACAAATACCTGGGAAGTATAATAACTAATGATGGAAAAATAGACTGGGAAATAACAAATAGAGCAAAGAAATCAAACAAGTTATATTATGCGTTAGCCCCAATAATGGGAAAAAGAGAACTTGCACGAGAAACAAGAATAAAAATATATAACACAATAGTGATACCGACTGTGCTCTATGCAAGTTAAAACTGGACAATTCAGGAAAAACATAAGAGCAGGATAAACGCAATGGAGATGAGACATCTAAGAAGGATAGTTGGAAAGACAAAATGGGATAGATTAAGCAACGAGACTATTAGGAGAATGGCCAACCAGGAACCGATAATGAACAAAATAGCAAAGAGACAAATGAACTGGTATGGGCATCTGATGAGGATGCAATCCAATAGAATAACAAGAAAAATTTATGAAGCAAAAAGCATCGGAAAAAGAAAAAGAGGCAGACCAAGAAAAAAATGGATACAGCAAGTAGTAGAGGCGGGAAAACTTAAACAAAAATTACGCGAGGAATTAAAAATAATGGCAGGAAACAGAAAAGAATGGAAGAGGTGGGTAAATGGAAATTAAAATAACTAGCCCAAATCCGACACCCTGTTAGGGTAAAAGAAAGGGGAGAAAGAAAGAAAGAAAGAAAGCAAATAAGTTCACGATACATGGTCATGGTTCATACCTATGGTCAATCCTGCTGTCATTTATTGATTCTATAAGGCTGTCTATTTTGATCGTGTCGAGCGCTTTATAAAAATCGATGAAAGTGAGGACAAGAGGTTTGTTGTATTCTATAAATTTTTCAATAAGCGTCTTTACTGTATGGAGGTGATCATTAGTACCATAATTTAATCAGAATCCTACCTGCTCTCTCGGTTGCTAGAAATCTAATTTTCTCTCCAATCTTTACGTCACTAACTTAGTGAAGAGCTTGTATATGTGATTCAACAGGTTAATAAGTTTTTAATTTTTTAGGTCCATTCTATCTTCTTTTTTGTTATTTAAAAGAATGGTTCTTTCTCATTGTTCTAACCTAACCAAAACTAGTTACTGTGGGCAAGACCAAATATAATACAAAGAAATGTGCTGGAAAAAGCACTGGTGTGTACGCCAATAGCAAAAAAAAAGAAGAAGGTAATCACAGAAATGAATAGTGATCGGAAATCTAAAATGCGGTTAGTTTCCTACACAACGATAAATTTTTCTTCCTTAATCAACAAAACTGCTATTATAAGAATGCGAACCGGTCATCGTTTAACAAGTCAACATCTTTTTAAACTGTATTTGGTGGACAACCCTTACTGTGAATGTGGCCTAATAGACAACCTAAATCATATATTTTTTGAATGCCCCATAAGGATCATTCCGAGTTTTGACCTATACACAAAATTCATTTATATGAATTATAATTTACCACTTACTATATATTCTACATTAAATAAACTTACTGAAGAATCAGTCAGCATTTTGATAAAATTCCTTTCAATTAATAAATTAAATTTGTAATCGACCATGATGCTCAATGCTTTTTGTAGTGTTTACTAACATAACCTATTAATTATTTATTAATGAATTTATTGTTTTAACCAAAATTATTTGGCACAAGTATGTGACCTTGAGTTGGTTTAGAGCCAGACTTTATTGGGGTCACCACCAAATTGAGATGGCGTATCACAATGATGTGGAAGCCGTAGAAACAAAAGAAGAAGAAGAAGAATTAACAAAACTGTCAATTTTTAGTATTATCAGTTTATAAGAAGAAGAAGAATAAACAACATTTGGTCAAAAGTCAGATAAAACGTCAATATTTTTTATTATAATTAAAAAATATTTATTTATAACAGCTAGTTCATACACAGCAAATTTTTTATCGCCTATTTTTAGTTATGTCTACAACTTCCGGCAATTCTGTAGCGACAGTAAAAAATGTAATCACTGTTAAAGGTTTGTGTTAATTATATTAAAATCCTTATAATCAATAAGATTCATAATTAAGATAATAATTAGATTTAAAAAGAAAAGTGCTGATCCTTCATCCCACTCGTAGTTACTTATTTCACTAATACTTTTGGGCCTTGTCCTTCCCTTTATCCGTATTCTATTTGTAATAGTATACTTCAAACTTTACCATTCATTTCATTCTCTCTTAATTATTTTTGTTTTATAATAATTTTAAAACGGTTTTCTAATATTTCTAACTTTTTTGGTCGACTCTCTTAATACCTCTTAACATTCATTAGTTTTGTGGCATTACTATATTGTCAAAAATTGTACACTTATAGTATAAATTTGTATTTAGGTTTAGACTTCAGTGTAATGCCGGATGCTACACGGCATCATTCGGTATTCTACCCCGAACCGAAAATATCAATTCCTACTGATATCCCCACTAGTACACGTTCTACAGAGGTTAATGATTTTGATACTTGTCCGATCAGCGGCTATGGTACTACCATAGTTAAAAATGAATATTATTCAAAACTGCAAAAGGAACACAAGTGTAATTTGTATGATGGCTATGAGGATTTTAGCAAGACATTTATAGGTAAACTTTAAAATTATTATGCTGTTAGTATAGTATAAGCACCATCACGAAATGTAGATCAAAAAATTGTTATTCTTAATTAATATAGTTAATACACATATCATCATCATCAATTAGCCTATATTTGTCCACTGCTGAACGTAGGCCTCTTGTAAAATTGTCCACCTATTTCTATCTTGAGCTTCTTGCATCCAGTTTGTGGTGATGCGCTTGATATCATCCGTCCATCTAGTCGGTGGTCGTCCTCTGCTTGGATATTCCTCTTGCCTTGGTCGCCATTCCAGAATCTTTCTGGTCCATCTATCATCCGTTAATCTGGCAACATGTCCGGCCCAAGCCCATTTAGCTATGGCTATTTTTTCAACTGCATCTGTAACTCCTGTTCTTCTTCTTATTTTTTTATCTAGGTTTGGTACTTTATCTCTGATGGTAATACCTAATATTGATCTTTCCATAGCGCGTTGTGTAACTCTTATTTTATCTATTGTTCTTTTTGTCAGAGTCCGAGTGTTTCTGCACCATATGTAAGAACCGGTAAAACGCACTGGTTAAAAACCTTTCTTTTTAAACAAACTGGGATAAAAGACTTGAAAATGTTATTCAATCTACCAAAGGCAGCCTTGTGAGACCTATCCTTCTTTGTATTTCAGTTGTCTGATTATCTCGGCGTAAGCGAATCTCATGCCCTAGATATTTGTAAGCTATTACTTGGTCGATGCTATGGCTCTCAATCAGAATTTTACCGCTGACTACAAGGTTGGTCATAAATTTTGTCTTTGAGGTGTTAATTTTAAGACCAATTGTTTTTGACACTTTATAGAGCGTGTGCTGCATTTTTGTAGCTTTATCAACTCTATCAGATATTAAAACGATGTCATCGGAAAATCTTAGGTGGTTCAGATCTTCCCCATTTATATTAATTCCCATGTTATCCTCTCGTTCCATTTGCTTGAACATATATTCAAGAACAGCTGTAAACAATTTATGGGAGATTGCACAATCGTGCCACGGTAGGCACGATTTGGACAGTCTGAAATACAGTGGTTTATGGTCTGTCTAGGTGATCCAAAATCTTACTGTGGACCCTCCGCACGGCCCCATTTGAATAGCGAGTAACCACATTTACCATGTCCCATACGTATGCGATTATGGCTCGCCCAGATGTGCCGGGGCAGATTTGATCTAATGAAGCCTTGAGGTGGATATCTGAATATATTCTTTGTTAGCATTTATCTTGTTGACCATAGCCAATGTATATCATAAATATCACCAATTTTTCGGGCAGTTCTGATTGCGGGATTTCTATATCTCAGTCACTGGTACTCTTTTGTGACGTATGGTATATCTTGATGGATTGGTAATTGTATATTGGCTGCAATTTTCTGGTATTCTCTCGCTAGTTGTACAGCGTAGATCTGGTGGAGCAATATTACTCACAAACGGGAGTCATCTCACTGATGTTTATTTAATTGTTCCAGTGATTATTCCCATGGTTTGATTAAGTTAGATATAAATTTGATGGTATGTGCATACCATTAAACCACTAGTAAGCCATACGGGTACACAATATTCTGCCACTGAAAAAACTAAGGCTATCGCGGAGATCCGAATTGTATTTGCAGAAGCGCCCCAAGTTGTTCCAGCATGTTTTGATATTATATTTTTTCTTGTTCTCAGTTTATCGGCTGCGTTTGTAAGATAAATTTTGGCTATTAGTGTTCTATCAAGTGTGACGCCTAGATATTTAGGGCTGTTGCTGTTATGTTTGACAGCTGTATCATTTGGAGTTACATTGGGTGTATCTGACGAAATTCGACTAGACAGGTGAAAAACACAGATTTCAGTTTTGCTTGTGTTAGGACGTAAGCGCCAGCTCTTAAAATAGGTACTTAGTGTAGTTAGATCATCGTTTAGTGCTCTTTCTCCTGATTCTTTACTTTTATCTTAAAAGCCAATGGCCTGGTCATATGCACAAGCGAATTTTCTTGATTTTGTTTCAGGTATGTCTAATGTATAAAGTTTAAATAATAATGAAGCTAGCACTGAGCCTTGAGTTAAGCCGTAGTACAGATTTCTAGCGTTACTCCGTTTGTACAAAAAAGGGTGAACATATGTGAAATTATTAACAGAAGTATGAGTATAAAAACGGTTCAATATATAACAAATCTGTGCAAATCTTAGCATATGCTGATGATATCAATATTGTTGGGAGAACGGAAAACGCAGCACGAGAGGCGTACGTAGCATTAAAGGAAGCGGCTACAAAAATGGGTTTAATAATAAACACCAACAAAACTAAATACATGAAAATAGGTACGCAACCACAAATACTACGGCCACTTGTTATAGAAAATGACGTCATCGAAGCAGTTAACGAATTTGTATACCTGGGAACGCTCGTCAATACTGAAAATGACACTACCGCAGAGATAAACCGCAGAATTTGCACGGCTAATAGATACTATTTTGGGCTTAATCTCCTTTTTAAATCTACAGTTATATCAAGAAATACAAAAGTAAAACTCTACAAAACAATAATACTCCCAGTCCTAACATATGGTTCAGAAACCTGGACTTTAACAAAAAGCAGTGAAAACATGTTAGGATGTTTCGAAAGAAAAATACTAAGGCGCATCTATGGAGCGGTAAATGAAAATGGTGTCTGGAGAAGACGATACAACTTCGAACTCTATAGGATATACCAGGAACCAGATATCGTAAAACATATAAAGATAGGACGTCTGAGGTGGGTAGGCCATGTAATGCGGATGGAGCAAACCGACCCAGCTAGAAAAACGCTCCTTGATAGACCTATTGGTCAAAGAAGAAGAGGAAGACCCAGAACAAGATTCCTAGATAACATAGACCAAGATATGAGAAATATGGAAATACGTGCTTGGCGGAGGAAGGCGATGGATAGGGACGACTGGAGAAAAATTCTTGGGGAGGCTAGGACCCACACAGGGTTGTAAAGCCAAAATGATGATGATGAGTATGAAAATTGTATGTAATAGGGCTAGTTCAAAATAATTAGGAGAGGTAGTAAAGGGTGATACAGATAATAGCCAAATCAAGTATATAAAAAGTCTTACCAATATTGCTGTTACACCCACTGGCGGTATTTATTGGCTTTCATTCGCGATATTCACACGCGGTTGTTTGTCATACGAGGGGAACTGTTTTTAGTGGTTTCTACATACATGTCTCGCGGTACCAAAACTAAGATCAACACAGAGATAGAGCACATTTTCTGCTGCTGTCTGCTGTCTATACGATTCAAAAGAGGATTCATGGTTTTTTTCGCGTAACTATCAGAGAAAAAGAGATAGTGCGTCTGTTGCTGGCGGTAGTCAACAGTCGAGAGTCTTTTTCGTTTGCTATTTTAAAACTGTCTGTATATCTAAAAGAATAGAGTTGAAGTGGGAGTAGAAATTATCAGTAAAGGTTTTAGTAGGGTAGTAATTTTAAAATTGAGGTAGAGAATGATAGGAATTAATACAGTGAAATATATCACATGGTTTTTTACATACGAAACATTTAACACCGTTCATCATTCATATATACCTGAAACAGTCTGTTAGTTAGTAACCTGTTTATTAGCTAGCAAGTTTTGAGGCAGGGTATAATTTTCATCAACTTATAAATAAGGCCCTCTCTAAAAACAGTTTCATAGGCAGTTTTTAGGTTTATAAATGTCATGGCAAATTTATCACGTATTTCAAAGCCAGCTTCGATAAATGTAGTTAAGGACAGCACTTGGTCACAGCAGCTTCGTCCTCTTCTAAAATTAGCTCGTCAAATTGGTAAAGCAGCCTCAATAGTGTTACATATTCTGTTAGATAAGAGTCGTTGCAGTAATTCATAACAACTGAGTAAGTAGTCTGGGATCCCGGACCCAGTTTCTCCCTTTATTACTAATAAGCTAATTTTTCGTGAGTAGTTTCAATTTGTCAAGACGCCTAACTTTTGCCCTTACAACAATTTGCATTTGTGGAGCTAACACTGGTAGCTGGGATGAAATATGTTGATTTGACAACTGGAGAAATTTACCAGATGTGCAAATTATCCTAGGTATACTATATAGAAAACATACAAATCGTAAGGTCAGATGATTAAAAGATATGGGATAAAACAGAAACTAATTAACATACGCATTTAGACAATACACATATTTAAAACATTTGTGGTTGGTGCACTACATTACATTATTAAGAGAGGAACTGACTTTAAAAAGATATTTGAACCATTTTTGGTCTGAATATTTATTTAGAGAGCCAAAAATAACAGTGTCAATATGAACTGAGATTACATATGACTGTTCTTCTTTTTGTAGAAGATTCTAGACATATTCATCATTCTATTTAGTGTTCTGGATATCGTGTACTTCGTATATCATTTGTTATATCCATTTTTATTCTACTAAAAACTAATGGAATTTACTAAAAACCATCTTTTATAATTAAAAAATAATTTAAATATCGTCTTTATACTGGATTAAGTCACAATTGATTAAAACGTCAAACAGTAGGTAAAAATGTTATTTTCATTACAATCAATTGTGGTTTAATCCCATATAAACAAATGTTTAACTAACATTTAAAAAAAAACTAATAAGCAATCGAACACAAATTTATTACAAGCCAATACTATAGCAACAACAATAAGTTAAAGACAGCTCGCAAAAACTGTTCGCATGTTTTAAATAACATTTTTGCCGATTGACCATTTACTTGCTATTAATTCCCAATACCAGGTCATTTAAGTTTTACCCATCTACAAAAATTGTAATATCATGTCTGATTTTGATGGTAATACGATCTTCACAGCTGTCGTCGCCGCAGCACATATCGTCGCTAACAATTTTTAGACAACAAGAATCATTTTTCAATAATATGTGAGGATCTAAGAAATTAATTTTGGTAAAAGTTTTAATCGGTGACAAGTATAAATACTAATAAGATCTTCACAGATGTCCCTGTAGCAGTACATGTTTCCTTGTCGATAACAGTTTTTAAATAACAATGAATCATTTTCCAATTATAAATGTGAATTTAAGAAATTAAATCTGGTCAAAGCTTTAGTCGTAGAAAGTAACGTACTTATATTCCCTTGATAGAAAGGCAAGACTTGGGTTTTATGAAATTCACAGAACGGCCATGGTACATACATACAGATTACGATAGAATTAATTTCTAATAAAATAATTCAATACTAAAAAAAATATTAAAATATCCTGAAATTGTGGAATTTTCCAACAGCTGACAGTTTTAAAATCAGTTCCTACCAATGAATAACCCTCTCCAATAAATTGTTGGATGATATGCTAAATTATTATGTCTTTTCAGATCTCGCTTTTATAAAAGTTTACTAAACTTAAACATTTCTTTGCATGTGGAAATTAGTTAATAATGCTTATACATAACAAAGATGGTATAAGGTGAAGGTAATAATATTTGCTGTATAGTCTTTGATAATGTTTTTAGTGCTGCAAAGAAAACTCCTGGAAGAACAATTTCAGATTTTGCCATATAAACCCCGAAAACGAAATATTTTTTTGTTCTTATCTGTAAATTTTATCATTTTTTTAGACGATATACTCGATTCAGCTGCAGAACATATTCGGTTAACTCAAAATAGAGATGTAATATTCGGTCCAAAAAAATTTTCGGTATCCCAAAAACCTTTTGTCTGGCCTACAATTAAAGAATTCAGCGAGGTTAGGACAGGTTTGTAGAAATAATGTGATTTATGAGTATTAATATTATAGGTATTATTTTTTTTGCTATTCTGAGATATATACTCAGTGACTTTAGAAGTGTTACATCTAGAAGGAATAATTTCTTGAACTTAATTTTTTGGCAACAGAATGACTATAAAATTTAAAACATGCTATGATAACAATACCAATGTTTTATCTTTTCTACTTTTTGTAAAAATAAAGTTTTATCTTTAAATTTTTTTTGTGAAGAGACCGATTTGTGAAAACCGGTTCGTATAGAAATTTTTAGTTATTATTCCTCAGTCTATTTGTATTCTTCTTCTTCATGTGCCTTGTCCGTTCCGAACATTGGCAATCAACATGGCTATTCTGACTTTGTTTACGGCAGATCTGAATAGTTCAGCAGATGACAATCCGAACCATTGCCGCAAGTTTTGGAGCAACGAGTGTCTTCTCCTCCCTGGACCCCTTCTGCTGTCTATTTTCCCTTGAACGATCAGCTGTAGTACTCTATATTTATTATGTCTCATAACGTGACCCAAGTATTCCAACTTTCTTTTCTTTATACTTATTCCTACCTCTCTCTCTCTCTTTACCTATCCGGCGTAGTACCTCTTCGTTGGTCACGTGCTCAGTCCAGGATATACGTAATATACGTCGGTAAGCCCACATTTCGAAGGCCTCTACTTTTTTCATCAATGTTGCGGTCATTTTCCACGCCTCCATTCCATATAACAAAACCGGGAATACATAACATTTCAGAAGTCGAATTTTGAGAGGTAGGGTGAGGCTTTTAGAGGTGAAAATTTGCTTCATGCTAGTGAACGATGCTCTTGTCTTTTCTACTCTTATACGTATTTCCTTCGCTTGATCCCAATTTGAGTTAACTGTTGTTCCCAAGTAGATGTACGAATCCACGTGTTCAATTCTTTCATTGTCTAATATCAGTTGCTGTGGTGGTTGTTGGGTTTTGCTTACTAACATCCATTTGGTTTTTGTGATATTTAGTCTGAGTCCGTATTGTGCACTTGTTTTTTGTATCCTACTTATTAGGCAACTCAGTTCCTCCATGCCACTTGCTAGAATCACAGTGTCATCAGCATACCTTATGTTATTAATTATTTCTCCATTTATCTTTATGCCTTCTGTGCTTTCCTCCAGCGCTGTCTTAAATACTTCTTCTGAGTATATATTAAAGAGAATAGGAGACAAGATACAGCCCTGTCGAACCCCTTTCTTGATCTCAATTTTATTGGTCAATGTAGATCCTACTTTCACTTTAGCTGTTTGACCCCAATAGAGACTCGCTATTGTTCGAATGTCTCTGTAGTCGACTCTGATCTTATGGAGAACTTCAGTTATCTTTTCGTGCTTTACGTTATCGAATGCTTTTGCGTAGTCTATAAAGCATATGTACACGTCTTTGTTCATATCTCTGCAGCGCTGGATGAGTACCTGTAGACTAAAAAGTCTATTTGTATTCAGTGTAAGAAAATGCCTCGAGTTCAAAGACACCAAAATACCTACTATTTTAGCGATTTTGACAGTGGTAGAATTATTGCGTAGAGAAATATGGGTTTGTCGTATCGCGAAATTGGCCATCGTGTTAATTGTACGGCAATTGCGGATATGCGTATCTGTCATGTGTGGACAAACGAAGGCAGAAGAACACGAAGAAGACCAACTGGTCAACCGAGGTATACCACAGAGCGTCAAGATAGCTTTAGATTACTAGCTCTACGAGACCGTTTTGCTACAACGCGTCAAATTACTGACCAATGGTTTAATGTAGTAGGCACACCTCTTAGTACGCGGGCACTATACCGTCGCATTCTAGCCCTTGGACTGGTTTCATTGCGCCCACGACTAGTGCTTCCTTTGACTGCAGACCACTGCCATAAACGTTTGAATTGGTGCAGAGAACAGCAGCATTGGATAGTAGAATGGGGTAATGTAACATTTAGCGATGAATTACAATTCTGTTTAGAAATGCATGATGGTCAAAGGTTGGTAAGACGCCGCTGTGGAGAGCGATGAGGTATTAGGTTTGCTGTTGAGAGGCATGTACACAGGACAGTTGGAATAATGGTTTGGAGGGCTATTGCCTATGGTAGCCGATCACTACTTGTGTTTATTCGAGGAAATCTGACAGCTACGCGTTATGTTAATGACATCTTACAAACCACTTTACTGCCTTATCTCGACAGCCGTCGAGACGTCCTTTTTCAGCAAGACAACGCACGTACCCATATTGCTCGTCAAACTATGGACTTTCTCCAAGAAGCTGGCGTTAATATTTTGCCGTGGCCGCCTCGTGCTCTGGATTTAAATCCTATCGAACATGTATGGGATATGATGGGAAGGAGACTGTCCACTTTGCACCATCCTCCACAGACTTTGGCACAGTTAATACTTAAAATTGAAGTTGCTTGGAACGAGATGCCACAATCAGACATCGATCATCTCATTTTGTCAATGCCTAGACGTATACAGGAGTGTATTCAGCCACGAACTCGCCAAAGACAATATTAATTTTTTTAATTACTTGTTAATAAAACTGTTTGACAGCGTTATCGTTTCATTCTTGAAGTTCAAGAAATTATTCCTTCTGGGTGTAAAACTTTAAGGGAAGATCGAAGGTAAGAGAGGAGCTGGCCGCAAACAATTATCCTGGTTAAGGAATATTAAAGAATGGACAGGAATACACAATACAGGCGAGCTGTGTCACGCCGCCAAGAACAGAATTATAGTAATGAGATAGTCGCCTACGCACTTTGGTGTATGGCATGTTAAGAAGTAGAAGTAAAACTTCCAATGCACTGAGTATATTTGCTGTAAAGACACTGCACATTTATGTCATTTCTCACCGACAATTTTAGATACTGTGAGCTGTATTAATATACATATAGTATTGTATTATTGGAACTTTACCTCTTTTTTTTTCAAATCTATGTTCCCCCTATTTTAAACCAATCTATATTAGTTCTAACCTTATATTTGCTTCATTTGTAGCATTCCTTCACGTCTTTCGTACGAGGGTCATTTGTAAAAAAAGGTTTTTTATGCTGTTAAAAAAGAATAAGGCGTTCTAGAAGAAATCTGGCAACACTACATTACGCATCAACTCTTCCTCTCTCACCCTATCACTAACGCATCGTTGCCTTGCTTAATGCCTGCCTAGTAGCGTTCGAAGTTGGAGCTTTAGATCGCAGTTACCGCCAAATGCGAAAGTCGTGCTGTGATAGGTTTTTTAAATGTAAAACGAATTTCACCTATTAACATTCATCGTCAGTTAATCAAAGGTTATAGGAAAAAGTGCATATCTGTTTAACATGTTCGCAAATGGTGTAGAGAATTCAGTGAAGGCCGAACAGAAATACACGATGAAGATTGGAGCGGAAGGCTTTTACTTTTAGACGAAATTGTCGAAAAAGTTAAACGAATATTATTTGAAGATTAGAGGTTTACCATTACCGACCTTGCTTTGCGCATTCTTAAGACTTTCCACACCACAATTAATCTACAGTGGTGTGAGGCTTCTTCTTGACAACGCTCGAATTACTCCTCACATTAAACTGAACAACTGCTAAGAGATTTTGGCTGGACTGTTTTATCCCACCCCCCTACAGCCCGGACCAAGTACCAAGTGATTACCATTAATTTCAAAAATTTAAGGAACAAGCGGGTGCCTTATGCTTCAGTACCGATAATGAAGCCAAGTAAGAGGTTACTCGATTACTTGATGAATTGGCGGTAGAACTCTATAACCTGGGGATAGAAAAGTTGACGCATCGTCGGCAAAACTGTTTGGATAGAAACGGCGATTATTTAGAATAGTATCGTAAGTTTTAAGTTTTAAAATGATGTATAATATTAAAAACAAAAATAAAGCTATCTATTTTTAAAATTCATGAGGACCTTATTTTAGGAATGACCAATCCCCTTTATTTTCCGGGTTTAATTACATCAAATTTAGGTACACTGAGTTTTCAACTTTCTCTCTAAAATATTCGTTAGGGATTCCGGAATCTAAGTTGCCTTTATTCCTAGATCTCTTTACTTTTACACTCTTCACTGCATTACTACGGCTTGGGATGAAGGACGATTCAGTTAAAGTGTCGATAGTGACGTGGTCCTTGACGTGGCGTTTTGGTGAGAGCTGGCGCGAAGAGTCTCGATAGAGACTCTTAATGCTGAAGGCAACCGAGTGTCGTCATCTTTTTGATACAATTCTGGTGTTTCTCGATTTCTATGGCTTCTTGAATAATTGTTATCATAATTATGTATTACAGCATAAAATTCTTACATGTATTTACTTTTCGGCACCAAGATATCGTGTGTCATATAAATATATTATTATCTTTACTAAATACTAATAATCTTTCGTTCAAAGGATTCAAGATTGTGGAATGGATCGATTCAACTGCAGAAGTTACAGAAAATTGGCTATATTCAATCATGATGGTATGTAAAAGTGCCAATCATATAAGCGACTTTTATAAATACGAAGCCATATTTTCCCTACCCACCAAATGTTACCCAATATCTCAAGCAACTGCAAGCGTTTTCTTTGATGTCGAGGTATCTAGAGTCATGTCCGAATTTTGTCCAGTCAACGTAACGTTTCAATTGGAATCTTTTTCCAGTAAACTGAGTCCTAAAACACACGTTATAACGGATGCTCTGCTCTTTAGGGTAATTGACGCGAAGATAAAAATATTTAAAAGCTATTATTTTTAAATATATTCTTGTAAATAACAAAAAATAAATAATTGCGATAATGGAATATGGTAGTTTTTATTAATATAAAACCTTAGATGTTTAGATTAGATAAAACTGATAAGTTTTATTTATCTGCTTTATTTTTGTAGATGACTAATCATCATCAATGGCTTTACAACTTTTTGTGAGTCTTTGCCTCGTTTGCTATTGCCTTTCATTTTTGTTGGTTCTGAGCAACTATTTCTATTTTTTCACTCCCATTTTCTCCACATCCTTTGACTGCATCTTTCCACCATTTTCTAGGCCGTAATACTTTTCTCCCGTTTAGATCTTCCGTCTGGTCTTCCCCAAAATACATTGTTTATAAGGCAATATACATTACTACGTATCACATGACCTGCCCATCTTTGTATATTGGCTTATATATTATACTAGATTTTCCTTTCCTACTTCGAAGAGCGAAGAGGGACGAAGATCTAGCAATTTATAAATAAATTTTTCGCATGCATATTCTAATGACACGTTACAATAATAGGATAGCGAATCTTTCTGTTTTAGTCTAGAATTTACGTAGAAAACATTTGTTGTTTTTGCTCCCATTCTAACTTGCACAAAGGAGTTACTTACACAAATTCGCATTACCATGTCTAGTTAACTCCATTTGGACGGTTAATTGAATCATAAATTTGTTTAAAATCGATAAAGATCTGATGTACGACTTGATGATACAATTCAACATTTGTCTAATAGTAAATATTTAGTGTTGATTTTCCATTCCTGATGCCACACTGGTCATCATTCTGGCTTTGCAACACTGCGTGGGCATTAGCCTCCTCAAAAATTTCTCTTTAGTCGACTCTGTTCATCGCCTTGTGTAACATAACTTGTCTGGTTGGGAAGTGCAGCATTACAAGAGAATTCCAGATGCAGGTATGTTTATTTGGCAAACCGACGCTCAGGTGTTTTAAAGAACATAACGGTAAGCTTTGGGACGTGGGTCTATATGAAATGGAGTACATTTAGATAAGTAAAAGTTAATATAGATTGCCAACATATTAGCAAAATAGACTTAAATCAAACAATGCAAAAAGCAAAATCAAAAATATAAATTTAGACAAATCTGGTTTTAAACAAATATTTCTAGAATTAGATGGAATACCTTTATAACTGGGTAAAGCTGAAGAGTTAATTTAAATAGCAAAAATTATCAAAAATGTTATGACTTTACCTCAGTTAATAGTATATCATAATATTCTTTTTCTTTTGGCATCATAACCCTGGATGGGTCTTTGCCTGTCTGGCTATGTCCTTCCATTCAGATCTCTCTTGTGCCCTTCTTCTCCATTGTCATTGTCTTCTCCATGTTCATTGTTTTCAGGTCGTGTTCCATGTCATCCAACCATCTTGTTCTGGGCCTTCCTTTTTTTTTTTTCGCCTTCCTATGGGCTTCCATCGTAACATTTTCTTTGTTGTTTTTGCACGTTTTGTCTCTGCACATGTCCGAACCATGACAGTCTTTGACTTTTCACAAATCTTACAATGTCATAACCTTCATTTAACTCATTAACCTCGTCGTTTCTCCTGATTCTCCATGTGCCATCTTCCTCTTGTATCGGGCCATATACTTTCCTCAGTATTTTTCTCTCGAATGTCCTGAGTTGGGCTTTATCTTTTTTCGTCATTACCCAAGTTTCACATCCATAGGTTACTACGGGTCTAATCAGTGTTCTGTAGATAGTCATTTTGGTTCTTTTGTCTAATAATTTCGATGTCATCAATCTTTTATTAGCATAGTATGTACGATTCCCGCTGGAAATACGTGCATTAATTTCGCTACTTACAGAGTTCTTCTGATTGATTTCTGTGCCGAGATATGTAAAGGCATCCACTCTTTCGATAGTATAGTTGTCTATTGTGATATTATTTTCATTGTCAGTTATTCTTTTGACTGTCATATACTTCGTTTTTGCTTCGTTTATTTTGAGACCTCTTTTTCTTGCTTCAGGATCAATTTGTTTGAACACTTCCATTAGTTGTGGCTTATTTCTACTAATGATGGCTACATCGTCTGCATATGCAGTAATTTGTACTGATTTGGTGTTTATATGGCCGGTTATATTGGTTTTTCTAATGACTGCCTCAAGAACTAGGTTGAATAGCATGGTTGATAGGGCATCTCCCTGTCTTACTCCCATGTTGATGTTAAACAGGGGAGTCAGTTCTCCATCTACTCTGACTGCGGCTTTTGAACCCTGCAACGTCATTTTTCATATATGATATATCATAATATATCATATTTAAAAAAACTTACTATCTAATAAAATATATTTACCAATCTAGCTGAACAAAAGGTATAATAATTATCCCTTGTACACAAAAAACAAAAGTTATTCTGAAATAAAAAAAAAATTGGGCGACATAACCTTTACTAAAAACGTAGCACTGCACTAAATACATATGAAACAAAAGTTAAATGAAAGCAGGTATATTTTCTTGGTTCACCATATACGAACCAACCTTTTGGGTTCGGACCTACAAATGAAAGAGACTTTCTCTGATGATAAAACCCATTTTCCTACGAGGATGGAAGGAAATTTTCCAAAGTGAACTTTTATTTATTCCACGCGTAGCCAGTGATGAGCGATGAGAGTAAATATGTGCGTAGATATCTGAATTATTGCTCTATATTAAGGTTTTCTATTTATTTAAGTTCATGATTAATTGTTTTTTTTTTCTTTTCTTCTCTTCTCTTTGTCCGGTAATTATCTACAGTTGTTCCAGTTTTTTGGGTAAGCATCTGTCTATAGGATTTATTTTTTCTTTTGTTGCATTCTTGGATTCATCCTCAAATCAATGATTTTTAGGGCCGCAACTTTCTATTCCTATTTTATCTTTTGCTGCTGCTTCAAGATCTCTCCTTTATTCTGCGCTCCAGTAGGAGTCTATCTCTTTCTGGCTTTCTTCATTTACAGCTAAACAGATTTAACAGCAACGGTGACGATTTGACACGACCAGACACGACAGATGTTGGTTGATGCGGTGTTGACTAATCGAATATTATTTTAGAGGCATTGAACTGTAATATTATTACTCCATAATTACTGTAATGAGTTTATAATTATATTTATTATCAGAGCACTAATATCAAAGTTAAAATGTAGGTAATTGATAAAATATGTTATTTGCTGAAGTTATTAGTCATAATCATTAAAATGAACTGAATGAATAGAAGTCTATTAAATTAGAAAGCTAAATTTGTTTCATATTGAGAATTGCGATATTTAGTTAAAATAAATTGTTTCCAATGGTTGTGGAAATAAGCTTATAAAAATAGATTCTCTTAGAACCTCTTAGTTTTTAATATGAAAATTCAACAAACAATAACTATTTCACGAATTACGAAGTTATCTGACAACGTAGCAAACGCACTAAAATTTATGTTCAATGTTAAGTATATGGATGTTTACGCTTCAGGTGCTTGCATACAACTGATTATTGGCTCCTCCCTTTATCGAGGAAGTGACCTTGAACGTTGCAGTTATATCATAATATATTATATTATAAGCTTTTTCATATTTCCTTGCTTTCTATCTATTTTTTTTCTTTGCTAATGTTTAAATTTCCAGCTCTCAATGTTGATATCACTAGGCAATGATCTAAGTCTATGTTTGCGTCTATATAACTTTTGTAGTTTATTACGTCTGTTCCATGTCTTAAATCTATTAAATCATATATTATCACTACTAATATTAGGTAGGCTATGCCTTCCTATAGTATAGTGGGTATAAAATCTCACTCTGGTCCAATTCTTGCATTCATGTCACCTAATACAATCTTATTGTCATTTCTGAGCCACACTGGTATTGACCAACTATGCCTTTTCTCGGCATATGGTAGTCATATTTTGAACAATAGTGAAGTAAAGTTGGTTATTAATTTTTATTAAAATTACTAAAAAACATTATTTTATTTCTGTCGCAAAACTTAAATGCAACAGAGTCATCCATAAATATCGTATAGATATATAAAAACGGTTATTTCCTTTTAAATTTTTATCCTTTTGTTACAGGGATAAATAGATAGCACAGCACATCGGTTTTACGGTTCAGCGATTTCACAATCTATTCATCGGTACTAGTCTAATGTGCTTTCATCGCAACAGCGGCATTTATAATGGTTTTATTCTCACATATACATCAATTTATTTATTTTTTATGAATAGACTATAATTTCTTTTATTTTTATATTTTTGCGGTTAATAATTTTCGCTAGTAGATACTGTTATCAATATAAGGTGGATACAACTGGATAAATAAATTAAATTCAAAATACTGATAGCTATAAATATCTCGGTGTAAACATTACAAACAATGGTCGGAATACAAAAGAAATAGCTACTAGAATTGGTCAAGGAAATTCAGCAATACGTCAACTGAATAGTATACTTTGGAATAACCACATCACCCGAAACACAAAAATTAGGATATACAAAAGTATCATAGAAAGCATTGCTACATATGGTTCAGAGCTTTGGGTAATAAATAAAAATGACGCATCCAAAATAAAAGCAATGGAAATGAATTATTGGAGAAGATGTTGCCAACTCACTAGAAGAGATAGAGTAAGGAATACTGAAATCAGAGAGCGTATGGGCATAGACATTGACGTCCTGGAAACTATAGAATGCAAAAGGCTGGAATGGTATGGCTATGTAGAAAGAATGAATGATCAACGATGCCCAAAGAGAATGTTACAGTGGATCCCCACCAACCGCAGGAAAAAGGGAAGACCAAGAAGATCGTGGAGACAAGAAGTAAAAGGTGCAATGGAAGATAGGGGTCTACAAGTAAATGACTGGAACGATCGCAAGCGTTGGAAGCTAGGTTGCGAGAAACGGCGGCAGCTGTAATAAACTCGTTATATATATATATATATATATATATATATATATATATATATATATATATATATATATATATATATATATATATATATATATATATATATATACAACTGGATACAATTACTCTTTGCACATCCATACCATCATTTGTTTTATACGAATATTTAAATCAAAAAAATCAAAAGTTTAAATAATTTTATCCCAAATGTGTGCCTCTTGTTAGCAATATACTGCTTTAATTTTAGAATTTTAGTCACCCTTAAAAAGTCACTAAAGTTTCATCAATGCACACGTTTTACAATATGGTGGCAACTAACCTGTTAATGGGTCATTTAACCCAGAATGAATCACATATAAAAAAAATACTACAATATAATAATAACGACTTTAGAAACTATTTTTAGAAACTTATTTCCTTGTTGAAAAGCTGAGTTAAAATGCTCCATGTACAAATTGTAGTGTTGCTTGTGATCATTCGCAGGTTCCGTCATATGATTAGGATGAAGAAGAAGAAAAGGCAATTATTTTCGAGCAAATGTTTGACGAAATCAAAAACGAAGAGCTTTGTGATGCGAGGTCTCGATCGGTGCCCAAGACGAACTAGCAACGCCTGGCCCATCAAGAACAGCAAAACGAAGGAGATTTGTGTGTTCGTCTGGGGTAGTGACTGATTCTGATTCTGATTCTGGTAGTGAGGTAGTGATTCTACGAGAATGGAGAACAGAGCCGCAGGTTGCCTGAATGAAACAATATGACGAAATAAAACTATCGGGAAAGAAATGAATAGCAGAATTTACAAAGAAAACATCAGACCAATAATGGCATACGCGGCAGAAACAAGATCTGACCCAGAGAGCACAAAAAAAATGTTAGAAACAGCAGAGATGAAAAAAATGTATGGTAAAACACTATGGGACAGAGCTAGAGGTAAGATATACGACGTAAATGCAAGGTGGGGAACATCAAGGAGGGGATAAGAAATAGAAGAGTGGAATGGAACGATCATATAAGCAGAATGACAACAAATATAGTAAAGACGACAAGAGACGGTTCCCCAATAAGAATACGATCAGTAGGAAGACCACGAAAACGATGGAACGACAACTTACTGAAGGCACATTGAAAAACGAACAATCATTTCTACATAATAAGAAGAAGAAAAGAAGAAGAACAATGTTTTCTAAAACATACGTAAAAATAAGCACTGAGCCTATAAGAAAAGTTAGGACTGTACCTGCCTTTAGCACATGATACCTATGAATTGGCCCTCGGCCCCATCTAGCAGGTATGTACACACTCAAAGTATATACTATTATAATATAAGTTATTCTACACTTTTTTGAGAAAATAAGGAACGTCTGGCGGCCCTGAGATCTTGGACTATGATTTTCTATTATTATATACGCTCTTTTCTAAAGTCTTAGTAAAGACGATATTTTTCAACGGTGATAAAGGTAAATAAAAAAACTGTAAAACACCTTGACCTACTTGGAATATTTGCGACTCAATTTCGCCCACTTTTACAAATGATTCTTGTTTCCAATGAAGCTTGGAATATCGGTAGGAAAATAATCACCAATAATTTATTCCGAACATAGTGAACAGCACTTTAAACATACCATTATGCGATAACAGTAACATTTTAAATTAACATTTTATAATTTTTTTGATATGTATTCCAGTCTTCCATTTGATTCTTATTATAAAAATCGTTACAGCATGTAAAAATTTGATCCCGATTTGGAATTACGATGAATAGCATTTAATTTTCCTTTTCACGTGAAATTCAATCCAGTGGGGAATAATAAAACGCGAATGTAGGTTCTGGAATTCCTGTGTATTATATAACTATGAATTTTGCTAAAATACGTGCTCCAAGTTAAAGCCGAGGTCACGTTTTAGGATATGAAAGGATGTTCAGATTTTAAAATATTTACACCATAGATATAATTTATCTCTGTTTATCATCTATCCATAATCTAATTTAAACATAAATACTTCTAAAGAAATATAGAACAAAGCGATCTGACCTGATTTCAACGTATAATTCTTTAAAAAACTAGGCTTTGTAGCCTAGTTTTTTAAAGCATGGAAAAACATGGAATAACTATGGATTGTTTACCTGCAATATTCTTAAATTAACATAATCTATAAAAATAGGTTTTGTATATTTTTCCTTGATTATTGAGACACAATCCATCGGTATGATACTGCTACCATAGATCGAGATCCGTTAAATGGACAGAATATCATTTAACTCGTATGTTCACGTTCACAATTTACATCCAATGTCATCGACCTGGGGTCACATTAGATTTTTTAATATTATAATATGTAAACCATATATTGATGTCACCATTTAATTTTTGTGCTAGCTACATGTACTAACAGAATGCACCGAGGATGATCTGATTCAGATTGAAAACGTTATGCATTTCTAATTTTTGGACGACACTTTTAACAAGTTTTAATAAAAAATTTTATACCAATACAGTAAACGTTAACCGAAATAATTGGGAGAGAGGCCGTTTCGGATAACAAGAATTTCGGTTAAAAATAACATTGTTTTTTATAATATTCTTGATCAAAGTATTGGTATTAAAAAATACTATTAGTTGATTTCGTAATGTTTTCTAATAAGTAAATCCAAAATAAAGTAATAAAATTAAGGAAAATGAACAAGTTTAACATGCTTTTTTAAAGAAATCTGCTATTTTTTTGCGTTTTCGTTTGACAACGATGTTTCTCTCTCCCTCCATTGTTAATTTGCAGAACGTCATGAGTTTGCTTCATTCGATTGTTCGACGAAACGTAAAGCAATCTGAAAAGAACAAAACTTTATGTAATGATAACAAAAATTAAGAATCTAGTCGTGTCCCTAACTAATTAGGCCTACTGTATAAAATTCTTTCCTCTAAAGCATTGAAAATCTCGTCGACGGTCTTGTGCTGCCTGTTGCCTCTTGGGTCGTCATCTTCGTCATCTGATATGCTCAGGTTGTCTTGATAAAGAACCATATCAATGATGTCCTGGCCCATGAATTCACGTTCTGAGTCATCAGCTGCTAACCAGTCACGTATCTCTTCTTAGTTAATTTCGTCATGTCCCGGCAAATTTTTAATAAAAGGTTTAATTTCTTCTGTCGTTTTCTTACCATTTTTTTTAAGGATCGTCAATCAAAATCTCATCAAAAAGTTTATTTCAGCATTTTTCCAAAGTGGAAGATTTGATCTTGGCCCACGACTCAGCTCAACAATAAAAATGTTTTATTGTTAAAGATTTGAGAATTTCGGGAACACTATTGGATTAATTCGTCTCCTGTAATACCGGATGTCTTAAGAATGCTTCTTTATAATGTCTCTATGACTCCCTGGTCTAACGGCTGGATTAAGCTTGTGACATTCGGTGGCAAAAATCTAACAATTGTCACCATTTTGTAGATTTTGAGGGTGATGGCGCATTGTCAACAAGAGAAGATTTTTTGATTTTAAAAAGGATTTTATACTTAAGACGAATTCATTTTCAAACCATTCTAAAAATAAAGTGGTCGACATCCATGAACTTTTTTGGCTTCTATACCTTAAAATGCCTTTTCGGAAATATCTTTTAGAGCTCTTGGTTTTTGTGATTTCCCAACACACATAGACATCAATTGATGAGTGAAATTAACGGAATTGTTTACATTTTGCGACAAACATTTACTTTTTATTGACGAAATTATTGAAACTGTCAGCCGTTTCGGTTAAACGATGTTTCGGTTAAAAAGGTTTCGATTAAGGGAGGTTTTACTGTATACAAATTTAAAGTTTTTACTCTGTATCAGTTTTTTAACTATGGTATAGAGCCAACTACTGGAATTTTCCCATTAGTTTTATTTTAATTCAATTGTTAGTATCAAAAATTATGTATGTTACTTTTTTTTAATTGCCGTATTGCCAGATTCCCGTAAGGGCCTAAGAAGGTATCCATTGAATTCTGACAGGCAACGGTAGGAACAATCTTTTTTGGGCATCTACGTCACGAAACAAGACACACTGGCATCTTTCGGCCGAGTAGGATACTAGGCCAGAAGATTCCAGGGTAGTGCCGGATTAACCGTGTTCCGGCTATAACCCTAACCACCGTTCCAGAGAGGTGGTCTTGCCACTCAATTAACAACTAAAATAAAAAACTAAAAATTTATAAATAACCATACCTATTACTGTAAATTAGAAAACGTTAGGCCATAAACTAATAAATAATATTAACCATAAATTTCAAATCCCTGGCTCAATTTCCTCCTCTATCCTCCTGCTTCTTTGTTTTCATCACCCCAGAAATCAGACAGTGTACTTCTCTCCATTCTTTCTCTCCTCTCAACATTATGTTTACAATGTTTATTTCATCCAGCCCGAAACCCATTCGCCTCTTGAAATCCCCCCTCCCATTTGCCCATCTCTGACAGTTAAAAATGTGGGCGGGAGCATCCAGTAGCCCACAAACAGTACAGTCTGCTGGGGTAGATTTACCTATTCTATTTGTGAAGGTGCCAAAACTACCATGTTCGGTCAGAAACTGCGTCAGAAAGTAGTCTAGTTTCCTGAACTTACATTCCCACCACTGCCTTAGATCGAGAATAAGCTCCTTCGTCTACCTTGCCTTTCCGCTATCATTCGCCCATTCTCTCTGCCACTCTACTATCGTTCTTTCTCTCTCATTTTCATCTATATTTACATTCATCCTCCTCGCATACACCCTCGTTCGCTCTTTACACAACAAAACTATCGGTATCACCGCTCCAATGACATATAAAGCCTCATTTGAAGCTGTCTTCTATGCGCTAGAGTCTCTGAGGAGCATTCGCCTTTGCGAAGTCTCCATCAGCTTAGCGTATTTCGCAGTGTTTAGTACGCTACACCACACGGGGGCAGCGTAGGTTACCACCGACTGGAAAACTCCATTTAACTCCTTTCTTTTGGGGCTACATGCACCTCCAATTTTTGGCATCAGCCGTATCAACGCCACCAGATATCGGTTCGCTTCTCTACCGTCTCGTGGATATGTACTCCGAACCTTAGTCCTTCCGACAACCAGTCTCCCAGATACTTAATCGATTTAACCGATGCAACCTCCACACCTTCCACTATAAAGCGAAGGGAGGATTTTTCCCGGCTTCCTTTGAGAACTAAAACCTCAGTTTTCTGAGGCACTAGCTGTAGATCGTTCTCTCTGATCCACCTACTAATGCGACGCAGAGCTGTGTTAGCCACATTAAACATGTTCGTTTTCTGCAAGAGCGCATCCCCTTGGCATTTGTAGCCTCAACATTCCGTCGTACAGGACATTCCAGAGGATGGGACCTAGTACTGAACCCTGCGAAACACCCTGCGACAAACTAATGCTGGTATCTTTTTCTCTTATGGACCTGTCACTAAAGTATCTATCAATTACATTGACCAGGTACTCAGTAACACCCAATTCTCTCAGCCTGGACATGATTTTTTCCCATGATGCAGTAAAAAAAAAAAAAAATTTGTTTGATTTACTAATGTTTGTATTTTGAGAACGATTTCCGAAGTGGAAATTGAAACGTCAATAAACGTATTTTAACCTTTAATTGTGGCCTATTCCCATCTAAATATAAATTAATTTAAAATGCCACAAGAAAATAGCTTCAGAACAATATTAATAAAGGCATTCTTGACGTCAAGCAGGATAAGAGCCACCCATCTCTTTTTATCCTTCGTAACTAAAGATATTACTTCTGTGACCGCATCTATGGTAGACCTTTTCGCCCTAAAACCATATTGGCGGTCGCTCAGCGCAGGCTTTTCTTCTAGCTCTCGCTCAAGTCGGCCTTTTACAAGCTGTTCGTACAATTTAGCTATCGAACTAAGAAGGCAAATTGGCCGAAATCGTACCTCTTCCTTTTCACCTCTACCTTTCGGGATAAGGACAACCTTAGCTTTTTTCAACATTGTTGGAAACTGCTGTTGTTAAAGCAGTTTGTTTAGCAATCTCAGGAAAACCTGCGGGTATCTTAGTGCGGCGAGTCTTACTATCTCCGGCATGACTCCATCTATGCCATTTGCCTTTCGGCTCTTCATCCATCCAACAGCCTCGCCGAGTTAAAACTCAGTAAAAGATTCTGCATCTACGAAACCAATAACCCTTTCACGCCTATCCTCCACCTGAGGAAAGAGTTCCCGTATTAAACGGAGTTTCTCATCCTCAGGCAGGGGGTAGGGTGTGTTTTTCCCCTTCAATTCGGTACAGACAATCTTGAAGCCCTGCTCCCAGATATCCCTTTCTAGATCCTGAAGCTGGTTACTCCACCTTTCTTTCTTAGATCTTCTTATCTCATTCCTGTATTCATTCTGCATCCGCTTTAATTCATTTATTCTCTCTTCCAAATATCTTGCTTGTACTCTTCTTAACCTCTTACACTCCCTTCTTACTCTCATGCAATTTGTCCTCAGATTTTCAAGCTGCTCGTTAAACCAGTAGGTTGTTTTCTTTCATACCTCGCATTTAATCTTACACAAGCCAACTCCTGTGCATCACTCAGACCCTCAATTAACTCACGCACATTCTCACATCCCGGACCAATCAACCCAAAAGCATCTCCAAAAATCTCCTCATTTAAACATCTCTTTAGATTGATATCCCCATTTTTACGTTTCTGTCTTTTTCTAGTTATTTCAAAACTCACATACTTGTGTAAGCTGATCGATTATGTACATATGTTACCTAGAGGCGGCATAACAATTTTTAGAAAGGCTAAGATAGGGCATGGCACAAAAAAGTTGGGAAACCCTGTTGAAGACAAAAAAGAACATTCTTAATATTCTCTAATATAAATAGATTATAAAAATTTAAGAAGTGTTGTCATGATAACTATTAGGCCATCCTTCTGTCTTTAAAATATCAACCTAATAAACTTAAATCTAATTGTACAAAAAATATCGCAACAATAGAAAATTCTTTTTTATGCTTTACTAGTTATTTACAAAGTTTCAATGCAGGTACTTATCTATAGAGAAGTTTTCTAATATATACCTGCATTTAAGACAGAAACTCTTGTATAAGTGTATATAAAGTTTGTCGTAAAATCTTGTAATAACTGAGAACTAATCCGCAACAAAACGGTAGGACGATATGAAACATGCTTTCGATATTTTACCCTACTAAATGGTATCTGTAAAAAAGTTTAAAAAGTTACGTATAACTCCTAAGAAGTTATATATGAACTTTATTTTTGCGAAGTTTGATATAAGTATAAAGTTAAATCATATATATACAGGTATGGAAAAAAAATATCTGATTATAGGGCATTAAGACAACGCAACGGACTGAGAAAAAATACTATATAGACTTGTATGTCCGAGAGTCTATCACGGACATGTAACCACATGTCTATGATAGACCAGTAAGCACCATGGATAGTCTTGTCTGTACATTGTTGCCGAAAGAAAGTTTATTTTTTAGATGGTCTGGGGAAATATTTCAACGATGGATTACAAGATTTAAAAGCCGGTTTATATCTTAGATTAAGTCAACAATTTCTTTAATCTAAATGTATAAAAAATAACAAAATAAATTATTAGCGGCCTAAATTAAAGCAATTTGTTTTAAAAAGTAACAATTCTATAATTTTAATTTAAACCATTTTCAGCCAACCACGTTTAGCCAAGCAGTATCCCAATCTATTGTTTAATTGTCTCTGGTTGTTCGACAACATTTCGGGTGTTAGGCTTTGGAAGGCCTGAATGATTTTTGACGTAATTAGTGTAAATTTCTGGTACGTTCATGCTTATGTCGGTAAATTTATTGCTTTACATAACACCATATGAAAAATTCCAAAGGTGTAAGATCAGAAGAGCGAGGTGGCATTTTTATGGTACCTTTTGTACTTATAACTCTATCTGGAAAAGAAATGTTTAAAAATCTAACACCTCCCGTGCATTGTGAGCTAAACAGCCGTCTTGCTGCCACCAAATTTCATCCATTTTAATGGGTAATGCTCAAACTGCTGGAATTATGTAGTTTCTCAGGAGATCTAGGTATTTACGACGACACAGTGCCCACAATGAAAAAGGGCCAATTAAGTTGTCACCTAAAATACCAGTCCAGACGTTGACTTTTTAAGGGTATTGTGTTTTATGAGAAAAACTTATGTGCCTATTTTCTGTAGAGTACCCTACGGTAACAGATGTATTGTGATGGCCAGTCAAAGAAAAAGAAGATTCATCTGTAAACAAAATTTCCTGTTTTTGCAATTTTTAGCAATTATACTTATTTTTTTTTAAAAATATTTTGTACAGTTCGAACCTAACCATATCCCTCTCAATTGCAATATAATGTATAATTGTCTTTTTTGCTATGTACTATGTCATAGCCTTTGCCTATGAAATAGTACTCATAAACAACAATACAGAGGAACTATTATACATGCTAATGGAGCTTAAACAAGAATCTGCAAAAATCGGTTTAAAAATGAATTTTAATCCCAATAGAATTAGATGAAAGTAAGATCAAATTTGTTGAAAAGTATGTATATATACCTGGTCACAAGATTAAACCAAGCAAACAGAATCAAACGGAAGAGGTAACTAGAAGAATCCAAATGACTTATGTAGTAGTAGAAAGAGTCAGTATTGTGCTAAAGTAAAAAGATATCAATAAATTTAAAGAAAAGGATATTCAACAGTTGTATTCTATCATCAAGTAAAAAAGGATAGATGCCTTTGAGATGTATATACACACGAATGTTGAGGATTCCATGGGTACAAAGAATTACTAGTGTTGAGGTACTTCGTCGCATGTGTAAACAAAAATAATTACTAAGAATAATCAAAGAGAGGAAAATGCAATACTTGGGTCATGTGTTGAGAGGCGAAAGATATGAACTACTTCAAGTTATACTGGAAGGAAAAGTACAGGGAAAAAGATCAGTAGGAGGACGCCAGAACTCGTGGCTGAAAGACCTGAGGAGATGGTTCGACCGCTCATCCGCAGAAATCTTTCGCGCAGCAGTTTTCAAAACTACAATTATTGCCATTTGGATCGCCAACCTTCGAAAGGAGACGGCGCAATGAGAAGAAGAATTCTATCATTTACGACATATGGAATGAAGAACATGGCACTATAAATTAAGAACAACACAGATGGCCATCGAACGAACGGAGTTTCTCTGGGAAAACATATACTAAGATGACGTGCGAAGTAGGACGAAGGTGGAAGATGTAATTAAAAGAATTGCGCAAATGAAATGGAGCTGGGTAGTACACGTGGCACGATAAGATAACGAAAGATGAACGAGAAAAATTATACATTGGAGGAGTGGATACAAACAGGCTGAAGAAGAATCTAAAATTTGCCATACAAGTTTGTCGTTTTAACTGACAAGTACCACGTGTAAAAAATCGAGCAGGGAGACATGTAGTCCCTAAAGTAATTAAAATTTATCCATTGTCATCGACCTAGAGTCACAACATAATCAAAATGTAACATTTGGAATGATGTAAACCCATATAGGAGGTCTCACATATAACTTTATTGTTAGCTACAATTACACAAGGCACTGAGAATGATCTGTTCAGATCGAAAACGTTATGCTAGTACTTAAATTTTGAAGACACTTTTTATAAAGTTTTAACTATGTTTTTTATACCACAATACAAGTGTGAAGTGTTTTAACTTCTGTGTTTTTTTAAACGATGGTATACAACCAACTACGGGGTTTTTCCCATTAATTTTAAAGAAGTAAAAGTTTATGCAGTACTTGTAGCAGGGCGTCGCCATCATTCTTGTAGAGCTCACTACAAATTTGATCAAGCACTGGTGCTTTATTATTTTTTAGCTTTTTAATAGCTTGTGCAACCTCTTGAGTGGTAGGTAGTCTTTAGTTTGGGTTTTAGTAGATTTCGATCTACTACGGTGTTATCTGTTTCTTCGATATAATGGCCGTTAAATTTTGCGTCGAAAAATTCAACCCATCGGTTCGAGATTGAGGCCGTATCATTTAGGATACTTTCTTCTCCATCCTTATAGCTCCTTATTCTTCGCATAAACTCTTTACTCATTTTGTTTACACTTCGGTAGAGCTTTTGAGTTTCATTTTGATTTTTTAGCCATTTTATGTTTTCTAACTGGTTTTCTTCAAATTCACTTTTTTTTTTCTATGTAATCTTTTTTCTTCCCTTCTTAGGGTCCGGTATTCCTCTTTGCTCTTCTGTTGGTTTCTATTTGAGAGAGTGATTCATCATTTAAATGCGCAGAAATGCGGAAAGACGTATGAAAATCCAATGCCGTACACTCATTTTTATTTTAACGTTAATTATATTTTATTTTTCAAATAGTTATTAATGTTCGAAATAGGCCACAATATATTTATTTACAAGGTTTTACTGACGTTTTGATCTCTATATCCAAAGACCGCTTTCAAAGATTTAAATTATAGTTATATTTATTTTATTTGTTTATTATTATATATTTTTATAATCTTATATTATTTATTTTCTTTTTTTTTATCTTTAAAAACGGAATAGAGATCGAAACGTCAGTGTATTAAACATGTAAATAGATATATTGTAACTTATTTCCAACCTTCTAACTAAAAATACAGAATGCCACAAATAAAAAGCTATAGAAAAATAAATATATCTGTCATTTGTATTCTATATTATTCCCAACATTATTTCTAAAAATACAGAACGACAAGCAAAAAGCCATAGAAAATAAATATTACTATCATTTGTACAATTGAAAATAGTCTCTGGATATAGAGATCGAAACGTCAGTAAATAAACATAAGAATAAATATTTTGTGGCTCATTCCCTACATTCCCCTAAAAATACAGAATGCCACAAACAAAAAGCTATAAAAAACAAGTAATTTTGCAGAAAGCTTACTGATACCAACCGGCTGTCGCGGAAGTTACGCTAAAACGTCTTTTGACGTGACCCGTCCTTAAATATTTACACAATGAATTTTTTTTAAAACAAATTTTAAGACAGTTTCCACACCACCCCAGAGGTATATCTTGTGGCGCGTTACTTTTTTTAAATGGGTGTTCGCCAAGAGCCATATTGTGTTATTAAATAAAATGAACAAAACACTTAAACAGTATAAAACAAAACAAAATAAAGTCCTATAAAACAAAATAAAATTCTATAAAAACAAAATAAAAATAATATTTGATGTAACAAAACATTGTACTATTCTATTTAAACACAAACACTATACACACTTACTATGTTCTTCTCGTTTTTTTTTTTGTTTTTGGTTTTTTTTTATGCTGATGTTCTTATTAAACTATTAGAAAATATTATTCGCTGTCTAAATCTGAAGATGCAGTGCTGCTATCGCTGTCATTATCTTCACCACCTGGTGTAATTATAATTGGCTCTAGTAAAACTTCGATATGAGTGTCAAGTACCCACATAAGATGTTCTTCTTAATTATGTGGCCTATACATTTAGCCCATTTCTCTGGAGTTACATGGAGGATTGCTTGAATGAAAAGTTTCTTAACTTCGTTTAATTTGAACGTTTTGTTATTGCGTGCTACTTCTCCTTTCACTTGCGTCCAGATAAGTTTAATGGGATTAAGTTCGCAATGATAAGGTGGTAGACGCAGAACTTTGACACCATAATCTTTTGCAGTTTCATCTACAGCATATTTAAGATATTCACTTTTCCTTAACCGTGCAATGTCAAGTAGCTAAATTTTGAGCATTCATTCTTCGTATGCAATCCCCTTTTCTGTAAGCCATTCTTGAATCCTCCCTTTCAATTTTTTTCATAATCACCTGTTTTTTTCGACTCAAATTAAAGAAAACCATCATCAAGGAACACTGTATTACTTCCTATATGGGTGATGATTAAACGCCGTCGCTATCCTGATCGATCTTTTAATCCTGTAGACCAGCCTTCTATAAATGCTTCGCGTTTACTTTTGACATTTAAATCTTGCCAAACTTTTCCAACTGTATGACCTTCGTTAATCCAGGTTTCATCCAAATAACATATTTTGCGTTCAGTGCTGCGAATTTTGCGTATTTCTTCTAAATATTTTCTTCTTCACACAATAATTTTATTTTTTTTCTAATAGCATACTTTTTCTAGACTCTACGAGATATCTTGGGTAAGGAGTCATCGTTTTCGCGCTCTTAAGAAATATTTTTCAGTATTGGAATTTCACTCAGAAAATAAAATAAATGAATTTTTCGACGTATAATATTCCTTGACCCGTCATCCAAAACAATGCTTTTCCTACCTCTAGTTTTACCTTTTTCTTGCTTTTTATTTTCCGATGTATTTTTAAGTACACGATAAATACAGCTAACGGATCTTCTTCTTCTTCTTCAGTGCCTTATCCGGTCCGGATGTTGGCGATCATCAAGGCTATCATGGTTTTGTTGACTGCTCTGCGAAACAGCTCCGCTGAGGTCATCCCAAACCATTGTAGGAAATTTTGCAACCACGAGATACGACGGCGTCCCGGTCTTCTTCTGCCAAATACTTTATCCTGGATAACGAGTTGAAGAATTCGATATTTTTCTTCGTTCCGCATCACGTGGCCGAGGTACTCAAGCTTACGTTGTTTAATTAAATTAAGCACTTCTTTTTCTTTTGTCATGCGCTGTAGGACCTCAACGTTGGTGACATGGTCCACATAAGATATTTTTAGTATCCTTCTGTATATCCACATCTCGAAGGCTTCGATTCGTTTTTCAGTGGCTTGCGTCAGTGTCCAGGCTTCAACTCCATATAGTAACACTGGAAGAACGTAGCACCTCACTATCCGCATCTTGGTTCCCAAACTGAGATCACTGCAGCACAGCAAGGATCTCAACTTAATAAATGTAGACCGTGCCATTTCAATTCTGGATCTAATCTCTTGAGCGTAGTCCCATTGTACGTTGAGGGTAGTTCCGAGGTAAGTGAATCTGTCGACTCTCTGGATCTCTTCGCTACCTGCCATTAGTGCCCCGGGATCTAAATTTGTACGGCTGACAACCATGAAATTAGTTCGTTTAGTTTAGCTAACGGATACTTTTGTTAAACTGCTACAAATGTCGACCGCTTGGCTAACATTTAATGCCATTTTTCTGCCGACAATTCCTTCATAAACGTTTCGTATCATTACCTTCTCTTCGGACGTTAACATTTTCCGTCTCTTTTGCGGCTTTTTATTTTTGGAATCAACATCAGAATTTTACAGTCTTCTCTTGGAACAACTCGATTTTTCGTCCAACTCCAATAAAACTCAAACCAAATAATCACAGAATATAACTAAAAATTTACTATAAAACGACAAACTAAAACACTCGTATTATCAATAACACGTTTTATCAATAGCACGTTTTATCAATAACACAAACTTATCGCATAACATATATTCACAAAATGCAACACATGCACTACCCTCAGAAACGCCAATGTAAATGAACTATTGTTAATGGGCACTTGCTCGGCAAAAACTAGTTTTACTGCTTTCTGTGAGTCGGAATTGAAACGGAGTTCCGTCGCTAATTCCAAAGTTGCCAAACGATTGAAAAATATTGTTTTAAAATATCGATTTTTATTTTATAAATTTAAATATGTAACGAAACGGAACATATAAATAAAATATATTTAATTAAAATTTTGTTCTTAATTTTTACTATTGAAAATTCATGTTTTTTTGGTATTTTTATGACGGTAATAATCATTGCGTGGAAGATTACAGATTACACGAACAGTGGAGCAATGTACAGGAAATAAAGTGCCGCATAGGAAAGGCAAGAACGGTCTTTAACAAAATGAGCGCCATCTTCAAAAGTCACAACATATCCCTGGATACAAAAATGAGACATTTGAGATGCTATGTTTTCTCTGTGTTGTTGTACGGGGCGGAGGCATGGACGCTTACAGACACCACTATTAAAAAACTTGAAGCATTTGAGATGTGGCTTTATAGAAGAATGCTGAGAATATCATGGACAGCAAGGATCACGAACAAGGAAGTTCTAGAAAAAATGAAGAAGGAACCAGAGATTGTGTTTACGATCAAACGCATAAAATTGCAATATCTGGGACACGTTATGAGAAATCAGCACCGTTACTCCCTGCTGCAGTCTATATTGCAAGGTAAAGTCAAAGGTAAGCGAGGACCCGGTAGAAGGAGAATATCATGGCTGCGGAATTTAAGAACATGGTTTAAGAAAACCTCAACGGAGCTGTTTCGAGCCGCAGCGAGCAAGGTCATGATTGCCAATATGATTTCCAACATTCGAAACGGATAGGAACCAGAAGAAGGAAGATTACAGGTTTGACCATAATTACTACTTGTAAACAAGAATTGGCTACACTGTACGACAACTCCTGGTCAATTTTTCTATAGAGAAGCACAAATAAATATACTACTTACATATTGTGTAATTTCTTATGAGAAAACGCAAATTGCAGTTGAGAAAACGGGTAGTTTTCGAGGGCCGCTGTGTACATTTAAATTTGATGATATTCAGCGTTTAAACGATGAATCACTATCCCAAATAGTGAAATTATAGCATAGAAAGGGACAAGAGGGAAAAATGTCTCTATGCTGAAAGCGTATGGCACTTAAAAAAGAATGAACTTGTTAATATGTTAAATAGTTTTTTAAAGTGTTTAATAAATTCAACGAAAAAAGTGTAACTGAAATAACATTTCTTCAATTTTTCACGCTCAAAAATAATAAACGGCGTCAGAATATATCCCAAACTGTTTTTAAAGTTCTCGAATAAGTATGTGACTAAAAAGTAAAATAATAGCGTTGCAGCAATATATTAACTTCATTATTAAAGTTAAAAAGCGTCTAGAGGTTTTAAATATCTGCTTAAAAAAGATAAATGGAAAAATATGAATGATAGGATGTAACTGACATGAAAAATAGTAGAATTATACAAATTATATCGTTCTTTTTTGATAAATTACGTGCTGCAAACGCGTATCCGCTTAATTCTCAGATTGAATGGCTTCCAACCATTATTTATATTATTTTGAGCTTTACTTCCTAGCTAGCTGGTTAATTGTTTCAATTACTTCGGAGATTATAAAACAAAAACGATCATAAATTAAAAACCGCTAAAAAAGTTTAATCTATGTTAAGGAGAAAATGGAGATTTTATAATTTTAAGAAAAATGAGGTTGCCTTCAACTGGTCTCTTAAGGGAATAAGAATATCTTTGATTAAATAAGAAGGAAATAAAAAATTTGGTCCAGAGGAACTCAGTTTTAGAAAGCATTTAATGTAGACATTTAAGACAAGATATTAAATAATTATATCGCGAAAAGCATAAGGCAAATTTTATTAATGAAGCATCAACAATATTTACCGTAATATCTAGATATTAAGATACAAAAACCTGTAAATTTAAATTCATATTGACTCCACACAACACTTGTTGTGTGGAGTCTTCTTACCTCTATTGTCTTGTCCAACAAACATGTTTTCCTCTCTCTTGCCTTTATATGCAGTATCAATCATATCAGCCGAAATGCATATGTGTTAAGAAAAAAGCTTTAAATACTCGGATTTTTTGCACATCATTATTTAAGTAGTAAATTTTTGTATCTGTTCTTTCTTTCCTTAAACTATCTGTTCGCACTCTTCTGTTGTCCTATACGTTCTGTTGTTCCAAGAAGTGACTCTTCTAAGTCTTCTGAAAAATGTGCATTGCACTGGAACTGGATTCGCAGTTTAATAACTTTGCTGTATTGGATTCAATTTTCTGTTTTTTCTTTAAATTTTGTTTCCATTTTTAAGGTTCAGCTTTCTTCCATCGACCTCTCTTTTGCTTAATTTCTGTATCTGTTAATTGTTCATTTAATAAATTTTCTTCTTTACCTGCCTCAGTATTTGAGACATTTTCTTTATCAGTATTCTCACTGTCTGATGAAGGTTCATAATGTGGATCTTGAATTGAACAATCCTAGTTAAAATCTTGTACTTCAGGAATAGTCGTGATATCTTTAGTAAGCAACGGGGAAATCGAACAACTTGGACCAGCAACAATGTTTGGATCATATTTTGTTGTTGAAGTAGAACCAAAACAAGGGGAATTATCTGAAACAACAGAATAAAGTAATTAGGTACCTACTAAATTGGTAGGTATTCATTGATAATAATAATTAGTGTCAAATATTAACAAGAAATCATTATGTACTCCGTTTAATAGATCTTTTTAAATAAAAATACATAATTTTCACCAAACATAACCTCACCTTTAGGAAAATTAAAAATAATATTAAAATTCACTATAAATACATACCCAAATTATGGTTCTCCTCTTCTAATGCCATTAACATTAATTTTTCACATTTACTTTTGCCACTTGTCATCATTTTATTAACACAAGATAGTCTGCTAAAACATCTGATTTTTGCTGCGTAAGCTATTCCCCGAAAACATTGTGATAAACATCAGAAATCGTTTAAAATGCCTTAACGGTTTTTAGCTGTATTACATTGCATTATTTTGATAAATATATTTCTGCAATATCGGCTATGTGCTCTTAACTGATTTTTCTAGTAGCTTTTGCATTCTAGGTCGCTATTATTTTACAATGTGAATATTTTAAATAAACATAAAGAATTTTTGTAGAAGAATTTTTTTTTGTTTATAAAAAATAATAAAAGTTGGATCCATTTAAAGCAACATACAGTATTTTGCTTGTATAAGATAGTGTTAACACGTTAATCGCCCAAATGAAGCGAAAAATATCGCACCCCCAGGCCCAACTTAGTTTTTCTAGTAAATCATTTGGTTTTTACCTCGGATATGATATACTGGCAGTTATAAAGCGCTAGGTTAAAAAAGTTCTCTAAAAATGTATTTTGAAAATGACACCCTACTTATGGGTTTCAGATCCTCTGACGACCGAGCGCCGCGAAACCCGAATATCGGTTGTCATTTTTTTCGAGTTCTAACAAGTCTGTGTGTACTAAAATTGCAGTTGTTTTGTTTAGTCTACAATCCATTTGTTGAAATTACGGCACGTAATAAGGTTGATTGTGAATTATAGAAAATTGTATTGTGTTTTGTGTCGTAATAAAATGGAAAAAAGTTACGAAAAGGAGCAAGAGAGACTTTTGAAATTATGGAATGAGTTATTATCAGACGAAAAACAAGAGACTTTAGACTTCATAGATAATACTTCAGATGATTACTTGCCCAGTAATTCATCATGAGATATTGAGTCTGATGAAAGTGCATTGAATTTAGAAGCAAGGAAGAAAAAATTAAAAAGGTAATTATTATGTGAAACATATCATCAAAAAACTTATTAACTTATTTTCCTTTTTGTTGTGTTATTTACGGCTTAAGGATTAAATATTTGTATGTAGTTCAGTTCTAGTTAACCATTTTTAAATCTAAATAAAACGTTTCAATGTTTCTACAACTATAGTTCAACCTGCAGGATTTTTTGAACTAAAACATAATCACTTTTAGGTTCCCTATAAAAGCAAAAATTTCTATTGATGAGCTTCCGCCTTACACCTCAATACCTTCAGTTTCCACTACTAACTGCGAAAGAGCTATAAACACTGCAAGGTCTAATGTACACTCCAATATATCTTCAAGTAGTGATTCTGATGATTTTTTAGAAGAAATAAATCCGAGAAAAAAAAACTAAAAGGTAAATATAGCAATTTTCCCATGCAAATTGAAAATGAAAATGATGAAGAGCTTTTACAAAATGAACTACACTGGTTTCCTCCGAATGGTTTCCATTTAAAAAATTTCAATTTTGATGTAGATCATGTCGGTATTACAACACAGATAGCTGAGAGTTTTATTACAAAGGCACCATATGATTTTTTCAAGATATATCTCAGTGATGAACTTCTGGATTTGATTGTAGTAGAGACCAAGAGATATGCTCAACAAACCAAAAACAAACCTATGGCAGTTTTCTCGCGATTACACATATGGAAAGATACTAACAGGGACGAAATTACCACATTCTTTGGAATTGTAATGTATATGGGTCTAGTAAGGTTTCCAAAAATGACGGATTACTGATCTAAGAATCCATTATATAGCAATCATGTATCGTGTAAAATGTCAAGAAACCGATTCGAATTAATTCTTAGAATGCTACATTTGAACGATAATGAAACGATTGATAAAAATAACCGTTTGGGAAAACTAAGCCCTTTATTAGAAAACTTGACCAATAAATTCAAAGAGGTCTATATTCCGGAGAAATCTGTCTGCATAGATGAAACACTGGTACCCTTCAGAGGGAGATTGTCGTTCAGACAATATATCAAAAATAAGAGGTTTAAATACGGAATAAAATTGTATAAACTCTGTTGTAAAGACGGCTATATATACGTTATCAAAATATACTGTGGACAAGATAAAAATTCAGATAAACCTGCTACAGTTTCGACTGTTTTATCACTTATGTTGCCATTTTTAGATCACGGATGCATTTTATATATAGATAATTACTATACTAGTGTCGCATTAGCGCATGAACTAGAAAAGCGTAAAACGCATCTTGTCGGTACTTTAAGGAAAAGTATAAAAAACAATTCAAAGGATGTAGAGACCCAAAAATTAAATAAAGAAAAGTAATACAGTGGTAGTTGTTTTAAAATGGCAGGATAAACGTGATATTTTTTGTCTCAGCACTATTCATACTGACACAACCACTAACATTTATAGATCTATCCGATCAGTTGAATTCATATTCTTCTCATTTGCGTAAAGGGATCAAGTGGTATAGAAAACTTGCATTTGAAATATTACTTGGCTCAGCAGTAGTAAACGCTTTTATAATATATTAAATGGCCAAAATATCAATTACGGATTTTAGACAGAGCATTGTTCTAAGTATGTTACAAATGCATAAAGTGGATGTAGCGAAGATGCCGGAAAATGACAACATGAAGCATATTTTACATAAAGTTGCTTCAAAAGATCGTCGAAAATATGTAGTATGTTATGCGAAAATAAGCGCTGAAAAAGGCCGAAAAACCGCTCAGAAGAGGGACCAAAATCAAAATTTTCATGTGATGCTTGTAATAAGTTTTATTGTTTGTCATATTTTTTTGACGTTCACGATTATTCTGTATAATTTATAAAAACTGTTTGTATTATTTAATTAAAATAAAAATGTTTTTTCATAAATCCTTATAATTTTTTTGAAAAATCTTTAATGATAGTAAATACATAAAAAGTGCCGAGCTCAATCATTAGTATTAATTGCCAGGCCCATCTGTAAAAACTTTCATATAGATGAATGTGTTTCGAAGTACGGCAGTTGGGTTACAAGCTTTTATGTTAACGCTAGTAGTGAAGGTTGCCCTATGGGTGTCGGGGCGTGTACAACCACAGGATCTGAAACCCAAATGTCGGGTGTCGTGGCGATTAACGTGTTAAAGTTAGTTAGTATATTTTGGTCACATTTAGTATTAACGTTTAGATAAGTGCTTTTACTAAACGGGCTTTACCAGTCGATAATTTCTCTCTTTTTAATACTCTCTATGAACAAACCCGAAAAATGACCAAACAAGGACGAAGTTTTACAGTAAGCCCACACAATGTTCTAATCTGCCCAGAGCCCAGAGTGATCTTTAAATATTTTACAGTAGGCTAAAAGATATTCAAAAACAAATAAACGAAACAGTTAAGGAGGCAGAACAACGCGGGAATCACTCATGCCAAAAATGGAACTGAATTTAGTTCCAAATAAATAAATAAATAAAATAGGAACTGGTAAAAGAAATAATAAGTTAGACTTACTCACAATCAATTTAATTTAACTAATCGGACGACCGGTTTCGCTTTCTATAATATGCAAAGCATCTTCAGGTCACGATACAAAGTTAAAATGCTGAAAATAATAATCCCATATTAGGGTGTTGTCTAATAAAGATAAAACATAGGTAGGTGATTGTACAACATAAGTTGTAAGACAATTGTCTTACAACTGTCACCTTCCAAAACAAAACATAAAATCTCAATAAATAACACACATTTCATAAATATATCTCCAGAATAAATATAAATAACTTTAAAGAACTTAATGGTATAGAACATTACTTTCATCAAACAAACAATACATTTCACCTATCTCTACTTCATTGGATAAAATCTGTCTCCTCAAGAACTTCCCCGTTTACTGTTAAACAATTACAATAGTTGACCTGAGTTCTCCAATCAACAATCCAAGATAGTTTGAACCATGTTCTTTCAACCATCAATTAATAGAGTACCGGCATGTAAGTAATGTTTATTTATTGGTTTATTTATTAATTCATTACAGTTTAATAGACTATGTTACCAATTTGTGGGTCTTACCTTGTCTGCTTAAACATTTTATTCATTTATAAAACCACAGACATGTAATATTGGCATAATTGCTGTAATTTATATAATTTATATCACCTACCTATGTTTTATCTTTATTAGACAACACCCTAATATGGGATTATTATTTTCAGCATTTTAACTTTGTATCGTGACCTGAAGATGCTTTGCATATTATAGAAAGCGAAACCGGTCGTCCGATTAGTTAAATTAAATTGATTGTGAGTAAGTCTAACTTATTTTTTTTTACCTTTTGAAATGGACTCACACAAGCAACACATTCATGATTTAAAATAGGAACTTTTAAATAAATGCATTTGTAGAGATATTCTTTAAGAAGTTTTATAGTGGCTTGAAATTATAATATTTTTGTACGGTAATATAGTTTTAGGCTACGTGCGATATACCAAAAACATTTGAAATATTGCAAATATTTATCGCTGAAATGTCAGTATGCAACTGTTTTAAATTAAACAAGAATTCATGTGCTAAACGAATTGATAAATTGACCTATATACCCAGTTATTCGCAGCGGGGGCCCACTTATTGCTATTATTCAATTCATTAAATGTGATTGTTGTTTTATCAACATAACAATCAACCCAGAGGTATATTATTGAATTGCATAAACAATAATAAGTTTTTATAACGTGGGTTTTTAAAGTTTTTTTCGATTAAAAACACAATGTGCATGTCATCTAAATAGTACTGTAAATTAAAAAAAAAAGTGATAAAGATATATTATAAATATATTATAATGTGTTTTACTTACTACAAATTTTCTTCATATATAAAAATACTTGTTTAGAATCGTACTTTCAAGGTATGTACAATTATACGCAAACTTTTCTTAAATGAAAACGTGGAAGAAGAGACCACGATGATAGAAACCGAGCTAGAAAAACCAACGAAAAATGAAGTTGAGGAAATTATAAACAGTAGTCGCAACGGTAAAGCACCAGGTATAGACGGTATAAACATGGAACTTATAAAATATGGTGGACATGAACTAACTGAAAAAATATACCAATTTATAAAAGTCATGTGGGACGAAGAAAAGATGCCAGAAAAATGGTACAAAGGACAAATTATCACAGTCTATAAAAAAGAGACCAACAAATGTGTAATAATTATAGAGGACTGACATTATTAAACACAGCGTATAAAATCATGTCAACCTTAACCTTCTACCACTGACGTGTACTTTCTGGAACATAACTACGGATGTGGTGCCATGTAGACCCCATGTAATTTCTATTTGGTATTGCCAACATTTTTTAAAAATATGACAAAATATGTTCAATATAATTTCTTTAATATATTTTACATTAGTTTATGCATTTCTTTTATAATATTTTTTCAAATTGTTAGTTATTAAACATATTACAAATTACATGTCAAAATATCCTAAATAATGAAACGGTTTACTAAAAATGTTGTAATTTTTTTATTTTATAAAATGGTTATAAAATAGTTATGGAAAATTAAAGATCAAATATACGAAATATGAAAAACCAAAATAAACCTAAAAAAATAAACCCCCCATATAAAAAACTACAACACCCAAACTTTAGCAATTTTGGAATTCAGATAAAAAGTTACTTTGCACATTCTTTACAAATATTAGCTCTACAGTTATCACACATTGATATCTTACAAACATCACATGAATTCTTAGTCTTTTTATAATTTTTTCGTGGACAGAGCCCACATTTTTTTCGTTTCTGGTTCATATCGGGATGCACGTTTTCATCAATCATCGGTTTGTTCAGTATTCTACTGATGTTCATTCTCAATTCTCTTGGAAGTCTTTGGTTGATAATTCTTCTATTCAAATGTCGTTCAACGAGTTGTTTGGCGAGCAGCTTCACAAATTCTGCCCGTAGTATGTTATTTGCTTCTGGATAGCTTTGGTGTAATATATATGAATTAACTCCTGCGATGTCGATGATGGAATAAAATACCGCCATAGGCCAACGCCTAGTACGTCTACTTGAACTATAAATTGCACATTTTTTTATCCCGGACATATACGCCCCCTTTGGTTTCATTATAAAAGACAATCATTTCAGGTTGCCAGTTTTAACATCAGTGTATTTTTGTTGATGCATCGTAGAAACTAAAAGTACAGCCTTTCTTTTCTTTGGAACATAAGACACAATTGTAATATGTTTAGTAAAACCGTAGATACAAGTACCTACTTCTCTCTTCCGGTTGGGCAAAAATTCGGTGGGAATTTTTTTCTTGTTCTTCTTAAGCGTACCCACATACGATAATCCTCTTTGTTGCAACTCATTTGCAAGTTCAATAGAGGAGAAACAATTGTCTGCAGTTACATTTCTGTTGGTATTTATAATAGGTTGAATAAGTTTTATCACGGATTGGGTTGGTACCGCCAAACGTCTTTCTTCATACAGTACTGTTTCTGACAATTATTTATAAATTTATTAAAAATACCTGATATTGCTGAAACAGGATTATTTTCTTTTCTTTCCGCTCGGTCTTCGGGGTTATCAAAACGTAGACAGTTTAAAATCATTAGCATTCTTTCCCGAGACATCACACAACGGAATATATCATGGCCACTGCCATCTGTTGCAAACAAACACTGAATGTCCCCGTTGTTTGATTTGAAAACAGAGCTGTAGTATAATATGCCTAAAAAGGCTTCAAGTTCTATAATATCAAGGTCCTCCAGTTTTGGTTTATTGAGCCGCTTATAGTTTCTTCTTAACTCAGATAATTTTCGATTAGTATGTATAAGAATTTCAGCTAGAATGTCATTATCGATTAGACACCTCCATATTTGTAAAGGAGATGCACTTTTGCCCAACTGTTTGGCATCACCACGAACTCCTGGTAAATACAGAAGTAAGTTATGTTTCTCTGTTCTCGTTCTCTATACAAAAGGTTGTGACGACCACGTAAATCTATTTTTACCATAATAACTCATTCCATTTTCAACTTCTTCAGCACTTTCATAATATCATCTTCTACTACCGAATATGTATCATGCTCACTTTCAATGTCATTTAAAGAGCCACCTGACTCTTCCATATCGCTAACCTCACTTTCTACCTCGTTATGCCATGCTAACAGAGTTTTTTCATAGTTTTTATCACCGTAATGTACTGTTTTGGATGAACCTGCCATTTTCGTAAATTTTTCACAAACACTGACGTGGTGCCAAAATGACCCCTTTTAAACTTTAGATAGTTATAAACTAAATACCACACTACTGAAAAACTCATCAATAAGTGAAGCGATCGACGTCACTGTAACTTGAAGGTAGCTGCGAGTCACAAACCTATAACAACAAAAATAAAAAATTGCGCGTAATTTGAATTTGGTCGGAGGTCATGTGGGCACCACGTCCGTAGTAGAAGGTTAATACAACGAAGACTGGCCGAAGCAACTACAAATATTATGGAACAGTATCAATGCGGATTTATTAGGGGAAAGTCAACAACAGATGCCATACATACGGTAAAGAAAATTATGGAGAAAGCTTATGGATATAAATAGAAATTGAATTGCTTTTTATAGACTTCCAACAAGCATTTAATTCAATAAACAGAGCGAAATTACTTACAGCTATGAGAGAAATGAGAATACACAACAAATTAAGACGATTAATAAAAATGACAATGAGCAAAACTGTAGTAACTGTAAAAACACAAGAAGGAGACACAGAAGAATTTGTTATAAATAAAGGTGTACGTCAACGAGATTCATTATCTGCAACTCTGTTTAATCTTGCCCTGGAATATATAGTCAGAAAAATCACCAAAGGTACACTTAGAACGAGAGAGGGACAAATAATAGCATATGCTATTATTTACGATATTGTGTTAATAACAAAGAACAGAAAAACAATGGTAAGTATATTAAAAGAATTGGTAGCAGAAGGGAAAGTAGTGGACTTGGTAATAAATCAAGAAAAAACAAAAATAATGAGATTTGACAAAAAATATGAAAACAAAAAGACTAGACTGGGAGAATATATATTTGAAGAAGTAGAAAAGTTTAAGTATTTGGGAATATTGTTAACAAACAATGGAGAAAGGGAAACAGAAATGAACGAAAGGATAATTACAGCAAATAAGACATACCATGCAATTAAAAAACTTCTAAAAAATAAATTACTGAGCAAGAAATCGAAAATGAAGATATATAAAACAATAATTCGACCGAATATCATGCTACCATGCTACCATGCATTTTGTCATGCTACCATGCTAGCATGACAAAAAAAAACAAGAGGAAGACCTTAGAATACTAGAAAGGAAAATACTAAGAGCAATATTAGGACCAATAAAAATTAATTAAAACCAATATAGACAAAGAACGAATCATGAACTACTAAACGAAATTAAAGAGGATATAGTTTGTACAATAAAACAGCAAAGGGCAAAATGGCTAGGACATATGGAGATCAGGACCATCTACGACAATATTTTCAATATTGGAATGGACACCAGCTGGTAAAAGAAGGCGTGGAAGACCAAAATCTACATGGCTACAAGAAGTAACAATGGAGAGAAAAAACCAGAGATAAGAAACAGTGGAGAAAAATAACAGGAAAAATTAAATAAAGAAAATGAGGACTGATCTACCTCGTAACATAGATCTAAAGAGCTTAAGCGGCGTAACCCCGTGTGGGGGGGGTGCTTAGCCACAATATATATATATAATATATATATATATATATATATATATATATATATATATATATATATATATATATATATATATATATATAATATACAAAATTGAGGTCTTGTACACTATCCTATTATCACCGTGTCATGGTGGAGTAGGTTTGTTTTTATTAATTAGGATTTTTGAGATATCCGGCTTGTTTTGGTCTAAATATTGAACGAACTTATTCCAGCATTTGCTCCTATATTCTTGTAGCTGTTTTCCGACATCCCCGAATAGGTATTTTGCTTCTCTTCTTACTTCTGGATTTCTAGTTTGCTCTAGTTCGTATTCTTGTTTTTCTTATCTCATTACTTATCTCCTGAAATCTTTCCTTTACAGCTGGTTTTCTTTAGTAACTGTGTTCTTTAAAATGCATTTAGTATGCACCTTTTAAATTATGCAACTTTTTATTTCAGTTTATTGGAAGAGTTGACTGGTGAAATTGTGCCAATGTTTTGACTGACTATCGTTTCGGACTTTTACCTGTTTCTGGTGTGCGTGAAGTAGATTTTGTCCCCATCTCTTTATAGTTCAGACAAAGACGACACGCGTAACAAATGGGTATTCAACCTTGAAAGACAAAGTAAAATTTACCGATCTATAATTAATTAATTTTACGTCTCCTCTCATTTACTGTCCTCTCTTGACTTGATATTGTAAATATAACGGACTCATCGCTTGACAACAGTCTCTCTGTGTGCCCGCTTTCCCATCAACAATCGACTATTACGAGGCATGTTTTTTTAAGAAAGTACCGTTTTGCGATTCCGCCGCCGCAGCGCTACGGTCGGCTGGGCGCTGGTTACCTACATCTCTTGTCTACGCACTGACGCCATTACAGTCTGATTCTTCATTGTATACTTGTTTACTCCAGTGTTTAAGATGCCTCCAACAATCGTGAGTCACGCTGATTGTGAAGTACGGGCTGTTATATGATTTCTTAGTGCTAAAGACGTAAAACCGATCGATATTCATCGTGAGATCGTTGAAGTTTACGGACAAAACATTATGAGTGATGGAATGGTAAGGAAATGGGTGAGAGCATTTAAAGATGGCCGCACAAATGTGCATGATGAAGAACGGAGTGGGCGTCCTTCGGTCGTTAATGAAAATTTGGTGCAGAAAGTGGACGAAAAGGTGAGAGAAAACAGACGCTTTACAATTTCATCATTGTCCGACTGCTTTTCTCAGTATTCTCGTAGTGTTTTGTATCGCATTGTTACCAAGAACTTGAATTACCGGAAATAGTGTTCACGTTGGGTTCCAAAAATGTTGACGGATTTGCACAAAACCCAACGTTTAGGCAGTGGATTGACTTTCCTTGAGCGGTACCACAGTGAAGGTGAAGATTTTTTAGACCAAATTGTTACTGGTGACGAAACGTGGGTGGCCTACGTCACACCAGAATCGAAACAACAATCCACGGAATGGCGATATTCATCATCACCCAAAAGAGTGAAGTTTAAGCAAACAATTTCTGCCCGGCAAATCATGTGGACAGTTTTTTGGGACAGAAAAGGAGTATTGCTAGTGGAGTTTCTGCCTCGTAATGAGACAATCAATGCAGCGTCTTATTGTGAGACATTGAAAAATCTGCGTCGTGCAATCCAGAACAAAAGACGTGGCAAGTTGAGTAAGGGTATCGTTTTGCTGCATGACAATGCCCGTCCACATATGGCTAATCAGACCAAAGATCTCATCAAATCATTTAAATGGGAAACTCTAGATGATCCTCCATACAGCCCTGATCTGGCGCCCAGCGACTACCATTTGTTCCAGCACTTGAAGAAACACCTGAGCGGTCAGCGTCTTCAAGACGATAACGAAGTCAAAACATTTGTGATGCAGTGGTTAACAAGTCAGGCGGCAGAATTTTATCAGGAGGGTATTCAAAAACTGGTGCCACGTTATGACAAGTGCCTCAATATTCACGGAAATTATGTAGAAAAGTAGATTAAGGTACAGGCTTTCATGTAAAAATAAAATTATTGCCATATCTTTGCACGTCTTTTTTTAATTCCAAAACGGTACTTACTTAAAAAACACGCCTCGTACAATCAATACGCTCTGGAAATTAAACACAGGCCAAGAGTATAAAAAAGGTCATGCAGAGCGATGAAGGCGAAGTCGATCTACAGTATTGATCTGTTTTCTACTCCGATCTCTGAATAGTGATCAGAAGTCATCTTCCTTCCCGTTCCTGCGAACGTGTTTCCGTACTGCACCTCACCTGAGCCCAGCACCTCTGCTGCTCCCCGGTCTTTGGGTATTAACTAAATATCTTTCTTAATCCTACCCATCCGAACATTATTTATTTCTGTTCACAAGCTACAGCGTCGAGGACCCCATTCCGTTGGATTGATCTAAAAGGATTCTTCTTTTATTTGGTTTTTTATTTAACTTGCACATGTTTTTATTTGAATTAAACTTTACTGAGCCTAATGGATGTCTAATGAAGCTACCTGTTACAATATTCTCAAATATGTCTTCAATAATACATTTTAAAGTCTTATATATCCTTTTGGATTTATCTTTTAATTGCCATATTTTTCTTTGGATATTACTCATAATTATCAGCTTAGTTGCCATAAATTACCATCAAGTAACAGTCCAGCTCTGTTCATCATTTTTATTTTATTATTTAACAAAAATGTAAGAATCTTTCAACTAACAGTTTAACTAGCAGCAAGATTATATTTCTATATCGTTTGTGTGGTATTTGTCCACCCCAATAGCCGTAAATAGACCAACCAATTTTAACAATTCGATTTATTTTTTACGCGAGTAAATGTATAAGGTCATAAAGGAAAGAAATCGAATCTCATCCTAAGTTTTCTCACTCTTTCTCGAAAATGGGGGTAATCTAATCCTAGGCTCTGCTATTAAATATTGATGGTCTCTATATCGAGGAATTCGTGCTTCTGTGAAATCTCGTGAGCTATCGCAACTTTTCCCACAGGTAGTAAACGTTCATTCCTGTTACAAATAGTCGTAGAAAATTTATATTTTATTAAGTTTCATCCCGTTTTAAAGGCTTCTCCTACCGTTTACAACTTTAAACTATGTAAATTGATATTTGCTATGTTTAGGATGGTGATTAAAGCATAAATCTTTTACTAAGCGGAGGTGTAGATTACATCTTTAATATATTTTAATATCGGTCAGGTAACTCTCGGTCTTAATGGCAGATAGTTATACATGGATGTACAAAAGTTCAACGTAAGATTATTTTAAGCCCAATTTTATTGATAATGCCCAATCAACGCAAATTAGAACGTATATAAGAACCGAGTTGCTCAAATTAAAATATCATGAAATTAAACCTGCAATATTTTGCATGTTTTTGCAGATTTTTCATGTTTTCCTTACGGATGTAAGACATTCGAAGCTTTGGAGTAGAAGCCTGTCTAAACGCTGAGATTATTGGATATCGATCCCGCTTCTCTCCAACTTTTTCCGCGCCTCTTGAGCGCCTTTCCAATCGCGCTATTCCACGTCCATGCTGGTCTACGTATTCTCCGTTTTTTGTCCCTTATGGACAAGAAAGTATCAAGGCGTTTCGACTGGGTAAGTTCAGACGTTCTTCAGGTCTATATGAATACGACGAATTGACGAGTTTGTATGCACAGTGCAACTTCTTAAACCGGACATTATTTGTATTGCCGAATCTTGGCTTAAACCCTCAATTCCTGACTCCTCTGTTATATAAATGGATATACAATATATCGCAAAGACAGAGAAAATTATATGAGTGGCAGTATATGCATTTATTTATCTAATAGTATCACCACAACTTTTAAAATTAACATTAAGCTATTAGATATTCCTGGAATAGCTGCAATTCACTTATCTGTTACTAAAAATTCTTTTTGCCTTAATTTAGTGTGTATACAGTGATGAGTGTCTTACCACCCAGCAAAATAGCGGAAAGGATAGAAGACAGATTAAGTTGTGAGATAGTATGAGATAAAGCTAGTTCTTGACGTGGCTATTTCACTTCAGTCATAATTATACGGATGACCTCGAAAATATTTTATTTTAATAATTTCTGATGTTAGAATAAATGATTGAATAAATTAAGATATATTATAGTAAAAAACATTAATTATTAGCGATTTTAGATTATTAATTTTTAAGTTTATTTAATAATAAAAATAACTTAACTGAAATATTTGATTAAACTAAGGGTAGGTATGTTCTATCCTAAAACAATTGTGTGTGGAATTGGCGTAATAGTTAGAGACGTGGTCTAGTGACAAGAAGATTGGAGGTTCAATTCACACCAAGGATAAAGTTTTTGTTTTAGTCAATCAAAAAATAATAGAAAATATGATACATATTAGGTAAAAAGTTTTCGAAAAACTCATTATTTACAATTTATCCTTATTCCAATATTAAAAAATAGAGATACAAAATAATTCAATTTCAGTTTTACAGTCTTCAGTTGTGATTGCAAAATAATCCGGTTAAGACTGTTTAATGCCAAATCCATCACTAAATTCTCAGTGTTAATATCAATTCCTCTGTACAGGTAATGATTTTCAAAACAATTAACAACATTGTATACAGACACTTTGATTTGTGCAAGTATTGAGCAAAATTCTACCCAATCAACATCTCGTCTCGGAGAAGAATATGGAATTTCAAGATTTAGAGTAGGTAAAATTTTGAAAAGACATGGATCCCTATAAACTTCATAAATCCAACGAACAATTCCCTGGGGATCAATATAGACGTTTAGAATTTTGTCAAACTGCAATGGAAATGTCACATCAAGATGAACATTTTTTAGAGAACGTTTTGTTCGCCGATCAATGTACGTTTTCATTGCAGGGCCGTCACAATTCAATGAATGCTCGGTATTGGTCTCAAGGAAATCCTCGTCAGATTTATGTCGCTCGTACCCAGCGTCCTCGAAAAGTAAATGTTTGGGGAGGCATAATAGGGAATCATGTCATTGGTCCATTTTTTATAGACGGTATGTTGGCTGGGCGGAAATACTTGGAACTTCTGCAAAATCAAATTGTCCCAGCCCTTCGTAGTTTACCAATACCTTTCGATTCCATATGGTTTCAACACGATGGTTGTCCCGCACATAATTCTCGCATCGTCAGTGAATATCTCAGTGCGACTTTTCCTAATCGATTAATTAGTGGCCACAGAGATATTTTTTGGCCTGCAAGATCACCTGATCTTGCACCTTGTGATTTTTTTATGTCTGGATATATCAAGTTCAAGCTATATGGAATTGAAGACGATAAGCCTAATTCTCTCCAAGAATTAAGAGAAAATATCTCTGATTAAATGAGAGGTATTAGTCCAGAAACATTAACTAATGTTAGACGAAACTTTCATAATAGATTGGGTTATTGTTCTGCTGCTAATGGAGGCTTATTCGAACATTTATTGTAAATACATTTCATTAGAATATTTTTTTTTATTTTTATAGAATTTCTACCTATTTAAATATTTTTGGAAGTACATTTATTTAGAACGTTCTTTTATGTTTGAAGAATTATTACTTTATTTTCGAAAGTACGACATTGTTTTTTCAATAAGATTTTTATGTTTTACTATAAACACTTCTAATAAATACTGAAATAAATGTCTAGTGATTTAAAGCAAAACGATATAATGTCTGTATAATTTCAAATTTTTAAAAAAGTAAAACCTTCATGTGGGATTTGAACCCTGAGCGCCTGCATGAGAACATCGTGACTTGAACTCTGATCCATCAAACTTTTATATTTCTTCAGTGACAGTTTGGGATATTGTTCTGCTGCTAATGAAGGCTTATTTGAACATATTGTAAATACGTTTATTTACAATATTTTTTTTATTTTTGTAGAATTTTTACTTATTTAAACATTCTTTAAACGTTCTTTTATTTTTGAAGAATTTTTACTTTATTTTCGAAAGTATGGCGATACTTTTTTTTCAATAAGATATTTGTGTTTAACTTTAAATACTTCTAATACTAGTAACGACTGACATAAATGTTTAACGATTCAAAGCAAAACGATCTCTGCATAATTTCAAATTATTAAAAAAAAAAAAAGAAAACCACATGTGGGTTTTGAACTCTAATCGTCTGCGACGTCTTTGTCGAATTCTTACCACTAATCCACGAAGGATAGTGATTATTCCGTGACAAGAGTGTATAAAACTCCTTACATCATAATAGAAATTATTCTTGGTTAATAATTTAAAACTTTAGATTAAATAATTACTATTAATTAAATTATTTTATTCACATTTTTGCTTTAGTGTGGTCAATCAGTTTTTACTTTATGTAAAATTAAAAAATGGAAATACGTCACACATACGTTACACATAATAATTATGACCGAGGTGATTTAGCTCGAAGCTAACGTCTAAAGGTGTGAGACTATCGATTTATAGTGTTAATTATGGGTTTCTACCGATTATTTCCCACCTCTACTACTTTCATCTCTTTTTATTTCACAATGTATTATATTTTCTATCTTTTGCGTTATTTTGCCGGTTCTTAAGGCACTCATCACTGTATATCATTCACCTGTACACTACTTGCACACGATAATGATTTCTTTACAAAACTTGAAGAACAATATCATTTCTTGATAATCTTGTCATAACTGGAGATTTTAATTTCCCAGAGATCACCCGACCAATAACTTCATTATCTGACGCCGAAAACGCTCATAAATTTATTTAAAAGTTGTGTAGTAAATTCGAACTTGATACAACTCATAACAGAACCTACTAGATTTAGAATTAATATCCAATCTTCTACTATTGATCTAGTGCTTATTAATGACAAACAGCTGATTTCATCTCTCGAAGTCAATTCTCCTATAGGAAAGTCAGAGCATGCAGGTATAACGGCTCACATCCCGTTCAATCAAATACTCCCCCGCAAAAATAATATTGTAACATATGCTACTACCGACTTTTCTGAAGTTGACACTGAACTCTCTCAAATCAACTGGCATTTGTTTTTTGCAGATTTAGACGACCTCTCATTAATGTGAACTGTATCAATCACAAACGACATCTACGGTGAAAATGTAAACACACACAAAATTTTAAAGCAAATGTTATTGAAAGTGGTAACATTAAAAAAGTCTACAAATACATACGTTCCTCCTTGACGTCTAAAGTTTCCATTCCTCTAGTTCAAAAACCCAACCAGACCTTATGCTCTTCTGACAAAGAGTCTCCTGAAACTCTCTCTTTAGCATTTTCACAGGTTTTTACTAAAGAATTGAATATTGATTATCTACCTGCTATTAATTGTAATCATGTCGATTTATCCTTACAGCAAGTTGAATTCACAGTGGATCATGCCAAACAACAATTAAACTTCGCACAGCCGCTTCTTCTGGTTTAGATGGTTTAACACCAAAACTGTTAAAAATATGCGCAAACACGCTTGCAATACCCTTAACGTTAATTATGCAAACTTCTTTTATCCAAAACTCCTTACCCCCTAGTTGGAAATTAGCATCCGTCACCTCTATTTTTAAAAAAGGCAACAAACTCGTCCCTAACAATTATCGTCCGATTAGCTAGAATTACGCCTTTTGAAACTACTAGACTTCTTGATGCTCTGCATGGAGCTTTTCTTTTATATTTTTGTTTTCTTAAATTCAATGTCCAACCTATTAGAAAATGACTTGTTTCATGCATTTAATGGCATACTATTTGCATTTTACTCATTATCAAATCATTAAAAATTATCAAAATCATTATCAAAAAAAAGTTTCAGCTTTTGAAAGGGATGAAATCGACCTTTTTCGACAAAACCACCCGCCTTAAAAGTATTAAGTAAAACTAAGAATCGATGATAATAGAGAGACTAAATATCGAATGAAGTCAGGGAAAAGATTCCTTTAAAAATCTCCGTCTTCAAACAAAAAGAACTGACGATTTGCGACACGTAAGTACTCGACATTTGAGACAAACTGCATACAACGTGCATAAGATGGAGAGCAATGGAAGAATTTAAGGGAGGCTTACATCTACTAGTGAACCAGTTTAATGGCTAATGATGATGATCAAGTTCTGTAGTACTGATATAATTATAATTCGCCGGATCTCTTAGTAAGAAACTGTAGAAGGATTTGTTGGCTGTAAATATTAACAACTCTCTACACTTGCTTAATTATTATCGGATGAAAGCAAGTTAAGATAAATAAATCATTTATTAAGTTGTTTTTAGCATATTTTGTATAATACAAACAACCGTATAAGTATAATTTGTAGAATTATAATTTGAAAAATTTGATCCTGTGTAGTTTGTTTAAATTTACGCACTGGTACACTGCAACATTGTTGGTTGTATACACTGTAGGGGAAATTTTGTTATTTATTTATACCGCTACTTTTTATGTATATGCATTAGATTATTTATTTTAATTTGAACGGCGTACATTATTGTACATACCAGCATTTATTAATATTACGTTGAAAGGTTGAAAATAAACATTTAAATAGAGCAACTTTATGTAGTAAGTAAATATCGAGATTACACAGTCATAAATTAGACATTTGAACATTCAAAGTAAATGGAACATTTTTTAGTTCCGTCGATGGGCCTACTAAACTCAACGTATATACCTATTCGGGATTCGCGTTACATACATGTTGGGTTCAGGAGACAAGGAGGCTTACACAGGATACATATGCGAAAACGAAAATTAAAATAAACGAGAACTTCGAATACCTAGTCAACGAATATAGGTCGGAAGAACTGTGACCATAAATGGGAAAAAATTTAACGATGACCTTTTCTGTGTTGCAAAAAGAAATCTTAAAACCACTTGGAAAAAAAACTATAAAGCAAGAGGCCTGAATTTACTTTATTTAAATTAACACATTGAACCACCGGAACATTGTTGGTTGTATACACTGTAGGGGATATTTTGATATTTATTCATACCTCTACTTTTATGAAGGTATTATGCATTAAATTATTTAACTAATTTGAACAGCATACATTATTGCACATACTAACATTAATCAGCATTACATTGCAAGGTTCAAAATGGATATTTAGCGGCAACTTTATGTAGTAAATATCGAGATTCCACAGCTAGCCATTTTGAAAAATCAAAGTTCTAACTGGAAAATTCAATTACGTCGTTGGTTCTATTAAATTCAACGTATATATTCGGGATTAGCGTTACATACATGTTGGGTTCAGGATACAAGGAAGCTTACACAAGACACATATACGAAAACGAAATTTAAAATAAACGAGAACTTAGAATTCACAAAAGAAATGCAACGTGATTTAGGTATACAGTGCACAACGAAAAGTAAGAAAGATGGTGAAAGGAAGGAAAAAAGTCATTAACGAGTATAACAACATAAACAATATACAAGGATAACGATGGAAAAAGTATGTAGAGCAGCTTTACAAGGACAAAAATAAAGAGATCGATAAAAAAGATGGAGAGGTGGGAGCTGGTAACAATAACGGAAGAAGAGGTGATAAACAGTATAGGATGATTAAAAAACCAAAAAGAACTACTAACATATGGTGGAAGAGCATTAACAGAAAATATTACGAAACTATTCCAAAAGATCCTTGAAATGAAATGCATACTAGGAATGGAAATCAAGTATAACGATCCCTATAGGTACACAAATACACAAAAAATGGGACAAAAATACGTTGTTTGACACCAATTTGAAATTATTGACTAAGATACTTACTGAGAAAATAATTGAAAAGTGTCACAAGGGTTTCAATGTAACAAATCAACTGTCGATACCATATTTATAAGACAAATAGGAGAGAAAGCAGTAGAATTTATGCAAGTACACCTTCATTTATGTGTTTTATCGACCTCACTACAGCCTTCGATTGTGTTAGACTACAAGATGTGATTAAACTTTTACACAGAGAGACTGTAACAGCCACTATAACACAGATAATGTATACTCAGTCAGCTCCAAGATACTACAAGAACACTTTTGGTGTTACAGCATTTTTAGGCCACCTATTCCAGACCGCGCCTTATAAGCTTAGAAAACCAATGTATCACTTAGCTCTAAGCTTTTAATAATTAACACTCTTTTCTAAGAATAATATAATCTGTAATATAACCCTAACATATTTCTCCTATTACCTTGTTAAACTTGGAGCAACATAATCTATGTATTTTAAGCTTCGGGTCGGTATTATCTGCAGCAATTAAAAATTCACGAAAATATGATGGAAGCTGCTTCCTATTCGTATATCCAGTGGTGTCCGAGTATAATTTACAATTGTTAGAATCAATTAATTTAGTATAAGGATATTGAGGTACTTATAAAAGGAATATTTTCTAAATGTGTAATAAGGTCTCTTTTTATGCGGATTATTTTTGTGTGAGTTTAAATTTGTGTGGTTTGTATTTCATCCAAAAATTTCTATATTAAATATTAACTATTCACACAGTAAAGTGAGCTTTTGCAATTCAGGGATTCCCTTGTTACATGATGTCCCTATTACATAATTGCGAGTGTCGCATTGAAAGGTATAACCTGTTATTGTTTTAAAATAATTTTTCTATTAGCGGTGGTTTGTTTTATTGTTGTTGTAAGTTGTATAAAATTTTGCTGATTCCAAGTTGCAGTGTAATAAGCAGCATGGTTTTCGGATTGAAAGATTTCAAGTGAGTGTCGTAGTTTTATTTTTCATTAGTAGAGGTTTTTGCCATCCCAAAATCGTAAGTCTATTTTTTTATTTCTTTTTTTAAGATTAAATTTGGCTCAATGGAGAAAAAAAAAACATCAAAGACAATCAATTTCGTTGAAAACAAAAATTGCAATTTTACATCGCTTAGGAAAAGGAGAAGGATCTACAGCAATTGGAAAACATTTTAATTTAGGCGAATCAACTGTAAGTGCAATTAAGAAGAATGAAACTGCTATAAGAAAATATATAATTTCTGGTAAAAATTAAGCGCCAAATTTTCATCTTACTTAAGGGATATATTATTAGAAAGAACAGAAAGAGCTATCGCAATTTGGATTGAGGAACTAATTCAAAGAATAATTACTGTAAGTGGTTATTTAATCCAGGAAAAAGCTCTTTAGTTTAATGAGTTAATGAAACAGTCAGAGCCACCAACTAAAAAAGTTTCAGCTAGCAAAGGATGGCTAACCGGTTTTATAAAAAGAAATGCATTTCATAATAGCAAGATTACAGGAGAGGGCGAGCTACAGCAGATAAATCAACAGCAAAAATATTTCCACAGGAGCTAGCGAAAATTATTGAAGATGGGGAGTACTGCGCCGATCAGGTATTTAACGCTGATAAAACGGAACTGTATTGGAAAAAAATGCCTAACCGTATTTACATAGCAAAGGATGAAAAAACTGCAAGTGGACATAAAGCAAGTAAATATCGAATAACATTATTACATACTTTGTAGCAATACATCAGGAGATAGGATATTGAAACCGCTCTTAATAAATAAATCTCTTTGACCACGTGCTTTAAAAGTCAAAAATTTAATTTACAAATAAAACAAGAAAACGCAGTTGATGTTAAAAAATTTACAGAAAAACGTTATGATTTAAACTGGAAGAGTATTGAAGAATTAAGCTATTTTAAACACGATTTAGAACGGGATAACTTAGGAAAACATCCACCTGCATACGAAGTTCATAAATAATAATTAGTTCACTTTTAACAACAATACTAGTAAAATAAACAGGCTCCCCTGTTTTCTTGTTTATAGACATGATATGAATGAATATAAATAGTCACACAAACGAATAGAAATATGAACTAAAAGTAAAACATGTTGACAATGATGTTAAAAAAACATTAGGACTGGCTGCACAATCCACGAAAATGACCAGAATGGCCACGTGATTATCCAAAAACCGTAACAAATATTTACTCCAAGTAAAATAAGTATATGTGTATATTATCCATGTCTTTAAGAAAGTGCGAATGTATATATGAGTCCACTAGATGAAAAACTCTGTATTTGCAAAAATTGTAAAAATGAGTTTTAGCTGAAAGTTATTTGTCACATGTTGTAGCTATCTGCTAATGTAGAAATTCAGCAGGAAAGTCAATTATTTGCCATGAAATAGGCAATATAAATCTTGAGTCAGATGCAAAACTCTGTATTTGTGAGCCTATGTCAGTTGCATAACTGGGCAATTGAAATTGGCCAATCGCTTACATTGTTTGAGTCACATGACACTTCACATGTGCATATGTCAATTACGCCATCATACGCCATTATGGAGGCGCATATGCGACCGGGTGCACTGTTTGTTGTTTGAGTGCTAAAAACATCAAGTTTTTTGCAAATAATTGACATTGTGGATCTTCATGTGCATATTAGACCTCGTGAAAAAGGAAAAGGGAGAAAACGAGTTGTACAAATAGAAAAATGAAAACGAAACTTACAATTTACAATTATTAATATTAATAACTAGATAGGTTCGGGACTTATTGTCAAGATTTTTTGCTGAAATTTTGTGAAAGTCAAAAGCCCAAGAGATCAAGTACAAACCTACATAAAATTTCAATTAAATATTTTGTTTCTACAGTTAGTGGAGGGTGGATTTTTAAGAGTATGGAAGAGAAGGCTTTCTTGGAAGTTCTGAAAGAATAGAGCGTGTTGTAAATGTTTGTTATCCAGAGCGTTTGTTATCCAGAGGGAAATAGCGAAAGAGAGAAGAGGGAGAGAAACAACAAAAGGTAGATTTGATCCAATAAAATTATCTATTCAAACATTTATGGGGCGTTTGAACGGTGCAGAGAATCATTATAATAGAGGACAATCAACTAGATTATATTTACCATGTGATCTGAATTTTACAAAGCTTTAGAGAATGTATTATTAACGTTATCCACATCATTCCGTAAAGTTATCATATTTCCAAACATACGTTAATGAACACTACAACATATCACTCGGCACTCAAATCGGCACAGCCAAATTCACAAGAAAAGAAAAGAAAAGTTAAAGGTTATAACAGAGCAGAGAGTTCATACGTTAAGGGCTAAAGCCTTTTGTTTTTTGTTACAAAAGGAATCAAATCATAACATACAAATATTTTCTTTTGATTGTCAAAAAAAAACACTCAAATGTGCTGAGTAAAGACTAGCAGATATCAGACTGAAGAGAGAGTTTAAAAACCTTCCCAGTGGCATTTTACATGTAATACATCAAAAAGATTTATATTTTCAAAGGAGAAAGATTATATGGCCACTGTAAGGGGGAAATATTTTATCGTTTTGTAATAGGGTTCAGCAGTCTATAATACGGAAAGGGAAAGAGATTTCCTTATTTAAATCTAAGTTACAACAAATTGGATGTTGATTGAAAGGAGATAAATCGTCCATAGACACTCTCCTTAGAAAACATTTTGGTGAAAATTGGAGAGACCAGCCGGATCTCATATTTTGTAAAATAATAGATACTAACGTATAGACAAATAATAACGAGAGTGCTGCAGAAAATGATCATATTGATTATGAGGACCCAGAGAAACTTAGACTTTAGAGAAACTTTTGAACTTTGGATAAAAATAAACTGTTTATCAACAGTTTACTTCCACATGCTTTCTTCCTTATTCTTAACAGACTAGGTTTGGAAAACAAACTAATCCAAGAACCAATAATATCATTAATGGTTGACTATTACCATGTATTTGCAAATGTTAGTTGCATAAATCTGTGTTTACATAGTCCACTTGCAAAACTCGGTATTTTTTAATTTTTCTTCCTTTCGTAGCAAACACAATAACTTTCTAATAAAAAGAATCATAAAATACTTTACCTAATAAAGCATTTATCTATCGCAAAAGGTGACATTTCTAAATTCTAAGGTTTTTTGTAAAATGTACCAGTTTTTTGCAAATAACTCAGTTGGAGTTATACGGTAAATACAAAGTTTTGCATCTGGCGGACTCATAAATACAAAGTTTTGCATCTGGCGGTTTTTTTGTTTATGTTATTTCAATGTTAAGAAGTCATTATTTTTGTTTCTTTTGTATTCTTTCGTTATTCTTTCCTTAGTAAACCGTTATTATATAAAAAGATTGAATTGGACGACAATGGCCTAACCACATAGCTCATCGCGGTTATAACAAGAGCAGGTTATAATTAACGTGGTGTATTTGCAGTCGGCATTGTGGCAGAAATCCACATTATCGTCAGACCGACCAATTCGAGTTGATGTGCTTCCGGCAAAATTCGCTTCATTTATAAAATATTAATCCGATCATAATGAATAGCCTGGAGAAAAGAATAAAAAAATCAGCTAAATTTATTTAAGTGGTACGTTGGATAACGGAATTAAAGTATTCGGTTAGCTTGGCGAGAACGAGTTTTTTTCTACCCACATATTGTTTGCAATTTATCCATCCTTTATGTACACAAACCTTTACACTAATTGCTGCACAGCATCTTGCAGTATTGCAGATAAAATTGCTTTACCTGCTAGATCTGACACATCAAGTATATTTAATATTTTGGAATTGGCAGTAAGGGGTCGTTAATGTACTACGTAAGGCAATTTCAGAAAAGGGTGTCTTGTATCATTTTACGGTGTGTTACAAGAGCGGGAAGGGGTTCGAACAACGCGTTACGTAACATTGTTTTTCTAGTTAAATAAAAAAACTAGAGAATTAAAATCTCCCAAGTTGTTTATTATATTGTACAATATTGTTATTGTGTTCTTTTTATTTATGTTTTATGGGGAACAGTTCGACTGTATTGTACAACCTTTTTATTTTGCTTTCGTTGTCAGTAATACACAGGAACACATTGCTATAGTCAGTGTTGTTAAAGTGAATTCACACTGTAATTTCATTAAAAGTTGAAAATAACGTAAAAATTGACAACTGCAATGTTTCGGCAGAATACAAAAAGCCTAAGATGGCTTACAGATTCCAGCAGAACCTAATATGGCATTGTGTAGCATTCATTTCCGTCAATCGCACTATTTCTTGCAAGTAATTAAATGTGTGGGCGAATTCTGCTGTTGACGTTCGAGAAGTGCATTGAAATCTGTCCAATCTGCCCAATTCTTTAAATCCCAAGAAAGCTCGTGGTACTTAGTCAGTTAGAAATAGGATCATGCTGCAAGTTTCCACCACTTCTTGTGAGGTTGTCCATTGCTGGGTCGCCTCTACTGGAAGAGTATAAGTAGATGCCTTATGATTTCACATCCCACAATATTGTTCATATGCACAGTCGTTACGTGCATACCAAGACTGTATAAGACTGTAACCTCAGAAACCTTTTTTGGATGGTGCTAGAAAGGTCACCAATGGAGACACATATGGTTGGTGGAGAGCGAGTCGTGGGTTCGAAACTAGCTTTTGAAACCAGGAATGGGTCCAACGGACGAAATAAGTAAATATACGATAAGAGATATTGAAAAAGATACAGAAATGAACAAAAAGAACAAAAAGATATATGGGTAAAATTGCCAAAGATAAGATAAGATAGGGAACAGGGCGCCACTTAATTTTTTGGGGTTTAAGGAGAAAATTAAGAAACCTTAGAAAAGAAAAGAGATAACGAAAGATATTTAGGTTCAGAGATCAAACTCAAGAAAAGATATCACAGTTAATTACTAAACAAATTTGGTTAACACTCTACATAAACAAAAAAATAAATATATATTAGGTATTACACTTACTTACCTACGAAACTTAATAAGCCTGATCTTTCTACTGGTCAAAGGTATAGTTATATTTAAAGGTAAAAAGCAAATATATCAGGGAACGTTGTTAGGAGTCGACAAATAAAATACATACATAAAACAATAACAATATATTAAACAACAACAAAATTACGACGCTGCTGAATGCAACACAAGTAATAAAAATACACCAACAACTATAAAATGGTGGTATACATATAAAAATAGGCAGAAATATAATTAGAAAATATCTTTACAAAGATATAAGTATAACACAAGCATGCACAAATAAAGTTTTGGCGTATCTCGAGATATTACAGCAAAAAAAATGAATAAAAAATTATAACAAAAACCAAAGATAACAAAAATTAATAAAATCTAAATTTACAAAAGATACAAAAAAGTTACTGAAGTGAAAACATAAAAATTTAACCAAACCGCACTTGGTTAAGTCGATTATTTGGTTCGTAACAAAAAAAAGTATAGAATGTTCTTTAATTGACTGCAAAATTCAGTAGCTACTCTCAACTACATTTGATGATATGTATGATCGTTGGATACGTCCAAATAATGGAAGGTGATATGATGCTATACCATGTTACTTGCCCAGATAGGTGGAGATATTAAAATTATGTCAACTTACAGTAATTCCTGGAGACTGCTGCTTTAATTCACTGAAGTTAATACTGTACTGGTATTAAACACTGAATTTAATTACCCTTAAAGGTGCTTTACAACTATACTTAAACTAATATAGTGTAAGATAAAAAAAACTCTAATAAGCAAGTGTATACACACTTATAAAGAAAATGCACAGAGACGGTAAGGTAGCAGATACGATAATGTGAACTAAGCGTCTTAACTCGACGAATGCCCACCGATAAGTGACTTGGTTCCTCTCAAAATTTTACCAAGCTACCCAAGAAAAAGAAGGGATATCTCCCCTCAAAAATCATAGGCCAGTTGTATGTATTTCTGAGAAGGTTATAACGGCTATCGGAAAGTTCGAGGTAATTTGGCACGTGATAAAATATGAAATCCCGAGATTGGGTCTTTACAGAAAAATTACTATACGAGCCTTTGGAATATTTACAAATCTATCATAAAAGACCCGGATTAAGACGGAAAGGATTAAAAACCTTTCGGACGCAAGGAAATTCTGGGCATTCAATAAAATTTTGAAGACGGTAAACCGAACATAAGCGTATCATCACGGGGGTAAAAGGAATAAAAATAATTAATATTTTAATTATATAAAAAAATGTTACAAGACTGATGTGAAAAAGAAGTAAAGCTACAGCGACTTACAGTCAGTTGCTGTGGCTGTACTCCAATGTACAATGTTACAATTGACATGTAAGTAAATGTTTATAACCAAGAAATTGGGCATGGCTATCAGTTTGAGGTTCGTCGAATGTTATGTATACTCGCAACTACTATAAAGGTAGAAGCTTGGACTCTGAAAGCCTAATCTGTAAACAGGCATTTAAAATGTGGCTATATAGACTTCTTCTTCTTCTTCTTCTTTTTATGTAAACATGACTGTCTGTTTTTCAATGTGCTTCCATTAAGTTGTCATTCCATCGTTTTCGTGGTCTTCAAAAATCTCAAACGAAGAAGATCTTTTCTACACGTCATTATGCAAAGAAGAGTAAAAGGAAGAAAAGGCTTGAGAAGAAAAAAAATTTTGCTTGAGGAATATCAGAGATTGGACTAACCTCAGTGTTGAATAGTTCACGTTGCAAAAGATAGGGAAGCGTTTAAATAAGTGATCGTCAACCTTCATTAGAAGACAGCACAATAAAAAGAAGACTGATGAAATACATGAGAAATGGTACTATGTTTACGACGAAATAGCGAACAAATAAAGATTAATTAATCTGATTAGTCAGGCGCAATATTTACGAAAGAATACGAAGGTATTGCAAAAGAGACGTAGATGAAAACCAGTTTGGAACCAGAGAAAAGGCTTTTGGATAGGCTAATCCTATTATAAAAAACTTATATTGAAAGCAGTCGTACTAGTCCACGAAAGATTAACCAACAAATGTTATATCAAAATAAGCGTCAGACAGGGAAGCATTCTATCCCCGCTGTTATTTAATATCTACCCCAATATAATTTTCAAACAGCCTTTTGTCACTAACCTAACGATAATGCTTTCTTAGACATAGGTCAACAAAACATGAAGAAAGTGATTTACTTTTAATACCTGGGATGCTACATTACAAACTAACTAGTACCAATTTTTTATTATTTTAATAGTTTTCAATTACTTACGAACAGCATTTTCTCTATTTAATGCAGCTTCGTTGGTCTCTATCGCTGTCCAGGGTGTTTGGAGTATTGTTCTATGCAACCACATCTGCACGATTGATTCATCAGTCTTCAGAGTCCAGTTCTTAGTGCCGTGTAACAACACTGATCAAATATAGCATTTCGACTGGTCCAACGAAGACTGTAGTAACTCATTTTTTATGTAATTGAGATAATTATAAAAATGTATTTACACTGTTACCAAAATTCATTAATCTATTAAATGGATGTTTTTATAGCATTAAGTGATACTTTTAATAATGATCTTACAAGGGTAAAACAGATTTAAGACAGAAATGGTCATGTCATAAGTGACTTTTGAATGAGTTACTATAGTTTTTGATGGAGATATTTTTAAAGTAATAAATACCAGAATTATTTGTTTCTTAACTTTATTTATATAAAATGCTACATTTTGAAGAAGCTACTGATATAATTTGCAGTTTTATATTTTAATTCAATTTTCCTCATCCGACTCTTCTTCGCTCTCAACTGAATCAACTTCGAGCTCGACTTTAGGAGGTACATAACTCTTTGAATTAAGATTTTTATAAAATCCATGGTACATTGTGGGTATTTTGCCGGTATTACACAGCCACAGTAATCCTTTTAGCTTTTTTTCTTCAATTAGTAATGGTGCATCATACAGTTTCGGTGGAAATTTGATAGTAGTGGAAGGCCGTCCTCTGCATTTTCGATTTAATTTTATGTCACAACCTCTAAAACCATCATCGAATTCGTATTTAAATATTATAGAATTTTGGTGTTCATGCGTAAATTTTATTTCTCGTATTTTGCTAACTTTTATTGATTTCTTTTCGTTGTCAAGTTTCCAATTCTCGGTATCAGTCAGTTTTTTAAAATTAAATTTCCAGAGGCAACTGGCAATTTCATTAGGACCTCTTTTAGCCACCTGCTCGTGCCATACATAGCAGTAACCCTGATTATTTCCAACATCATAAACTGTAAAGTTATATGTAGAGTATTTGCTTTTGTAGTAAAATTACTTACGTTAGACAAAGGGGTAGCTAAAACCTTTTGAAGGTCAAAGCAAGCCACACACAAGCTCTTATCATCTAGTGCAAGCTGTTTGTCTATGTCTTTTAAGTTTCTGATAACTTCTTTGTTTTTCATATGGGACTCACATTGTTCGAGCAATTTTGCTTTTTCAGCATCACTAGCCATATTAAAAACAGAACAAACAGTACACTGGTCCTTTTTTGGTTTAAAGAACCCAATATTGAACTATTCATTGAAAATATCTCTATACTGGCGTGACGTGGCAGCTGGTACAATCGGTACATTTTCTGGATAGTTAGCCCTTCTTCAAGGTACATCTTCATCGTATTCTTAAGGGGTATAATGGGAAGGTACTACAGGAAACTGATTTATGTGATTTTTTACGTTGTCTATAAGTTCTGGTGATAGTTTATGTGGTCTGTTAGTGTGCTTTCCACGTTTATCTTCTTTTAATGATCCACCATTTTTCAGTTTCCTTAATGCTGTAGTGATCCAAGTTTCTGAAACGTTAAGGGTTTCCAAAAACATAGTTTTGCAAACACGTTGTTTTTCATTGCGAATGTAGAAGTAATATTCTAGAGAGTAATTTCTTCGAGACCGTTGTTCTGCAGTAATAGTTACTTGTTTTTTGGCAACCTGTCTCACATGACGAGCAATAAAATCCCACTTTCTCGTATGATCTTTTAACTTCCAAAATTCATTGAAAAAAAGGTCTCTATCTTCTTTAGCTATTTTGGTAGCACATTTTAGTCTACATGTGTTTGCGCATGGTGCACCCATCTGTCTTCCTTTAATTTGAATACCTTTTCGATTTTCATGTTCAAGTCCCAGGTTTAGACTTGTTTTAGATTTTTCATCCGCCCACTTACTAACGTCTAATTCTTTTCCTACTTACTCTCTCTATATTGCCTCTGCTTCTTCTCTTTCTATTTGTGGTTGCTTCAGTTATATTCTTATTAGGTTCAATTATTACTTCAGGGATGTTTTTATCTTCTGTCGGAATGTAATCTGGGTCAGTATCAGAGTCTGCATGAAATGGTTCCTCATCGCTTTCCTTCTCAATTATTTCATTTTCATTCCTATTGGCTTCATTCTCTTCTAAGCTTACTAAAATTAAACAAAAATGAGGTAAATGCCTACGTAATATTTTTTCATGCGGAATTTAAACCAACCTGTAGAACATTCAGGATTAATATCAGTCTCGTGGTCACCAGGATCCTCATTCGCCTTTTTGTATTTGCTTTCTTCTACAATACTTTCAGCAATATGTTTACCTTAAAAAATAAGTACGTTTTTACTTTGCTGTTATTATTTTAAATAAAGTTTATTATAAATTTACCTTCAAAAGAACGATAAGAAATATCCGTTTCAGTGTTTTTATACGCTTTCTCAGCTAATTCCAATATTAACTCACTTCTGGAACACATTATGGCAATTATAACAAAACTAAACTTTTGAACATAACCTTAAACTAACGCAGAATACCGTAGTAACTCATGTTACGATACCTATGCTATCGCCTCAGATAACAACAAAGACTATTGTAACTCAAGATACGATGATTTTCTACAGTTGTTTTTCATAAATCGGAGATACTATAAAACTCTTACACGTAATATTGGTTGCATAACTACGTTTACGGAGATACGATTCTTTCCTGGGGAAGATATCATTATGTTTTATTGTTTTGCGCTCGTAACTCAAAAAGTGGAAAATTTGAGTTACTACAGTCTTCGTTGGACCAGTCGATTTGATCATTCTTTGACAGAATTTATAGTAAGCTGTGGTTACAAAAGAATATTTTCATTTTTAGAACCGTTGTGCGAGCTGCTTTAATTCTGCATTTGGTCTCCAAATTTGGATCTATTTGGCCTGGAATGTAGCGTGCCAGATATTTAAAATTAGTAACTTTCTCGATATTTTGTTGATTTATCTGTAGAGTAGCATTGTGGTGAGTGAGGTTGGCGACTAAATATCATAAATTTTGTTTTAAAAGCAATTATTTTTAAACCCATTTTCCTTTCCGTCGTATTTAAGCAATCCAATAACTGTTGAAAGTCCTGTAGACTTTTTGTGTACTTTTGTATTTGTTGTACATTCAAGTAGAGATACTGTTCGGAAGCTACTTTCTTGAGGCATCTTAATGCAGTTACTGTTTTTTTGGGAATAAGTATCAAATTCACTCAAATATCAAGTCGAGTTAGTTCTATATGATTGAAACGCGGACAGTGGAACATAAGCATAATAAAGATAAGGTATACAATAAAGTAAAACAGTAAAATGAAAAAGACAGAAAAGATTGCGTCCATAACGAAGCCATGTTATTGTTGCTTCCTAATAAGACAGAGAAGATTATTTTTCACGTTAAGAACGGCTATGAATAACTATTCTGATGAGACTTATTAAGTCGAAATACGTATCAATAGATACATAGACGCTTTGAACGTGAAATCAAATCTTTTCTGTCTTTTTCATTTTATTCGGATCTACTCTGTATGAGTACGAGAAACAACTTCGTTAAGGATTTCTGCTTAGATGAATAGACATGTCGTGGAATGCAAATTTTAGATTTCCCATGTCTCTATTAACATCTTTATCAACGTCTGGCTATGCCTTGCAATTTTTAGAAGGCTCCAGATTAAAGCAGAAATCTGAATTTGTTTCGAAACTATCTTACCGATTTTAAAACAGTAAAATATATCAAACATCTAGGAACAAAGAACAATGTAGAAAACTTAATAAGTCTTGTATTATATAAACGCATGGTTGTAAGAAATACAAAAACGATAAAGGAAAGAAATTTATAAAAAGACGCTATAACTGAGATGACTTTTTAGTACACATCTAACACTAATATCTAAATTGCATTACTGGTTTTATTTACGTAACATTCACACTTTTCAAAGAAAAAAAAACGATGCTTTATTATCGACAGTGATCAATATAATGTCAAAATAATTTTGTGATTAATTTTCGATTTTCTTGTTATTGGGTCCTTTGTTTCAAAAATTGTAACGTCCAAACTGATCCAGGCTCAGCGTTTTCTAACATACTCGTTAAACTTTTCCTAAAAATGTAATTATATAAGTTAACTTTCTATTTATACTTAATTTATTACTAATAATAACGTATTTTCATATGATTATTAAGTAAATACTAAATACTTTTCCAAAAATTTACATATATTTTCTTTATTTTTTTTTATCTATTATTTATTTGTTTATTAACACATCGTTAGCTAACATATAAATATTAAAACTTACGATGCAACGTCCTGTCCTTTTGCTGATTTTAAAGCCCTTTTGTCATCGTCTGCAAAGCCAGTAATAATTTTAACACCAGTGGTTTTATTAAACGACGAAGACATCGTTTTACCAAAACTCATCAAGTAGCTTCTGGTGGCTACTAAAACGGGAGATAAGTTTTTCTCCTCCACGCACGGTGAAACTATAAGATTGCAGATAGTTCCTCCTTTTCCTCCTTGATTGGTACTAAGGAATTCGTAGCCGAGTAATGTACTTCTCACTATGCCTTTCTGAAAATTTTAAAATAAATAATCGGTTACCAAACAAATAATTGATACCGTTGAAAACATTTGTTTACAATTTTTTCCCTAAGATCCATCAAATCATACACCCAAAATTATCAATAAACTTTGTATCCAAATCAAGGACTTCTTATTTTATTTTTTTATTTACTCTTTTCCTAGTGACTCAAACATTCTGGAATTTTTGGCGCTAACGGCTTAATTTTGGCATTTACCTTGTTTTATTCAGTTATCATTGACCAACCGAAGAGCAGATTTTCTGTAATTAGCATCATTAAATGTGTCAAAGATGATGAAAGAATCAAATACTTTTATGTACTCGTACAACAAAAATATTTTTTTAGCTCTATTCATTTTTCCTTATGTATTCAAATTCGTAACTCATATTTTACACCTAACCTATTTTCCATTTATAGCGTATGAAGTCAAGCCAATTCGCGCTTTTTCGCGAAGCACATCTTTGTTTTATTGATAATTGAATATGTCTTTTTACCCTTTTTATTGCATGAGTTTTTGGCATGTGAAAATATTCATATTAGTTAACTTTAAAACATGTGTTTCTTTATAATAATGCTAGAATAACAAAAAATTGTAAAAAACTATGAGTACAAGGAGTTGACGCTTGAGAGTTTGGTTAAAAATTTTATTAGATAAAAATACATTAGAGAATATATAAGAATGAAAAAGGTTACAAATTTTAACGCCAAAATTAAAAAGAGCAGCAACAGTATTTTGCCAAACAAAGTGAACAAGGTAGTGAAAAAAATTAAAAAATTAGCAAAAAGTGTTATATAGGAAGAGATACAGAGGAGATGCAATAAAAATGCTGAAATATACAGATCAGAGTAAACAAAATATTTCGTTGTCGTTTTAACTGACAAGGACCACGTGTTCAAGTCGAGCAAAGAAACATGTTGCTCTTTAAGTATTAATTTTTATCCACTGTCATCGACCTAGAGTCACCTTAAAATTTAAATTTGGAACAATTGTAAAACCATATACTAATGTCACAGCTACAAGTTTAGTGTTAGCTTCAATTACAAAGGAAGGCACTAAAGATGATCTGATCTAGATAAAAAATGTCACGTTATGCTACTTTATAAATTTTGACGACACTTTTTAAAAGTTTTAATATGTTTTATACCTAAATACAAATGTGAAGTGTTTTACTTCTGTATCAGTTTTTTTTAAACGATGGTATACAGCCAACTACTGCGATTTTCCCATTAATTTTTTAAAATATTTCAGATTCAAATGTCATCATCATTCTCTTTGCCTATGCGGATTTATGTTGGGTTATACCATTATCAACTTTCTTTACAGAAGTGTCTTGTCTAAGTCTGATATCATGTATTCTTAGATGTTTCTCTTCTACTTCTTCCAGGACCCTGCAACTCGGCAATTCTGCGTATTGGGTGAATACGATCTCGACATTAAACTATTTCTAATCATCTTCATTCGTACATCCATTACAAGTGTTATCAATTGGTGCTTTATTTAGCGTATGGACTTTCACAGTACGATAAATATACAAATACAATAATATATACATATATATTAAATATATTATTTAAACACTAAAGATAGAATGAATGACACTAAATATTAATGTCCAATTTACATAGCCATTCAATTGCTTCTGGGGTACATTCCGCAAAGTCCTCAAGGTTTCCACGGTAGGCACGATTCAAGCAGTCTGAAACACAATGGCTTATGGTCTGTCTAGATTGTCCGCAATCGCACTGTGGACTTTCTGCACGACCCCACCTGAACAGCGAATCAGCACATTTACCATATCCGGTACGTATACGATTAAGCCTTGCCCAAGTGGACCGGGGCAGATTTGATCCGATGAAACCCTGAGTTGGGGTGGATATCTTAATATAGTCCGATTCTACTGTTGGCATCCATCTTGTTGTCCATTGCCTATGTATATCATAGGAATTACCAATTTTTCGGGCAGATCGTATTGGAGGATTTCTAGATCTCAGTCGCTGGTGCTCTTTTGAGATGTCTGGGATATCTTGATGTATTGGTAATTGTACGTTAGATACAATTTTCTGGTACTCTCTCACTAATGCTGCTGTACGGCGTAGATCTGGTGGAGCAATATTGCTTAGAGTAGGCAGCCATCTCACTGGCGTTGGTTTTATTGTTCCAGTGATTATTCTCATGGTTTGGTTAAGTTGGACATCGATTTTGCTTGTATGTGCACTATTTAGCCATACTGGTGCACAATATTCTGCCACTGAAAAAACCAAAGCTAGAGCAGAGGTCCGAAGAGTATCTGCAGAAGCATCCCAAGTTGTTCCAGCAAGTTTTGATATTAAGTTTTGTTCTTAGTTTACCAGCTGCGTTTGTAATATGACTTTTGAAGATGAGTGTTCTATCAAGTGTGACGCCTAGATATTTGGGGTTGTTGTTATGTTTGATAGCTGTATCATTTAGAGTTACATTGAGAGTATCGCCCGCAAGTTGATTCGACAGGTGAAAGAGACAGGTTTCAGTTTTGCTTGTGTTAGGACGTAAGCGCCAGTTCTTAAAATAGTTACTTAGTGTAGTTAAGTCCTCGTTTAGAGCTCGTTCTCCTGCTTCTTTACTATTATCTTGGAAGCCAATGGCCAGGTCGTCAGCATAAGCAAATTTTCTCGATTTTGTTCCAGGTATATCTGCTGTATAAAGGTTAAATAATAAAGGGGCTAGCACTAAGCCTTGAGGTAAGCCGTTGTTAAGTTTTCTAACGTTACTCTGTGCATCATTCATATATACCTGAAACAGTCTGTTAGTCAGTAGATTATTTATCAGCTGACAAGTTTTGAGGCAAGGTATAATTTTCATCAGCTTAGAAATAAGGCCCTCTCTCCACACAGTGTTATAGGCAGCCGTGAGATCTATAAATGTTATGGTAGATTTTTCGCGTCTTTCAAAGCCAGCTTCAATAAATGTAGTTAAGGACAGCACTTGGTCACAGCAACTTCGTCCTGTTCTAAATCCAGCTTGTTCAATTGGTACAGCATCCTCAATGGTGTTACATATTCGGTTATATAAAAGTCGTTCTAGTAATTTATAACAGCAACTGAGTAAGGCAATAGGCCGGTAACTTTCAGGCAGCTTGTTGTCTTTGCCAGGCTTCTGGATTGCGATGATTTTTGTTCTTTTGAATTCTGGGGGTAGCACAGCTGAATTCACAATGTCGCTAAAGAATTTTTTGAGCCACTGTCGTGTTTTTGTACCAGTGTGGCTATAAACTCAGGATACATTCCATCGAAGCCTGCTGCTTTTCCTGTTTTAGTTTGGTTAAGCGCTTCGTTTATTTCATCCAGAGTGAGTATTCTGATCAATGGTGCTCAATGGAATGGACACGTTATAAAAATTCCTTTTTTATCATTATGAAAAGAGGCTTTTACTTACCTCTTTAAGATATGACTAGTTTTTTTTTTGTAACCAGAGTCTACATTGTGAGATTTGTAAAAAATCGTTGTATTATGATGGAATTTGTAAAAAGAAGATAAGATAGGAAGGGAGCCATCGGCTCACATTTTTTTTGTAGTTAAGTAAACCGCGTCAACCATGAAAGGTTATTGGCGGGGAACAGTTGTACATTAGAAACTTAGTCACTTTATCACATTTACTATAGTTCAGAGCACTTTTCAGACCACTTGGTAAATCACTTTGAAGTCGTTCCTAGTGATAGAGTGGGCAACTAACAATAATGTGTTCGATTATCAGAAGAATATCACAAACATAGCACAATTTTTGTTGTTCTTTCTTCATTAGGTACTGGTGGGTTAACCTGGTATGTCCTATTCTCAAGCGGTATTGTATGACTTGATCTCGTCAGTTTTGTGGCATTATCCCTTTTGGTGACAAATTTGGGTTGATGCGTTGTAGTTTGTTGTCGTCAAGAATTTTTTCCATCTTTCGAGTCATATTCTCATTGAAAATTCCTTGATGGTGTTTTGAATGTCGGAATGAGGAATTTCTAAATTTCCAAACAAATTCTACTGTAAAGTTCTACTGCTTTTATTCTTACTGTAAAGTTCTTTTAGATCAATTTTAATTTGGCATAGTATTGGGTGGTTTGGTTAAACCCTTAATTTTATTTATCGTTGAAAGGAGTATTTTCCTGTGATACGTAAGTATCTTCAGGGGTGTCATCCTGAATACTAAAATTTTGGTTTGTGTTACTAAGCAGTTTTTTCTTGATTCTTGTAATTCTAGATTTATTTGCTCTTTTGTTCAACATGGGATATATTTCAGTTAGCATATGTCCTAACCCGTGTATATCCTGTGTGTACTCTAGGGCCAGTTCTGCTCTGGTGGAAGAACCGTGGACGCCTTCTAAGAATGCTAGTAATTGGGTGTAATTTAGTACATATGGTGGTGATGCATCCTGGATAAATTGTTTGACTGACTGTAGTAACGACTCAATATTAGTAGTTTCTAAAGTGGATTTGTCTAATTTGATAATTTCTTTCTTCTTTTTAATTTGCACTGGTTTTGGTTTCGTAAATTCTGTTGGTACAGTTTCTGTAGGAATGGAGCAAGTTGGGGATGACACTTCCAAGTAAGATCGTTTATTTTTATTATCGGTATCAGTGCTGACTTGAGCATCCATTTCTTCTCGAGATTCGTCATTTACATGTGTAATTTTGTTCGGAGCTAGTGGATGGTATTTGTGGAAGAAAACTTTCCTCCGTTTGGGGCTTTTGAGTATTTTGTGGATAAGAGGGATTTGAGGTACAGTCCGAGGAAACGTGACCAGCTTGGTGGCAAAGAAAAATTCGGTAGGAAATATTTTCAAAATCAATTAGGACGGGACGACAGTCGGGTACGGTAAAATTGTCTGTAGGTGCAAAGTAAACTTGTCTTCGAAAACTAAGTACATGGCTGTATTGTGGGTCTTGTATTCCAGCTCTAAGGAACGAAATCGGAGACATTAATTTAAAACCAAGATTGATTAAAGACTGTTCGTTGGATAAAACTAATCTATTAGCGGGTGTAATTAGTTTACGTGCTTTGATTGTATGTTCTCTAATTTTAGTTTCACCATGTTGACTTAGAAAATCATCTACGACTTGTATGCTTGAAAGGTAGATGCATATTCTTCCGTTTGACATTTTGGATGAGAATAGTACATTTTTTAGATGGAATATAGTTCCTACTGCAATGGTGTACTCTTCTGTTTTTATTTCATCTACTGCCGGTAAAATTATGGCCTAGTTGTTTGTTGGGAATTTTGTTAATGGTTGTTGCTTAGTGATGGTAGAATAAGTAATGTTTTGCTGATCGGTATTAATTGATGGACCCCTGTAGTCAGAAGTATCACCTGTCATTTTGTCAAATTTAGTCTTCTATCTTTTTTTAAATTTAAATTGAACTTTCATTTCAATAATTTTAATCTTCGGATCTTCTATTCGGACAAAGGTCCGACTTTGTTTGTTTAAAGGTAAATACTCGATCTGGCAATTAGCAAGATAATGCCAAGAGTTGAAACTAGTTTTTTAAACAATTAATAAATACGAAATATAAATAATGTTCTTCGTATGTATAAAAAAAACAATGTTTGTAATCAAACTACTGCCAATTTGGAAACTGTACTTACAGCTATTAACAGACCACTGTACACTGCTTCTATATATTTCGGTTTATTTAAATTCACACTGTTTTTTCTCAAAAACTGTAAAAGTTGTGGAGCTCAAAGTATTTTGACTTGTCTACCAACAAACTGAGGCTCACGTTTATTGTTATTGCTCCGAGGCCGATTCTGCTACAAACAAGCTCTAAGGAGTTTTTATTGGAAAACGACTTTTGGATTAGCGTTTTTGGTAACTGCAGGCTATAATCTGCGATCTTTTAAGAGTGTTTATTCTAGAGTCAAACTACTCATCAGAATGTTCGTGGCCTACAAATTTTAAAAGCTTAGCTTCTAAGAATGGAAGTTCGGTTTTCGGGTGCCTGGTTAGTACGTGTCTTTGGCGATGGCGTGTCGCTCTAAAAATCTCCTTTGCTCTGTTGTTCGGCAAACAGAAAAAATATAAGAGAGTCAAAAATGAAAAGAATAAAATACACCGAATAAAAAAGACAGAAAAAGGAAACTTCTTGAACTAGAAGAATCAAACAAAATGACAGAAACTAGAAAATTCTTTCAAAAATAAAACAAGAATAAAAATGATTTTAAACCAAGAACAGAAATGTGTATAAATAAAGAGGGAAGCATGCTGACAGAACAAAAAGAAATATGAAAGCGATGGACAAATATTTTTAAATTGTAACTCGAAGAGAATAACGATTAATTGGATGACAAAATTTAACTGGTTTATCAGCACAAAACACGCGAAACAAATAAACCCTCAGTAGACGAATTAAAAGCAGATGTCAAAAAACTAAAAAACGGTCGCCTAGATCAGACAATTTTAGTACAGAACTAATAAAAGAGGAAGAAGAACATTTGGAAAAATAAACATTTTCTGCTGGAATGGAACATCGGAATAATCGTGCCATTACACAAGAAAGGAACCAAATTTACTAAAAGGTAAATACTCTAAGGAGACGCCTTATCCTGAGAAGCTAGATATATGGAGCAGGAAGAACAAGAGAAAAAAAATACCAACTGAAAACGTAAACGTCTACCGATGATGTTGATACAGATATGTCTTTGGATGAATAACACTTCGATTTAATGCAAAATATGTAAGAGGGGTTCTTAACAAATCTGAAAATAATGATGCGCAATAGAGTTTGAACAGGATGGTGTGGAATGGCTATATCATATTTGTATCATAATAAATCTCTTACATTAAATAAGCAGAAGAAAGAAAAAAAAATATTTCTATAAAATTCCAAATGAATGTAATACGATTTTGGGAGTTTTGGGAAAATGTCAACACCATGTAAGAAAACGACCTAATTACAATGAAAACAAAGGCTGGGTATACAACTAGTAGAACCAAGCTTACTCACCAGGTTTTTGTCGATTTCTTCCGGCCACTTACATTTTTCTGATTGTTCGATAATATTTACAATTATGTCCAGACTGCAAAAATGCTTTTTAGAACTCAAAAATGCATCTAAAATAAAATATTGATTATAGATCATAGAATTACTTTGTACAGACACACACACACACACATATATATATATATATATATAAATGTTCGGAAAAATTTCCGCAGTCAGATAAATGAAAATTACTACGTTCTTGAGAAGACCCGCGTTGAGGATTTATAACTGGACGTTTAAGCACCCATTATCAAGTTGATATGGTTTCGTTCGAGTTTGGGGTCTCAATTTATTTAAGCTGTTTTTCAGTTTCGATAGTTTCACGAATAATTCTTAATTTTAAGGAGAGGATAGAAGCGGTGGATGATGTTGGGCAAGGGATGAAGTAGAATCGGAATGTTTTACATATCTAGAATGATCGTAAATATGGTTTTAAATTCGTCGGTTTGCGTATCCTATGTAAGTAAGTTTACAATTGGAACAAGGTATCTTGTAGACATCATGGTCTTCATTGGGCATTTGGTCTTTCGCGGATCTGACGAGATTGGACAACTTAAAGTGAGTAGTGAAGATAGTATTGATGTTTAGAGAGTTAAGAGTTCTACTGATCTCGTCAGTGACACATTTTTTTATATTATTCGCTAAAAACGTACTACATACAGATTTGGGATACACAATGTAAAAGAATATATACTTACTTCTTAACAGCAGGACGTCTCTTACGTCAGACCGAATAAATGCAGCTCTATTTGGTTCATAGCACATACAGAGTTCGTCTAGTGTTTTTCGCCCTACGTTTTCATCGGTATCTGTAAACATAACACCCTGTAATTACTTTTTTAGTTAATTATGGTCTTTGTATAATAAACCTTACCTTAATGCCACATCTTAACAGTTCTTGAACACAAATTAAGCCAGACTGTGTCGATCCACCGGTTACGAGGGCAACTTTCTTGGATAGTGGTCTTGATTCTGAAGCTCCTGATATTGAAGAAGCCTTTACTTTGACTGAAGCGGAAGCATCTTTGTGTTTTGCGGAGACAGTAGTAGTAGCTCGACGATACAATGAATTAAGTTTGACAGCTCTTTAACAATAATATTTTTAAATATGATTTAGCTGTGGCTTTTATAATAAAAAAATATGTAGAGAATGAATATACTAAGTTGTATTAGGATTATCTATTGATTTAATTTTCAAGAACATCCCTATTTGGATATTTTCTCCCTCTTTTCATGTTATGTTGAGATTTGTTGAAAATCTGCATGACTCAGTTCGCCCTTTAGGTAACAATTTTGAATTGTCAAAATCTGCAGTTCACCGAATTCTCAAAAAGAAAATTGGTATCCATTTAAATAAAGACACTGATATAAGACCGAAGTTTCGTGAAACGATTGCAAATTTGTTGAAAGTATTCTGTTTTCTGACAAACTTTACATTTTTATTTAATCGGGACAATTAATAAAGAAAATACACGCTTTTGGAATCCGAAAAACATACATTGGTATCAAGAATGTCATACACTTTAAAACATTTGATTTTAAGAAGACGGTGTCCCGCCTCATTTTAGGAACCATGTGCCAAATTATCTTAAAAAAATATTTACAAATCGATGGATAGATAGACGAGAATCTATTAAATGACATCCTCGTGCTTAGGATTTAACTCGTTTAGACTTTTGGTTTTGAGATTATCTAAAAATCAAGGTCTATGTAAAAAGCCCGACAATATCGAAGACCTAAAATAATGCGTTAAAAAAGAAATTTTAAACATGAATCAAAATATCATTCAGAATGTAAGCGATTGATTTACATATCGAATTGGACATTGTCAGATACATATGGTGGCTATTTTAAAAACTTGAATATAATGTATATAGACATATAAAAACATAACTCAATAGAAGTACTTACAATTTTTCGTAAACGAAATGATGAATTGAAGTTACTAATAATTTTGGAAATGTTAGCATATTGTATCACTTTTATATTTCTACATTCTAATTTTCACTTTGGTGATGACAGACATGATTTAATAAATTTGACATTTTTAAGCCTTTGGCAGTTCTAATACACTCGTATGACCTTGAAATAAGAATGTCAATTAAATCTATGGTCTATGATTCTTCTAATACATCAAATAGTTATGGTGTAGAGTTTTGACATGATCTTGATTTTAAACAAAACCCAATAAATACGCTGTTTTCATATTACTTTATGTTAAATTCATAAGAAGCATTTTGAGGACACCGAGGAATGATTCATCATTCAATGATTCATCATTCATCATTCATTCATCATACCTAACTACTTTATTTTATATATATATATATATATATATATATATATATATATATATATATAATATAAAAGCTTGTAGCAGGCACATAGCTTAATAATTCTCTTCTATCTCCTTCTGTCTCTAGCTTCTTTCCTCTACTTTTCTATCTCTTTTTTATTTGTAGATCTTCCGCAACTGTTTCCCTCCATCTTCTACTTAGTCTGCCTCTTTGCCTCTTATCTTCCGATGTTCTCCATACTATGTTCTTTACCTCTCTACTGTCCTCCATTCTAACAAGATGATCTAGCCACTGCAATCTTCTAACTTTGGCAAAATTGCTTATTCTCCCTTCGCCGAACATTACATGTATTTCAGCATTTGTTCTTCGCTTCCATCCTGTTTCTGTTAACTTTCCTCCAAAAATTCTTCTTAATATTCTTCGTTCACATATTTCAATTTTCTGTTGTAGTTTCTGTGTTAACACCCATGTCTCTCACCCATACGTTAGAGTAGGTAGCAGGATACTTTTATACAGCCTTATTTTTGTATTTCTCGATATCTCTTTCGATTTTATTATTCTTTGCAAACTACCTGCACACCTGTTTCCGTTTGCTATTCGTAGATCTATTTCCTTTTCTTCTCCTGTAGTGCCTTCATCAGTTTTGATCTACCTACATTGTCATAAGCACCCTTAAAATCCACAAAGAGAAGGTGGGTCAGTATGTCGTATTCATATGCACCAGAGAGAACTTGTTTCAGTATAAATACATGGTCACTAGTTGATCGATTTTTTCTAAAACCAGCTTGGTGGTCGCCCAATATATTTTCTGTGTACACTTCTATTTTGCTTTTTAGTACGGTTGCCAGTACTTTATATGTGACGTCCAGGAGTGCTATTCCTCTATAGGTAGAATAACTTGACAGGTCTCCCTTTTTATGTATTGGGTATATATTAGTGGTTATAGACTTGAACCACTCTTTAGGTATTATTTCCTCTTCTCAGTTATGACATATTAGTTTATAGATTTTTTTCTCTCAAGTAGTCTCCTCCATATTTTATGTTTTCTGCTGCTATTCCGTTTTCTCCAGGGGTTTTATTGTTTTTCATTGCAGCTAAAACTTCCTCAAACTCATCCTTAGTTGGTCTTGCAATATCTATTCCATCCATTGGTATTGATTCTCGTTCATTGTCGTTTTCCTTCTCTATTTCACCGTTCAGGTGTCCTTCGAAATATTGTTTCCATCTCTCCAATTGTTGTTGTTCAATTCCTATTAGATTACCTTCTTTGTCTTTATTGTATGTCGTTTTTTAATTGTAACCTTTGCTTAATTCTTTAACATCTTCGTAAAAATATTTTATATCCTTCCTTTGGTATTTTTCTTCCATATTTTGAAGTTGACTCTCTAAAAGCTCTTTTTTCTTTCTTCGGCACTTTTTCTTTACTAATTTCCTTTGCCCATTATATATTTCTTTATCATTATCATTTTTTGTTTGCAACATTTTTTGTCTATATATTCGCTTTAACTCTATTTCATTTTCACATTCTGTGTCCAACCTTTCTTTCTTCGTTTTCATTATATATATATATATATATATATATATATATATATATATATATATATATATATATATATATATATATATAGACATAGTAAAAAATACGACCGTTGATTAAATTTGGAATATATTCAATGGTTGAATACCAGAGGTTTTATCGGTCAATAATTGGCAAATAAAAGACGTCAACTACTTTATTGCTTTATTCGAATACGTTTCGCTTTTATTTTTAAAAGCATCATCAGTTCACTACAAATAAAAAAGATTTTAGAATATAAGTAAACAAACCAACAGGGTTCATACTTACAAAAACAATTTGTAGGGTTTTTTTTTAAAGATGTTATAAAAACTCTACGATAACTTAACATTAAAGATTAAAAACTAAACGGGAGAAACGAAACAAAAAATACAAGTAAAACTGTAAGAACATTAGTTCATTTAATTTTAACCGATGGCTTCATTTGAACGTTGGTTTAAGCTCTTTCGAGGGTCAAACCACACTAATCTTTTCGATTGTTTTGGATCAGCTCGTCATAATTTTCACATGTGGCTTGTTATCGTCCATGTGTTTCTTTGGAATGCATGGTGCAGATTACGATTCTTAAGGGAAGTATCAAGCGGAACAGGGACGGACTTTTTTTTTATTTAAAAAGGATTCATTAATTCCTTTTTCTTTAAAAAACAAACAAACAAAAAAAAAGAAAAAAAGAAGAAATTTGGAAAGAAAAATGGGATTGAAGTTACTGTCTTGTAAGGGGTTTTTTTTTTATTTATTTTGTATGATGAGGGAGTGATATATCTGACTCAAGTTGTCGATGTCGGTTCTCTTATTTAGGGAGGATGGATGTTTAAGAATTTGACACATTTCAAGGATGGATCGCTTATGATGATTTTGTTGTTTGCACAGTATTTTGGTATTCGTGAAGTCGATACTGTGTAAACCAAACACAGTATCGACTTCACGAATACCAAAATACTGTGCAAACAACAAAATCATCATAAGCGATCCATCCTTGAAATGTGTCAAATTCTTAAACATCCATCCTCCCTAAATAAGAGAACCGACATCGACAACTTGAGTCAGATATATCACTCCCTCATCATACAAAATAAATAAAAAAAAAACCCCTTACAAGACAGTAACTTCAATCCCATTTTTCTTTCCAAATTTCTTCTTTTTTTCTTTTTTTTTGTTTGTTTGTTTTTTAAAGAAAAAGGAATTAATGAATCCTTTTTAAATAAAAAAAAAGGTCCGTCCCTGTTCCGCTTGATACTTCCCTTAAGAATCGTAATCTGCACCATGCATTCCAAAGAAACACATGGACGATAACAAGCCACATGTGAAAATTATGACGAGCTGATCCAAAACAATCGAAAAGATTAGTGTGGTTTGACCCTCGAAAGAGCTTAAACCAACGTTCAAATGAAGCCATCGGTTAAAATTAAATGAACTAATGTTCTTACAGTTTTACTTGTATTTTTTGTTTCGTTTCTCCCGTTTAGTTTTTAATCTTTAATGTTAAGTTATCGTAGAGTTTTTATAACATCTTTAAAAAAAACCCTACAAATTGTTTTTGTAAGTATGAACCCTGTTGGTTTGTTTACTTATATTCTAAAATCTTTTTTATTTGTAGTGAACTGATGATGCTTTTAAAAATAAAAGCGAAACGTATTCGAATAAAGCAATAAAGTAGTTGACGTCTTTTATTTGCCAATTATTGACCGATAAAACCTCTGGTATTCAACCATTGAATATATTCCAAATATATATATATATATATATATATATATATATATATATATATATATATATATTGCATCCTTGCGGCTCCCATGGCTGGTAGCCAAAGGTCTCTTCATAGGTCTTCTGCATATCAGCGTTTTCTGTAGGAATTCAAGTCAACCTGTACTTCAAGGTTATTATTTTTTCAAATAACAGTTCCCCTTATTAGTAATAAAAAGTACATTTCCATTAAAGACTCACATAAATCTAGTGACAGGGCTGCGTAGCGCAAGCGGTAGGATGCTTGCGTCGCAAGCTGGTGGTCCGGAGTTCGAATCCTACCGCCGGCAAGAACATCTAGACATTTTAAAAATGTCTATAGGCCCCAGGTCGACTCAGCCTGAATAAAAATGAGTACCTTGGGTAAAACCAGGGGTAATAATAGACGGTTGAAGCGTAGCACTGGCCATGTTACCTTCCTTGTATACCGTAGGCTCTAGATATAGCAGACTACCCTGCTATACTCCCAAAGCCGCGACAGCGTTATAAAACGGGAGACTATTATTATATAAATCTAGTGTTTGTAATTGTGTTTGGTAAAAAGAGATTTCCTTACTAATGTCCATGTGGCTTTTTGTCCGATATCTCGGTTTCCGGGGATGTGTTTTGAGCTAGGAAATGATGGGGTAGTTTTTGGGATTGGTTATTATACCAATTAAATTACCAACAAATTATAGTGTTGGTCTGAATTTGGCCTTATAAAATGGATATGCTAACTTTCCAAACATCAATTTTTGGATAGTAGTCTTAAAAGTTTTAAAGTAGTAACATATATTTGATTTTTTAAGAGTTTTTCTATTTGAGCTTCATCGGTGTTTATCCTATTTATACATTTATTAAAATATCCGCCTTCACAGGCGTCTGAATTTTCACTAATAGATTTCCATATTGTTCCAATAGCATTAGATAAACCTCGTTTTAGGCACTTTTAAGATGTGTCGGAGATTATTTCTGTATATTTTAAGTTAGCGGAATTTGAAATTTGATTTATCAGATTGAGCTGTTTCTGTACTTCAACTAGAAAAGCAAGTTTTCTGGGTCTATCAGCAGTAATAAATTTTTCCAACAGGTTTTCGCAAGTTCTTCCATTGTTGGTTATTGTAGTTTTGATAGTAATTAATTCCTGGTAAATAAGTAATGTCCATTTTTCATTAGATATCGACGGTGTCACGACAGAAAGGCATAAGCGCCATTGACAGTTTTTTTCAGGAGACACAAAAAACGTTTAATATCGCTTAATATTTATTTTTTTACATTTTTTTTGGCATTTTATTATTATCGAACTGAGGCATTCTGACTTACCATATGTTATTTATAAAACAATTATTATAAACATGAGATATTTAACTTTTTGGTGCTTACGCCTTTAATGTTAGGTTCTGTGGTGTTTAAGCCTTTTTGAAAGGCAGTTACCATATTTTGAAAAAAGTATTTTGATAAAAAAATGTCGCTTAGGAACTTGTACGCCTTTTAATTTTACGGAATTATAACAAAAAGGGAGAATAAACCTTTTCATTTTAAAGCATAACAATTAAGTAAAAATAATACAAATTAAACAATACACAATAATATATTTATGAGTTTCTTAGAGTTATAATGGTGTAAAAAATACAAAAATAAAAGTTAATATAATTATCACGTTATATTAAGTAAAAAACAACAAAAACTATTAAAACGTACCATTTTTTCTACATTGATAACTAAGTAAGTTGTATTATAAAACTAATAGAAATAAAATGCAAATCAAAATTTGATAACAGAAAATAACATTTATCAATAACAAAACAAACTAATAGAAACGAAGAACCGATATAACAGAAAATTGAACCAGTTGATGAGCTAGAACGTAGTGAGCTAGAACTAATCTAATGCTGTCAATTTCAGTCTCATTTTTAAAAAATACTGTCAAGGATGATGAATCTGATTCGGAGTTTAAAGAATCATTTTGTGGTATAAAATCATTACAACCTATCTTATCATCAACTAATAAACTAAATACTATTGCGGCATTATTACTACTATCATCAGTATCATCACTATCTGAGTAAGGTACAAGCTTTTTATCACAGGTTAATAAATCAGTCTCTTCTTCGCCAGTTTCATCAATATTCGAAAATAAACGGCTGTCAATATTCAAATTTAGACTTGAGGAAAACTGAAATCCACAATGGCATCATCATCTAGAACAGAACTAGACATTTGGAGTTCTTGTTCATGGTCTTTTAGTACAGGCTCTAAAAGAATATCATGCTTTAGCGCTTCATTGAGGACCTCATTTTCAGTGGAAAATGAACCATGGTTTTTATTATTTCCGCTGGATTCCTGCACATTGCTTTTCTGATCTTCCCAAATGGATTGCAATGCAAGATTCATTATTTTATGCCCCCGAGAAACCATTCTAAAAACCATTAAAAAAAAGAAGTAAGCGCCATTCAAATGTTAGGTTTTTAAAATAATATTACTACCAAAATATAACTTTAAAATTAAAAAAAAGAAAACTATACAACAAAGTCAATATATATTTTATTTAGGTTCAAACCTTATTTAAGTCGGTTAAGTAGTAACTTTTATATGGCAAATCTAAGTCATAGTGTATTTTAAATGGCCAAATGGCGGTTAGATAAACGAAAAATTTTTTTCTGAAAAGGCCTAACCGATAGTCGGTAAAATTGTACATTCTTATGGTATATTATGATTTTTCAAGATAAATAATCTAACTAAACGCTTAACAAAACATTAAATATTAATAATATTTCAAATTATTGTTTACCTTATTGATATAACCACGTTTTCAGACCCAAGACGTAAGCACCACCTTCCACTACGGATCTTGTCGCTTACTGATTTCGGTGTCTCATCTTTTAAGAAAGTCGTTTGGCGGTTAGAAAATTCAAAGCTTGTTTTAGTCGAGTTGGAATTTTTTACAGCTGCGTCATTCTAATAGTCGATAGGACGTAAAATGTACTTTATTTTGATACCAAAAAACATAAATTTATAAATTTTGGCGCTTATGCCTTTTTGTCGTGACGCCATCGATATCCGTATACTTCTTTTTTCATGAAAAAATATTCAAATTGTGTTATTAATAGGAAAGATAATTTGTAACTGGGTGATTGAATAGAGTCCATAAAATATAAATAAGAACATCGGGACGTCTTGTTCTCTCTACTCGGCTACCAGGGGCTTCAACAGGTGTTCCTTCCATAGAATAACATGAAAAACAGAAAAAGTAAATCAAAATTATTTAGATTTTGAGCTTAATTTAATTGAACACGTATTGCAAATTTCTGAGACCACAAACAAAACTTGGAACACAAAATTTAATCAAAGACAATTAAGTCCATTCTTCGGCGCTAATCGTGTGAATACTTGTTTACTGCATTGCGTTGTGTGGATTTTACCGGAACATTTACTTTGGACGTCTAAACACTGGTGGAGTTCACACGAGTCAACAAATATACTCAAATGGCATATTACAAATGAATAAACCTGTTAAACAGTTTATCCAGATGATTTAATTGTACACTAGTGAGATTCTACATAAGTCGGAGTGTGTTGAGACAACATTAGGGTAAAATTAGTTAATATGAGCACTGAATGTAAATAGTTTACATTTGCTTATAAAATGTAATCATTTTATGTATTTAGGTATTTATTCTTTACTATAATTTTTTAAGCTCTGTTTTTCTTTTACAGGTAAGTGAAACATATCAATTACATGTAAGTACATCTACTTTTTGTGTACAGTTTTACTATTTTAACGAGGAAAAATGTCGTCAAAATACTTCACATCGAAACCTTGTACAGTATTTTAGAATTTTTGCCAGGTAGACGATTTCCGGTATGCTGATGACACTATGCTGATGACACTGTGATTCTAGCAAGTAGCATGGAGGAACTGGGTTGCCTAATGAGTAAGATACAAAAAAGAAGTGCACAATACGGACTCAGACTAAATATCACAAAAACCAAATGGATGTTAGTAAGCAAAACCCAACAACCACCACAGCAACTGATATTAGACAATGAAAGAATTGAACACGTGGATTCGTACATCTACTTGGGAACAACAGTTAACTCAAATTGGAATCAAGCGAAGGAAATACGTATAGGAGTAGAAAAGGCAAGAGCATCGTTCACTAGCATGAAGCAAATTTTCACCTCTAAAAGCCTCACCCTACCTCTCAAAATTCGACTTCTGAAATGTTATGTATTCCCGGTTTTGTTATATGGAATGGAGGTGTGGACAATGACCGCAACATTGATGAAAAAAGTAAAGGCCTTCGAAATGTGGGCTTACCGACGTATATTACGTATATCCTGGACTGAGCACGTGACCAACAAAGACCAACGCCGGATAGGTAAAGAGAGAGAGGTAGGAATAAGTATAAAGAAAAGAAAGTTGGAATACTTGGGTCACGTTACGATACATAATAAATATAGAGTACTACAGCTGATCGTTCAAGGAAAAATAGACAGCAGAAGGGGTCCAGGGAAGAGAAGACACTCGTGGCTCCAAAACTTGCAGCAATGGTTCGGATTGTCATCTGCTGAACTATTCAGATCTGCCGTAAACAAAGTCAGAATAGCCATGTTGATTGCCAACGTTCGGAACGGACAAGGCACATGAAGAAGAAGACGATTCCTTTTTTCTTAATTCTAGTCTCACAAGGTCCTCCTGACGATTGGTAAACCATAAAATAAGTATAGAAGATTTAAATTGAAAAAAAAAATATATCCCGTCTACACATATTCATATGAGTGGCTCAGAACCAAAGGTGACTATAAATCAAATTCAGTCTTTTGAGATAATTGAGGGCAAAGTTAATCGATTACATACATTTCTAAATAAAGTAACATAACCTCATTTTATGGTTTTTGTATAGGAGAAACTAAAATAATTCATGTAGAAGAGAGCAAAAAAATATTTCAAAATTAGCTTTATTTTTAAAGAAAAAAGGAAAAAAAATGTTGTATAGGCGTTTGTTATGTTGTACAAAACTGAAAAGTATTTTTAACAGAAAAAAAATCTTCCTCTTGAATCTATGCTAGGCCTGTATTATTCATCTCATTGGTGCACTTGAGAGTTTTAAAATAGTCGTGGTGGATAGTAGGCACGTACTTTAACAACGATATTAGATATTTCTTTTTCTCTACTCTTATCCCTATTCTTTCGGGAAATAATAAATCTAACTTCATTTATGGATTTGTTGAATGACGGCCACGTATCTTTTTCTTTAAGCCAACTTCAGAAAAAAATATATGAGTCTTATACTCATTATATTATTATGGAATTGTTATGGAATCAATTATCACAGAGTCTCTTTCAGAATTTTTGCTTCGAGAAAAAATTATTCCTCTACAACAACATGGATTTGTAAAAATTTGATCAACCATGACTAATTTACTGTGGTGTGTTAATGAATGGACAGCAGCATTGGATAAAAAACGACCTATAGATGTTATATATTTAGACTTTGCAAAAGTATTTGATCAGGTGCCAAGAAGAAAATTGATGCGTAACCTAGAACACTTTGGTATTCGCGGACAACTTCTTGAGTGGATTAATGATTTTTTAACAAATCGGGAGTTTTGTGTTAGAGTTGGCAAATCGCTGTCATCTAAAAAACCAGTTTGAAGTGGTGTGCCACATGGATTTTGTGTGTTTTGGGTCCACTACTATTTGTGTTGTATGCTAGTGATCTTTATTCTCATATCATATCTAGGAAAGCTTTCTACGCAGACGATACAAAAATATATTTTTGACCCACTTCTGAATGGACAAGACTTACAAAGTGACTTAGATTCGCTCTTCAAGTGGTGTTCGGATTGGATGTTACCTCTAAATAGAGATAAGTGTGTAGTTTTACATTTGGGGAAAAATAACCCACGTCTATCTTATTCGATAGACGGGCATTTACTGGATACTGTGGGATCATATTGTGACCTTGGTGTTACAATTACTGAAAATTTGAGTTGGTCGGAGCATATTTCAAACATCACTAAAAAAGCGAATAGTAAATTGTACCTACTTAATAAGACTTATACAAAAATATTATTTTCGGGTTCTATTCGTTTGTATAAAACTTATGTCCGACCCCTACTGGAGTACTGTGGAACAGTTTGGTGCCCAGAATTAGTGCGCGATAGAACTCTTCTCGAAAATGTCCAAAAGAAAGCCACCAGACTATCTTTTAAACGAAGAAGGCCAGATTACCCACAAAGACTTTCTTTAGCAGAGTTACCAACTTTTGAAGCTCGTCGACTTCGTGGTGACTTAATTATCACCTTCCGAATTTTAAAGTTTGGATATGGAAATCTGCAGCATTTGTATATTTTAGATTATCATAGCAGACTATGTGGACACAGTTTGAAACTGAAGAAGGAATCCTTTTCATGGACAAGGCGCCAACATTTTCTGTGTAATCGTATTTTTAGTATATGGAACAGTTTCCCAACGGAAATTATAAATTCCCCATCTATAAATTCTTTTAAAAACCAACTAGACTGTTACATGTTTTTAAACTGAACAATACTGTATATAATTTACTAGTTGTTTATAGTTTATTTGCGTAAATAATTATTTTGTAATGTACTATTTCATTTTTCTTGTAAATGGGCTTATGGATCTTCATGACCCCAGCCATTATTACTGTGTAATAATAATAATAATAATAATAATAATATAATAATAATAATAATAATAATAATATCCTGTGGGAGTTTTTTGTCAGTTCTTCTATCAGGCGCGGCCCCCTGCGAATGGGGGATGCTCTCTGGGTATTCGTAGCGCAGATACCCAGAGGGTAGCAGGGATACCTGCCGTGGAACAAAAACTGACACCTGGCAGTAGGTATAAAATGCACACCCATGATAATGGAGTATAATAATTTATGTTTAGGGTCGCTGCCTGGGGATCGCCAGGGCACGTCTGGAGCCGGCGCTGGACGTGACAGCATGCGGGACGTCGGTGGCAGGGTGTTGAGGAGGCGGGCCCCTGTCATACAATCAGCTACAGCCCAACAAGAACAACAACCACAAGCGAGCCAAACAACAACAAGAGCTCCGCTCGCTGAAGGTGCTGCGCTGGAACATCAGCCGGCGCTCACTCAAGCGGGACGACCGAGGCAGCGCATGAAATGGACTGTGTCCATGAATGAAAATATTTTGCGCTTTTATTATAAGGTGACAAACCTCGGTCAAGAAACGATCGGCTATCGACAAAATCTGTATGCCGAATTTTGCAGAGAGTACCCAGAAATCCAAGTATCTGAACAACGAGTAGCAGATCAATACCGGGTCATTATCAGAAATAATCTGATCCCAGAGACTAGACGCAATAACATCAGAAGCGAAGTCGAACGGGAGATTCATAATCAAGAGGTAGTTGGAAATCAAGCCCTTAACGAAATACAAGAGCCAATTCCTGAGGTTGTCATACAAGAACAAGAAACTCAACCTGATAATACACAGCAGGAGAACGAGTTGCGCGATAGCCTAGTTAACGAAATGGCACGCGCCGTACAAGAGTTTAATGGAACAAACCCACTTAGCAGACCACCGCTACCAAGAGTAAACTCTTGTAAGAAACTAGGAGTGCTGTTACAAATTGTGAACACTGAAGTTCTGCCCAATTATGTCGTAGAAGCCCATACATTGGAATATATGCACACGCTGATTTACTGTGCAGCAACAGCAATTGCTAATGTTATGGGCATTAAGACCAGAACACGACGGGGTACTAATATCGGAGGGGCAGATAACAGAGTTGCACCTTGGGAAAAACGGCTGCTAACGAAAATTGAATCATTACGTAGGGACATTGGTCAAATCACGGAATATGTTCGAGGAACAACAAGTAGAAAAGTAATCAGAAGAGCTGAAGAAATAATGCTAACCAACGCAAGACACTCACAATATAATCCAGAAAACAACACAGCACAACAGTGCCTGGATACATTAAAACAAAAGCTTTCCGTTTACTCAGGCCGACTAAGGAGATACAAAATTAGTAACAAACGAAAATATGACAATACGCTTTTTGAAAATGCCGAGAAGGCGTTCTATCGGAAACTCAATTCTACTGCAGAAAGTGCCAATAAATCTTACCCAAGCCGAGAAGAAATCCATGAGTTTTGGGGAAATCAACTTTCCACACCAGCCGCTCTTAACACCAATGCTGGATGGATCGAAGATACGGCGCACAACTGCCAACACTACGTTACTGCTCCCTACGAACCCTTCACCACTGAAGAAGTTTCAAATATTATCAAAGAGCTTCATAACTGGAAATCTCCTGGACCAGATGGCGTTCAGAACTTCTGGCTTAAAAAGTTCTGGAGTATTCATGAGTGCCTATCAGCAGTAATTAATAACACTATTTCTAATCCGCAGGAAATACCATCTTTCCTAACCCAGGGAACAACTTATTTAATTCCCAAAGATCAAAATAACACCCAAGATCCAACCAAGTACCGCCCAATTACTTGTCTTCCAACTCTGTATAAATTGGTCACATCCTGTGTAGCCCGGCGTATCAACCAACACTGTGCTCTAAACAATATCATAGAGCCACAACAGAAAGGATGCGCTAAGGGTTCCATGGGCTGCAAAGAACAACTTATCATCGACTCTGTCATTTCTAACCAAGCATATAGCAAAAAACGGAATCTCTTTACTGCTTTCATCGACTACAAGAAAGCGTTTGATTCAGTGCCACATGAATGGCTTATAGATATATTAAAAATATATAAAGTCGATGATAACATAGTGACCTTTTTAAAACATATAATGTCAGATTGGAAGACAAAAATTCACCTCAAAATACCTGGTGAAAACAATATCGAAACTGAAAATATTGCAATCAACCGGGGCCTATTTCAAGGAGATTCGTTGAGCCCACTGTGGTTTTGTCTAGCGATGAACCCCCTATCCCAGATACTGAACTCAACTAACACAGGTTTTAGCATCAAAAACAACACCACTGTTGTTGCAAAGCTTAATCATCTATTGTATATGGATGATTTAAAACTACTAGCTTCCACTCGAAGCCACCTGGATCAGATGCTAAAAACAGTAGAAAATTTCTCTAATGATATTAGTATGCACTTCGGTCTTGACAAGTGCCGTGTCTTAAATATAATCAAAGGAAAGGTTCAGCCCGGCGGATTCGATATGCAAAACGGCCAGAACATCGAGGCCATGGGTGAAAATGATATGTATAAATACCTCGGAATAAAGCAAGCTCGGAAGATTGACCATAAGCAAATGAAAACTGAGATAACTACTGAGTTTATACGAAGGGTAAAACAGCTGCTTCGTTCACATCTTAACAGTAAAAATTTGTTTAAGGCACTAAACACCTACGCATGTTCCGCGCTTAGCTACTCATTTGGTATTGTTAAGTGGACAAAAACCGATATAGAAAACCTTCAGCGAAAAGTACGAACACACCTCACAAAGGCACAAAAACACCATCCTCGAAGTGCAGTAGAAAGAACGACATTACCGCGGTATTTAGGTGGACGAGGACTTATGGATATAAGTGAGCAACTAGAAAAACAAATTACTAATTTAAGAACTTATTTTCAGGTGCAGGCTGAGACATCTACTCTACATCGCGCGATTTGCGCAGTAGATGATACAACACCGATCAAACTGAGGGAACCAGAAATGCGCATAAACCATCTTACTAAGGACGAAAAAATGCGCACCTGGATGGGTAAACCTCTGCACGGGCGACATCCCCATGAGGTCAGTCAAGACCATGTCGACAATATAGCGTCGAACTATTGGCTGACATCAGGAAAGATGTTCCCTGAAACAGAAGGTTCACTACTGGCCATTCAGGATCAGGTTATACCAACAAAAAATTACCTGAAATATATCGTCAAAGACCCTCAGGTCCAAAACGACAAATGCCGATATGGATGTCAAGCCCAAGAAACCATCCAACATCTTACCGGGGGCTGCCAGGCATTTGCTGCAACTGACTATAAGGAACGGCATGACTCAGTAGGAAAGATCCTCCATCAAGAGATAGCTTTTAAACTGGGACTTCTACAAACAAACCATCTCCCATATTATCAATACGTTCCTGAGAGTATGCTTGAGAATGACAACTACAAGCTATACTGGGATCGCACTGTGCTCACAGACCAAACTGTAGCACATAACAGACCAGATCTCGTGCTAGTTAATAAACTTACAAGACAAACAACACTAATCGATGTGGCGATACCTAACAACAATAATCTGCGTGTTAAGTACAACGAAAAGATCGCCAAGTACAGAGATCTGGAAATACAAATAAGGAGACAATGGAGAATGGAAAGTACCCAGACGATACCTATTATTCTGTCTACCACTGGAGTCATCCCGAAGAACCTTCTAGAAAACATAAGAAAGCTGGGTCTAAATGAACATCTATATAAGATCATGCAGAAAGCTGTGCTACTTTCGACGTCCAGATGCGTTCGAAAATTTTTGGGAGATACACCGATGTACCAAGTCACCTAGGACTCGATAACATGGAAAGAGTCCCACCAGAGCTCAATCCTTTTGATACCGTAGGTATCTGGGATGAGTGAATTTTCCCCTTAGAGGGAGTGTGAGCCGTATGGCTAAATCTGAATAATAATATCTAAATTTAGATTCTAGATCTAAGTTCATTATATTTAAAATACGTTTTTCTCGGCTCAGACTGTCGTAACTAAATCCGGGAAATTTTAAGCCATTCTAATTTTTCTCCTGTTGCTAATTGCTTTCTTTCTATTTACGATGTCGTGCTCCAATTTTTTGGTACTGAAAAATCATTGTTTCCATTTTATGAGTCCAAAATAAAGGCTCCTCTTTCTTTGAGATGTTTATTACGTCTATCTAGTCATCTGGTACAAATATATTTTTGTGATATTTTTTTCCCTTGTCAATGACACCAATATTTTGATCACAAGTTGAAAAACAGTGTCCAGACACAAAAAATTTTAGATTTATTTCCTTTACATTGCTTTTTTGCGTTTCATTAAAAAGAACTAAAACGACTTTTATATCAGAATATAAATTTGGTATGGATGTTGTTTCAGCAAAAACAGAAATATACTTAATCAAATCTGACAAAATCTCTTAAGCAATACGCGAAGCAACACTTTCGTTCCATATAAACATATGCCCAATGTTTTCAACTTCATTATGTACACACAAATTGAAAACCCAGGTCTGTCGTTTATAATAAGCTACAGATGTAGACAGAACTGGCACTGGCCAGGGTCTCGGTAGATTAAAAACTGGAACACGTTTTTTTTCTTTGTTTTGCTCCTTCAGTTTCTTTCTTCTTTAATTGCTTCACAACTTCTGCTTTATTTTTGATGCAGGTTCCTTTCCACTTTAATATTGTTTTCTCTTCTCCTTCATTTAACGTTTTGAGTAGAGTTTTAAAATAGTAGCCGCATTTTTGACATGTGTCCTTTTGTGGCATGTGAAACGATAGATTAGAAGGAGAATTAAAAGTATCTCTAAAGACAAAAAGAGACAATGCCTTCTTTTCCACGACTTTCCAAGATTTTCTATATTCATTGTTTAAATTTGGAGGAAAATATTTTTTGCTTGTGTGATGCCTACAATTATATTGTTCATATACTGGAAATTTGTTAATAAACTCCATTAGGTACTTTCCATCATCTCTTTTTCTCTTATTATGTGGTACATGTTTACCACGTTTATCCTAAATGGGAGTTCCCGTATATGCTTTTCTGTTCAGAGTATTTGTTATTTTGCCATCGCTAACATCTAAGACGTTTTTAAAAAAATTTTTACATACTTCGTGGTCATTTCCATTTTCATCTTGTAATCTGTGACTCCTCCTCTTCTATTTTTTTGGTGCTTCCTTCTTTGTATATTTCCTTTTTGCAGCTTAATCAGTAATTTGAAAAAAAAGAAAAACATCTTTGGATATCTAATCTAGCTAATAAAAATATTAAAGTATTTGCTGTTGAGGATATTTACTTATTTTATCCGGTCAACTTAGATGGCAACTTCTACAGCAACTTCCTGGTTTGCATACTTTTGAACGAACAGTCAGAAAACATAAAAAATTGTCGATATAACTTTATTAACCTATGAATTTTAAATGTCAATAGTATCAAAATTTCATAATTTAGTGGAGTAAACTTGCCGGAGGTTGGCCCAATTACAAACAACCATTACGGCGCGGTAACTATTACTTCTTCTAGTTTAAAAACGGGTTATAGTGACATCGGTTATCCCTAATAATATAACACATTAGGAAAATTAAAATGTCGCATCATAATTGCAAATATGTGTTATTCTGGTCTATCCAAGTACTTAGCTAACAAACGTTTATTTGTGACAAATTATTTATTGAAAAGTGTCTCATTTTCATCTTCATATTTACTCTAAATATGCAGTCGTCTTAATTTTTACATAATCAAAATGTTTCCTATCTTGGAGGCCCACTTTTCTTAATACTTCCTGATTTCTAACTCTTCTATGGTAGAATCTGTCGACCACCAATATTTTTGTCTTAGCTTCATTGACTTTCAGGACAACTTTGGGCTGAAATGGGCAAACCAGGTGCATTGGTGTGCTCATTTCTATTAAAATGGACCACAGATTTATTCAGCTTACACAATCAACTACCTTTTGGTAGTCAACGAAGCATTCATAGGTACTTGAAATTCTCTAGACTTCTCAATGAGTTGTCTCAGGTTCAGGATTTGTTCCCTTTACCCTTTACAAACCCCGCTTGTTCCTGAGGTATGTGGTAATGTAGATAGGTTTTTAATCTGTTTCTGATGATACACAACAAGATTTTACTAGCATGTGTTATTAGTGTGTGTGCGGTAGTTTTATCAATCCACGTCCACAGTCCACGTATTATCGGATATACATGGCTTACGGCCCTTGGAAACCGCTGCCTCACAGTCTTTTGCAGCCTAGATTACCTTATCTTTGAGATAGATCCAAGTGCTGTCAGGGTAACTATCTACTGATTGTAAAGAAAGAGCTTTTTCTAGGTTCTGTTGAAAGTCATTGATTTTTGATGACTTAGAGAGTCTATGTCCATGCCTTCATTATATACAAGAGAACAAGCCAAACGTAACATTTAAGTATCTTCTATATTAGATTAAAATCCAACTTCCGATTAGTCAGAAATTTACTTTATCAGTTTCAAAAAAGCATTTCTGGCTTGTTCTACTTTGGTCTTTATTTTAGTCTCAGAGTCCTAACTATCGTTTAGCAGACAACCCAAATAATTAAACTGCCTGACTTTCTCAAAGACTTTACTTAAAGGTAAAATAGAGGGCCATAGAGGTGTAGGAAAAAAACAAGTTTCTTGGTTAAAAAACATTCGTGAATGGGCACAGATAACAAATGCAGGACAATTATTCTATATTGCAGAAGATCGAGAAGCCTTCGCAATGGTGATCGCCAACGTCGGATAATTCTGATATGGCACGCGAAGAAGAAGAAGACTTTCTCAATTTCTTTTCCAACTACATATATCTTTGCATTTGGGTAATTATTGCCACCTATAATTATTGTTTTAGCCTTCTTGATTTTTATTTTCAAACCCAAAGTTTCACTTGCAAGGGTCACTTGAGTTGATCAGTTAATATACAGTAATACATTGGAGATCTTCGACGTTATCTGCCACTATCCCTGTGTCATTGACATATCTAATGTTGTTGATAAATATGCCATTTACTTTAATAGTCTTATTAGAGTCTGCCACTGCTTCTGCGAATGCTATTTCTACCTATAGAAAAAAAGTCTTCATATTCTCTATAGCTGTGATTCTAAGAACCATGCGCTAGGCACTGACTTTATAGTAAAAAATAATAAAAAAATTTATAAGAATATGTAGAACTTAGAATTTAGAATTTAGAAAAATAAAAAATGGGGTAAAATCCAATAAGGTGCCGGGATACGATCTCATTACAGGTAAGGTCCTTTAAGAACTAACTCATAATTGCTACAGAATAATTATCTTCAATGCTATGTTAAGTCCACACTACTTCCCTTTACAATGAAAAGTGGCACAGATTATACTCATTAAACTTAGTAAAGATCCAAAAGATGTCAACTGATACCGACTAATTAGTTTACTCCCATTAATTTCTAAGGTTTTTGTAAAACTTCTGTTGAGAAAAATCAAACCAATATTGGACAAAAAGGGTCTTATACCTGACCATCAATTCGGAATTCGGATTTCGTAACCAACACGCTAAAATAAAACAAGTTCACAGATTATACACAACAATAAGAAATAGTTTTGAAAACAGACAATACTGTACTGTATGCAGCCTCTCAAGTTTTTGATAAGGTATGGCACACAAAAGTTCTGTACAAGTTAAAGAAAAACCTACCTTACACTTACTTCAAACTACTTAAATCGTACCTTACAGAAAGAAGATATCTAGTAAGGTATAGTGAAGCCTATACAAAACTCTACCCCATCATATCTGGTGTACCTCAGGATAGTGTGCTTGGGCCGATCTTGTACCTGATGTATACGGATGACTTACCAACAAGCAATTACCTTACGCTTGCAACATTTGTAGATGATACTGCTTTTCTAACATCATATAGTATCCAGTAATAGCATCAGAGATACTGCAACTACATCTAAACAAAACTAATGACTGGTTTAAACTATTGAGAATTAAAATAAATCTTTTAAAATCCACAAATATTACATTTACTCTAAGAAAAGGTATATGTCCACAAGTTAATCTCGATGGACATCATTTACTCCAAACGGATGACGTAAAATATCTAGGCGTTTATATGGACAAACGTTCATATGGAAATAAGCTGCTGATATGCAAAGTTATAATAAAACCCGTTTGGTCATATGGTTCGAAGCTCTGGGGATCAGCTAGCAAATCTAATGTTATAAAAAGACACAGATTTCAATATAAAACTCTAAGAACAATCGTTAATGCCCCTTGGTATATCCAGAATGACGCTTGACATATTTATAGATCTGCAGATACTAACAGTCTCTGAATAATGCAAAATATTTCCGAACAATATAAAAACAGGTTGCGCGTGCATTCCAGCACCCTGGCATACAATCTTCTCCACAACCAACAAGCGAAGATATTAAAGCGGTATGATCCCTTGGACCTACCAAACCTTTCCTGACAGTACTTACAGTAGTGGAAGCTAGGCCTTCAATAGCGCCCAGCCATTATGATCTATGCCGCTTTTAGTATTCGTGTTCGCATATCTTTGTATGTGCGCATCCCACCGGTAAACAAGCCAATATTTGTGTTCTGATGCTTTGCTTACTGGACCTTATTTCTGGATCTACTAGATTCTAGATATTACTGGATCTCTCTGATATTGTAGATGTAGATGTAAAAGACAGACAATTTTAATTTTTGCTTTTATTGTGAAACAGATTTTTAAAAATCTTGATGTTAGAAAAAAAAGTATTTAAAGTTTTATGAAACACACGCCTTAAAGTCGAGAACGTAAGTAGAAAAAGTACACATTTGATTTAACAAATTTTCATATATTTAGTCTTTTAACGTACTACATGTTTTCTTTTTCAAACAAATTTACCAGACTCATTCGAATGAACAAAAACAAACCTAATCAAGTTTTTTTACAATACTTTTTAGATCTTCACTACTCACAAAAATCGTTTTATTCTTTTGCTTTTTGGTCTTTCTTTGTTGAACTTTTGAAACATCAACAGCACTTGTCTCTTCTTTTCTGTTTTTAGTGTAACTGTCAGTTTTATCTACCTCTTGTATTACTGATTCACCCGATGTTTGCTTATCTGATAAATTTTTCTGGACGTTCAAGGTTGAGTTTTCTTGTTTGGCAATTTGTATATTTTCCGGAGATTCTGTTGCAAGTGCTAATGTTGGGATCAGCCCAATTGTTTCCCCGACATCGATGTGATTTACTAGTGTTATCCTGGGTGTGTCCATTGGTTTGGTATCAAGAAGGATTTGTGATTTACTTGTTTCATTTAAAGAAGAATTTAAGCTACTATCTTTAACGTTGCTTAAAACTTTTGAAGTTATTTCTTCATTTTGAAGCTCATCTGATTTAATTTCTGTATCCACAACGGTTTTTTCAATATGTGGCAAGCTTGCTGTGCTGTCTAAATTGGATTTCTGAGTTAGATTTTGACAATTGTCTAAAAATAATAAAGTAGATTAATACCATGATGCCTTTTGAAAAATAAAAAAATTAGTTTTTCTTTGATATAGCGCTCAACCTATGTTTTTAAAAAACATTGATACCGGAGATACAAGAAATGATAGCGTCATATAAACTTGAAGAATCTTTTGAAAAATGCAGAATAAAATGTAATTTCGTATCTTATAATGTTATAATTTTATCACTTTATCATTTTATCAATTTTATAATTTCAAAAATAGCATCCCGTTGCCAGCCTTTCCCACAAAACTGTATATAATTTACTACCATTTTTATTGGGAATCAGCCACAATATTACTTTATAATTAGTATTTTTGATGTTTTAATTTTTACAAAAGCATTTCGATCCAGTCCCGCTGAAAGTCTCTGTTGTGAATCTCATGAACTCCCTCTTTACCTTCGGTGGTAGCAACTACTCCTATCTTATGCTACCGAGTTTCATCAAATCCGACTAACCCTCTATTTAATATTCTCACTTCGCCAATTCCTGGACTCGTAAACTCGCTAGACCATCATCATCATTTTGGCTTTACAACCCTGTGTGGGTCCTAGCCTCCCCAAGAATTTTTCTCCAGTCGTCCCTATCCATCGCCTTCCTCCGCCAAGCACGTATTTCCATATTTCTCATATCTTGGTCTATGTTATCTAGGAATCTTGTTCTGGGTCTTCCTCTTCTTCTTTGACCAATAGGTCTATCAAGGAGCGTTTTTCTAGCTGGGTCGGTTTGCTCCATCCGCATTACATGGCCCCACCTCAGACGTCCTATCTTTATGTGTTTTACGATATCTGGTTCCTGGTATATCCTATAGAGTTCGAAGTTGTATCGTCTTCTCCAGACACCATTTTCATTTACCGCTCCATAGATGCGCCTTAGTATTTTTCTTTCGAAACATCCTAACATGTTTTCATTGCTTTTTGTTAAAGTCCAGGTTTCTGAACCATATGTTAGGACTGGGCGTATTATTGTTTTGTAGAGTTTTACTTTTGTATTTCTTGATTTAGCCCAAAATAGCATCTATTAGCCGTGCAAATTCTGCGGTTTATCTCTGCGGTAGTGTCATTTTCAGTATTGACGAGCGTTCCCAGGTATACAAATTTGTTAACTGCTTCGATGACGTCATTTTCTATAACAAGTGGCCGTAGTGTTTGTGGTTGCGTACCTATTTTCATGTATTTTGTTTTGTTGGTGTTTATTATTAAACCCATTTTTGTAGCCGCTTCCTTTAATGCTACGTACGCCTCTCGTGCTGCGTTTTCCGTTCTCCCAACAATATTGATATCATCAGCATATGCTAAGATTTGCACAGATTTGTTATATATTGAACCGGTAGTTGTGATTTGTGACGTACGTATTACTTTTTCCAGAGCTAGATTGAATAGTATACAGGAGAGTGGGTCTCCCTGACGTAGCCCGTTATTTGTTTTAAAAGGTTCAGAGAGTTCCCCCTGGATTCGTACTTTGCATTCAACTTTTTTAAGGGTTAGTTTGCTTAAACTTACCAACTGATTTGGTACTCCTAGGTCTATCATTGCTCTAAACAATTCTCTTCTATTTACAGAGTCGTAGGCTGCCTTGTAGTCCATAAATATGTGGTGCGTGTCTACACCGTATTCCAGTGTTTTCTCTAGAATTTGTCTTAGGGTTGAAATCTAATGAATTGTTGATTTACCACCTCTGAAACCAGCCTGGTATTGTCCTATTATTCGCTCTGCATATGGTGCCATACGATGGCATAGTATATTGGAGAATATTTTATACGCTGCATTTAGGAGCGTAATTCCTCGATAGTTAGAGCATTCACAGATATCACCCTTTTTGTGTATGGTGCAAAGTATTTCAATATTCGCTAGACCAGATGTATACTTTTAATCCCACAGATTCTACAACCCTTGTACCAAGACACAAAATTGCCTCAAACACTTGCATCTATATAATCAGAATCCCCACCATGGTCTAGATTCCCTCTGTAAATTTAATAATCATTTTTCGACAAGCTTTCAAGGATATTGTAAATACATCCCACTTTGATAAGGTGCTTTATACCGATATATCCCGAAACGCAGATGGAGTTAGCTGTTCTGTCACTACTGTTGATACAGTATTAGGACAATACCGAATATCAAATAAATGTAGCTTGTTTTCAGGAGAATTCTTCTGTATTATAAAAAAAAAACTCGAGTTCCCATTTGAAAATCACCAAAGTGTAGCTTTGTGCACTGATTCCTTATCAGCAATTCATTCATTAGAAAATATTTTTAATCAACTTCACCTAGTGCAAAAATACTAGAATCAATCCATGTCCACACTTCCCCAGGGACCTCAATAACAATAATATGGGTGCCTTCTTCTTTCGGCATCCAAGGATATGAGATATCTGACAGCGCTGCAAAAGAAGCATCTACATCCAACTTACCCATCTACAATATATATCTCCAAGAAGATATAAAATCAAAATTCAAAAGAAATATCCAAGGCAAGTGGCAGGAACTTTGGACCACCAAAGACACAAAGCTCAGAGAAATACAACCTAATGTTAACAGCTATTTATCCTTAGCATCCCTGAACAAAAAAGAGAAAATAGCAATACAAAGATTTAGAATAGGACACACACGTTTGACACACGGTCATCTTATGTCCTTTGCATACCAACAGTTATGCTCTTACTGTAATGATATTCCCATTACAGTCAAGCACATCCTATCCCATCAAGCACAGTTTAACAGAACTTCTGAACTGTTCAAGCCGACTCAACAGCCTAATAGACTTCTTAAAGACTACACAGCTGTTTAACAAAATATTCTTCTTCTTAAGATGCCATACACCAAAGTGCGTAGGCAACTATCTCATTATTAGAATTCTGTTCTTGGCGGCGTGACACAGCTCGCCTGTATTGTGTATTCCTGTCCATTATTTAATATTCCTTAACCAGGATAATTGTTTGCGGCCGGCTCCTCTCCTACCTTCGATCTTCCCTTGTAGGATTAACTGTGGTATTTCATATTTTGCTCCTCTCAATGTGTGCCCAAGGTAACCAATCTTGCGTTTTTTAATTAATTCAAAGAGTTCTCTTTCCACGCCGGCTCTCTTAAGGACGTCATCGTTTCGAACTCTATCCACCCAAGGTATGCACATCATTCTTCTCAATAACCACATTTCAAATGCTTTAAGTTTGTTGATAGATGTTTTTTTCAAAGTCCACGTTTCCATGTCATAAAGCAAGATGGACCATATGTAGCACATGACCATTCTGTAGCGTATTTCGAAATTACGGGTTTTGATTACATAGGAGCGGTCTGAATTTCACAAAAGCTTGTCTTGCCATTTGTATTCGGGTTTTTATCTCTTGTTGTGAATCCGATTGGTCATTGATTGTGGTGCCAAGGTATTTAAAAGTTTTCACGCGTTTTATGCGATCGTCACCTATGCATATTATCGGGTTTTCTGGAGGGTTTCTGCTAATGACCATATATTTCGTTTTCAAAATGTTGATTTTGAGGCCATATTTTTTACCTATGCTATTTACCCTATCAAGTAATAACTGCTGATCTTCCAAATTATCAGTTATAATCACTGTGTCGTCCGCATAGCGTAGGTTGCTAATTGGTATGCCGTTCACCTTAATGCCTAATTCCGTGTCTTCTAATGCTTCCGCAAATATATTTTCAACATATAAATTAAAAAGCATCGGAGAGAGTATGCAGCCTTGGGGGACACCTTTCCGGATTTCCGGATTTAACAAAATATAATTTACATAATATTGTTATTATTTACTATTGTAAACTCTGTATCATAACTCTACAGGTACTATTGTAAACCTTTGTTCAATAACCAAAGACGTCGAGACACGTTAATTCGAAATAAAAAAAATTCATAAAACTAAAGTAAAATTATGGCTTATTCCCAATAAAAATGGTAAGATGTATTAAGATGCCACAAGAAAATATCTACAGAAGAGACTGTATATATTTTATGACTTACCTTTGCCGACTTCAGTAGACCCCGTCTTTATGTCCAATTTAAAATTGCTCTCGTCTGACTTACTACATTCATTTTCACATTTAAAATGTTTTACCCGTTTCTGATAGTTACTTTCTTTTAACGAACAGTATGGTTTTAAATCAACTGATACTTTTAGTTGCTCATTTTGTTGCTCATTATCGCCGCAGTTATCACTTTTTTTGCACACGCTATAATTTCTTTTCGTATCCCTTATTTCTGTCTCTGATGCACACAACTTTCTTCTAAATCTGTCATTAGTGCTTTTACTTTTGTTTTTACAATTTGGTTCCGAATTACGTTTGCTGCTATCATCATTTTCGTGCGACTTTTTCTTCTTTTTCTTCGATTTGCATGGATCAACATCGCCACATTTGTCTTTTTTATATTTTTTTGATGATTTGTTTTCGGGTCCCTTTTGTTTCTTATCAGCTGCTAAACATTTTGGTACTTCAGACTCGTCATGAGAATCTGCAGAAGTTTTATCTATTACACATGGCAATTTTTTATTAACTGCTTTTCTATCTTTTAACTTTTCGCACATATGTTTATCAACTTTACATATTATTTTCCTTTTATTAGGAGTTCCAAACTTTATACAAATTTTCCTAGTGCTTTTAGCAGATTTCTTTTGTAATTCATCTTTGCAGTTTGTCCCTCCTTTAGGTTCTTCTTTTGAAGATTTGCAATTAACGCTTTTGTTTTGGTTGCTACAGGCATCTGTGTTGCTTGAATTTGAGCTAAAGCTTCTAGTTTGACATTTAGGTGTCATCTCAGATAATATTTCGTTAGTTAATGATTTTTGCGACATTTTGATTTCAGTTGGTGTCAAATTTTTAAAATCTGGTACTTGTATTTTGTGAAACTTGCAATTTTTTGATATCCAAATGCTTCCGTTTTCGCCGTCATGCAACATCGAAATAACTCCTTTTGCTACAGTTTCTGACCTAAAAGTAATATACAAATATAGAGGCCATATATGGAATGCCGTTTTGTATTTGGTTTGTAATTTTTTTGTTTTTAAAAATAATGTGTCATTAAAAATAATGTGTGTTCTTTATTCATAAATACACATTAATGTTTTATATATCAGATTTTAATATTAAAAATGGGAAAATCTGCATACCAGGATAGTCAAAAAGTGACATATGAAAAAGGTAAATTTTGCACCTAATATGGAATATGTACTTAATATGGAATATGCTGTGATCCTTATATGGAACACAGTAATATGCATTTAAATAGAAAAAGATTTAAAATAAAACACGATCTATTTTACGAAATTATTTATTTTTATATATTAACTTATTAGGATTTAGATACTTTCTATCCTTCGACAAAACATGTTAATTGTATTTGCAAATCTCACAAATAACGATATCAGTTTCACACCCGGAACAATCTATATGGCACCATTCTTTGCAAACAACGAACTGTATCCACTTCTTTCCTTTTCTGTCTTCCAAAAATTTTCCATAACAATAGAAACAAGTAGCATCTTCTTCTTTAGGATTGTCTGCTGCAATATCTATCATGTCATCATCATCGGAAGAATCGTCTTTGAAACATACTGATTCCGATTATAAAGAGGGATCTTGAAATATTGTCTTCTAATTTGTCTTACGTAGATGCTGGTAACTACAGGATTGTTGTTGGTTATCTAATGATTCCATTAGTAATTTCCGCTTTACTATTTTGGCTTGTTTTGAAAAAATTATTGAAGTTTTTAAAGCGTCTTTGTCTGGAGACGAGGTAATAATCGCTGCTTTTTTAGGTGCCCTAACCCGTCGAGATCCTTTCTTTTTTGGAAAGGTTGGTACCGGTGTAATATTTTCGGGTCCAACAAATTCATTTTTATCTACACTATTGTCGGCAATATTTTCAACTACTGCATATTGTTCTTTTTCAGTATTTTCTTGTTTTGCAGCACGAAGATAGCTTTTGTTAAAGACATGGCGATGTATAGGAAATATTCCGGTCTTTCTGAAGCCATTAACAACAATTGTCCCAGTTTGCACCTTAAGCCTTTCACCTTTCCAAATAGTTCAGCAATGTCATAATGTGTAATTGGTCTTTGAATTGACCTTAAAAATAATCTCAACATCTCACTATAATGGGTTTTTAAGGGTACCATTAACTTTTTATCTAAGGGCTGCATGTAATGGGTAGAATGAGGGGGCACACTATGTCAACAAAATTCTCTCTTGCCAAATTTATCATTTCTAAATTTCGACAATGTGTGTGGTGTCCGTCTAACACTAGCAACACTGGATGGTTTTGTGATGGTTTCACTTTTTCAATAAATAAAGTGTAGGAACCACTGTATAAAAATATGGGTTTGAATCCATCCACTTGGATGACACACAATTTTTGAACTAGGAGGAGCACCCTTTCCCAATAAAACATTGTGGTTTTTTCTGGGAAAAATCAAATATGGCGAAACAAAAGTTCGTCCGGCACTCACACACAAGACTGCTGTGACTAAAGAACCTCTTTCTGCAGAAGTTAATGCTCCTACCTACTTTGAACCTCTAAGCGCAAGAACGTATTGGACTTTAGACTGACCAATACTTAATCCAGTCTCATCCACTTTACTTACTCTATCAGCTGAATAATTATGATTTTTAAATGCCGCCTCCAAATGACGTTTTCCTTATTAAAGCCTTTGGCTCTATTACAGAAATTCTATCCTTGTGTCGTTTCAGGAATAAATTCAACCATTTCCTTCCGGCACTTTCCTTTTCTTTTAAAAATGGATTGGGTATTTTATTAACAGTGGCCAGCTGATAAACCATCTTTTTAACACCATTTCTTGTTAACCCGTAAAACTTTTTTTCCATTTAAAGTAGATAGTCTACCAACTGATTTTTTTGTGAAGTTTTGTGGTAGGACTGTAGATCTTCCTAATTTTGTTTTGAACAACCTGAACTTGTGTACCATTCATCTTAGTTGATAGACGAAATAATGTAGTACGTGGAACATTGAATATATCTGCGACTTTTTTGTACCCCATATCCTGACTTCGGACAGCTTGGATGGCACGAACCGTATCTTCTTTTCTCCATTTTTTACGACCCATGGTATTACTCTAAAAAAATTAATAATTAATTTAGACAGTGTTTATTAACAGAAATCCTATGTAGATTTCCTTCTTAAAATCTTCAAAAATTAAGTGTACCTAATATGGAATATTACATCATGGGGACAGTATAGTATTCCATATAAGGTACATGGCCATCTTTTTTTTTTTTCGTTGGCCAAATTAAAATATTTGCAACAGGTTAATGTTAAATTGCAATATCGGAAAATTAAACTTAAGCCTTCTAAACATGCAAGACATAATTGGATATTTCTATGCTTATTTTAAGTATGTGTATCAAAATGTAGAATACATACCTTAAATAATTTTCCAGCCGGCGTAAAAGCAAACATAACTACAAAATTACACCTGTTACTTTTAACGGTTTAATGATGACTGTCTACAGGCACGAGATGCATTGGCTACACGCTGGTGATGTCGTTCCAGGGTTGCCACTTTTAGTTTGTTCAACCTAAGGATATTCCATAATGGGGACATATTCCATATCTGGCACACTTCCTCTATGTGTTATTCAACTTAATAAAGTACGTTAAGTATTAAATTGGATATACAGCCTATAAATGGCAACACTGCACGCCGTCGACTTTCCACGAACATCCGCTGTCCCGTCGCCAATAATTTGTCATTATACAGCGTAGATTTTTAATTTATTTTTGTATACAACATGTCTATTTATGCGCCCGCAGAAAAGATTCAAATAATAAAATGGTTTTATGGTGGCAATTCTGGACAACAGTGTGTAGATTTATTTTCTGTTTTTTGTGGTCCTTGCGTATAGTCAATTCATAATATTGTTAAAAAGTTTGAGATTTGTTATTGCCTCAAAAATTGCAGAAGATGACACGCTCAAGAAGTATCACCAGAAAAATTTAGGAAAGAGAATACCGTCGAAGTAGATTCAAGTAGAAGCGTTGTTAGAGAGTTAGATATTAGCAATGTTACTGTAAGGACAGTATGGAAAAAGCACGGTTACAAGAATTTTCAATATTCGAAAACGCAACAGGTTTATCCAGGCGACTACTTTCGAAGAATGGAGTTTTGTGAAACTTAATAATGAAGGCTGATGATGAACCACATTTTATTAAAAACATTTTATTCACTAATGAGTTTTCGTTTCGTTAGTAGGGAGACAAGTCTTCCATTACGAGGTATTGGGGGCGCGAAATATAGCACATAGTGTTGTTTACCGAACTCAACGTCCTCAAATAATTATTAATGTCTGGACTGGCATTTTAGGAGAACACATAATAGGTCCATTTTTTATTGAGGGCAAATGGAATAGTAGAGTATACCTCGATTTGTTACAGAATCATGTTCTTCCTGCTATTCTTAATCTTCCTAATGTAAATCTTGAGAATATTTGGTTTCGTCAAGACCGCTGTTTAGTTCACTTCACAGTTTAATAATTAAAAAGTACTTAAACAATACTTTCCCGAATCGAGTTATCAGTGGAATAGGCGATATTAAGTGGCCTTGCAATCTCCAGATCTTACACCCATGGACTTTATTTTTTGGAGATATTTAAAAAACATTATCTACGATTATCCTGACACTAGAGCCCAAAATTTCGATGAATTAAAAAACCGAATACGAGAAGTCTCCAATTCTATTACAGCAAACTCTTACATCTGTCCGCAGAAGTTTTTATCACAGATTGGGATACTGTTCAGTCTTCTTTTTCATATGCCATCCCCTCTAAGAAGGTTGGCGACCATCATGGCAATTCGCACTTTCGATACCGCTGTTCTAAAGAGGTCAGCAGAAGTGCAGGTAAACCAAGCTCTCAAATTGTTTAACCAGGAGATGTGTCTTCTTCCGCGACTCCTTCTACCCTGTCTTCTTCCTTGCATTATTAATTGCAACAAGTTATAACGCTCGCCCCTCATGACATGTCCCAGATATTGCAATTTTATAACTTTAATTGTATTTAAAACCTCTATCTTTTCCCATTCTTCTAAACACCTCGACATTCGTGACTCTATCCAACCAACATATTCTTAATATCCTGTTGTAGGTCCATAACTCGAAGGCTTCTAATCTGTCCGAAACATCTTTCTTGAATGTCCAAGCCTCCAAGCCATAAAATAATACGGAGAACACGTAGCATCTCAGAAGTCTTATCTTTAAAGAATTTGACACGTCTCTGCAGCAGAGTACTTTTTTCAGTTTGTTGAAAGAATTTCTTGCCTGTCCTATTCTTGCCTTAATTTCTTTTGTGTACTCATTATTTTCGTTAATTATTATACCCAGATATTTATATTTTTCAACTTTTTTAATTTGTTCTCCATATGTGTTTTTTTGGCGCTGTTGGGCTTTTGTAATTACCATAAATTGTCTCTTTTTTGTATTTAGGGACAGTCCGTTTTCTTCACTGACTTCTACCAATCTGTCAAACATTTGTTGTAAATCCTCAAGACATTCCGCTAATAAACTAGTGTCGTCAGCAAACCGTATATTATTGATTGGTCGGCCATTTACTTTTTTTCCCATAGTTAGCTCTTCTAGTGCTTTCTATATTATTTCCTCTGAATACAAATTGAACAAAGTTGGAAACAGGACACAGCCCTGCCTGACGCCCCTCTCAATTTGTATTTTATTGGAAAAGACGTTGTTTTCTGTTACCACAGAGATTTGATTATAATAGATAGCGCTAATGATCCTGATGTCTTTCATATCTAAGTTTTTCTTTTCGAGTAATTCGATAAGACGGTTATGTCTGACCTTATCGAAGGCTTTTTTGTAATCCAAGGACACATAAATACTGGCTGATTAACATACATGAACCTTTGCATAAGTGCATTCACAGATAACAGGGCTTCCCTCATTTCCAGTGCATTTCTAAATCTAAATTGTGTGTCACTTATGTCCTGCTCAAGTTTGTTGTGTATTCTCCGGTGTATAATTTTTAAAAATATTTTGAGCATATGACTCATTAAACTTATTATCCAGTGGTCTTGGCATTCTTTTGCATTTGATTTTTTTGGTAGTGTTATGAATGTTGACATCAGCCAATCTCTGGGAATGATTCCTGTACTGTATATTGTATTGAATAAGTTGACCAATATTCCAATTTACTGTTGTTCTATTAACCGTATTATGTCTACATGTATTTCGTCAGGACCTGTTGCCTTGTTGTTCTTTGTTCGCTTTATCGCCTCTAATACTTTATCTTCTGTTATGTCTGGGCAGTTGTCAAACTTTTCCTGCTCTGGAACTATCTTAGTCCGTTCGTCTTTTAAATAGCTCTTGAATATATTCCTGTCATCTTTTAACCCTTTCACCGACGTCTATAAATATTTTGCCGTTTTATCCAGTAGTATGTTTGTCTTTTTTTCTTTATTAATGCCTGTTATTTCCCTAATTTTTTTATGAAGGTTTAAGTTATCATGTTTCTCTACCAACTGTTTAATATCTTCGCATCTGTCACTATATCATCTTTTCTTTGCATCTCTGATCTTGCTCCTTATATCTCTGTGTATAATATTATACATGTTTTTGTCTTTAGTTTTATAGGATTTCCTTGCATCCATGAGATCCAGAATCTCATCGGTCATTCATTCATTTTTGTTCTTGATCAGCTTAGGTGTTAGTGTTGTCTCACATGTGCGTATAAAAGAATCTTTTAACATATGCCATTTCCTATTCGCATCTTTAGTAGGAATAATTTCTATTTTGGTGAGCTTTTTTTTAATTTTTAGTGTGACTTGCTCTTTTGTTGATGGATCTCTCAAACGGGATACTTGTATCCTCTCTACTTTAGTTTTAGCCACAAGCTTTTTTTTTTCAGTCGTAGAGGGTCAAATATTTGAACCGTTTCTGTAGGGCTTAAAGAATTATTTCTTATTTTATTAGAAATTATTTTTTATTTTTATTAAGAGTATATTTTTGTTTTATCTTTTTAAAGAAATGCGCTTTTATTTTTAATTCCACCACAAAAAATTCTTCACATTATTAAAAACCGAAACCAATGCACTACCTTATAAAAGTTTGTGTGTTTTTCTCGAAAAATACAAAACTTACCGTGCTGTATACCAAAAATGTGTAACAAAACGTTTTAATTTACCTTTTAAATTATTTCCTATGAAAACAAAGGGTAAAACTAAAATGTTATATAAATAAATCGATTCGTAAGATGCTACATTGTAAAAACTGGCTTAGCTAGCTCAGGGTCCTGATTCTATTTCATTTCGATGTCGAAATTTAAAAGCGACTACACCATGACAGTCGCAATCGCTAGCGATTCTCATTCATTTCGATTGTAGTTAAAACTGGGGATATTTACTTTATCATTTTGACACTGCTGAAAATTTGGGTCGGCCCTGTTGTTTATTGGCTGCATACGCATAGCACACTACCACCAGGTGTAATTTTATCTATGCTGCATACGCTAGTTGAATGTTTGATTTGTTTACGTTTATACGTTACGTGAACTTCTGTTTTTTCTTGTTTGAGTTGTTAAATCATAAATAGTGGCTATTCTCAATTATATTTTGAATTGAAAGAAAAGATGGCAAGAAAAAAAAGGCGATGTGGGAGATCTTTAAGTTATAACCACTAAGATTTGACTTAGTGGTTATGTTCTAATATATTTTTAAATTTACTACAGCTTAGTAACACCAACCCTAAACATTTTGGGTATTCTAGAGGCATAAACACCTTCCAAATATGGTTCTAATACCCTTATTAAATAATTTGCAGCTTGTTTATTATGCCGGAATTGCTGCCTAAATTGAGCATCACTTAGTGAAAAAGAATTTTGAGTATCCCGTAACATTCTTCTTATCCTCCTTTGTGAGCGTCGGATATCTATCCTCTCTAATTCCTCCAAAACTAGCAAATGTCCGTAAAACACAGCCATATTAATACTTTTTTTGCCTCAGTTTTCCTTGCAAGGATCAAAACACAACACCGCCTACCTAAACTGAACCTAAGTTCACTTCTCCCAGTTCAGCCCAGCAGCCATGTCATGTCAGATGTCAGATTAATTTCGACTCGAAATTAAATTTCAACCACTTTCTTGAAGTTGAAATTAATTTCGATAAATCGAAAATTAGTGACGTCGTTTGGTTAGTTCAGCTGAAATCCACAAGGTTCGCAAAGTCGCATTTCGACGTCGCCATATTAATTTCGACATGTTTTGAGTCGAAATCTCAATTAGAATCAGGGCCCAGATGTGTGTCTTTATCTTTCGTGTCGAATGATGTGGGTTCGATTCTCACTAGAAAGTTAAAAAGTATTGCCCAGGTCATTGTTTTGAAGGTGCTAACAAACCACGAAGTTTTCTATTTCATGTCGCTTGTAATTATTCTTGTAACAACAGCATCATGTACTAAAAAGATGCTTTAATGCTTCTTGGTGAGTCGCTGTATAAAATACAAATAATTGTAAAAAAAACAAATAATTGAAAATGGCACGTGAAAAAGAAAAAGGCAAGAAAAACCTCATGCAAGACTATAATTCACCTAAAAAGTAAAACAAAACATACCGGGTGATAAAAAATCATCAAACAGGCCATAGTAAACTCGATGGGAAATTCTAAACTGTTGAATTTCTGCTTCCCTAAGAATTTTAAATCAAAAGTCACGGAAAACCAAATGTTAAAATTATTCTATGAATTAACCATATTCCAAACTTTTGTAAAGCAAAAGAAATTTTATAATTAATTAGAAATCACAGTCCCAGTATTTTCAAACAAACTTTTTTAAATTCCTTTTGAATTGTTGTATAACCTGGAATACGTCTATTAAAATACTTTACGCTCAAAAAAGCTCCGACAGTGCTTGCATTATTGCCTAAAGAAAACATTATTGCTGATTTTTTCTGTAATGATTACGTTTCATTAACTTTATTGCGTTTTATACAATAAATCATAAAATAAAAATATAGCTAATTCAAATATTGTTAATATCTAACTTCATTGTAAACAAACGCAACCTTTTATCCACATTCTGCACTAAGTGTTGCCTAAATTTTGCAAATATATTATATTTGTGCAAAATGGACAGCCGGAGTGTGACGTCACGGCGGCCATATTGTTATTATTACTTTCCAAACAAAAGTTGAAATGCCCAATCCCAAGACTTTTTAATTTCTATAAAGTTAACATTTTGCTTCCTCTGCTGCTTTTTCTTTTAAGTATAGTGTTTTTTACGATAATACCATTATAATTCAGTATTCTATTTCTATGTAATATAGTTTAAAAGTTTAAATTAAAGAAATTCTAACCTAACTTCATTGATTCATGCATTTTATTGCTATTTTTATAAAACAACATGTTTATTATTTACACAACCTTGTAAAATTGTTGTAATAACTATTAGAATACTTAGATATTGCAAAAAGTGGAAAGATTCTGTAACAAAATGAAAAAATAACGAAAAATACAAATTATCCACACTAAACAATGTTTGTTTGGAAAGTGAAACTGGCAGATATCAATAAAATCTTCGTCATCACTCCTGCAGTCCATTTTGGAATGTATTTAATTTGTAGAACAATTTTAACATTTGTTTTCAATATAGATTTCAGTCCCATACAAACAGCATCTTATAAATTTTGATGTAAAATAATTAGGGAAGCAGGAATTCAACAGTATAAAATTTTCATTTGAGTATCCTGGTTATTTTGACAATTCACCGCAATATATAATCTTTAACTCATAGTTTACTTACATTTGGATAAATTCTTCTCTAGAGGTATCTTCTAGCTTATTTCCCAGATTCAAAAGCATTTGTTCGTTCATTTTATTATCAATATCAACGTCAGTTAACATTTGAGTTTCTCTTGGTCCTGGACAAAAGGCCATCACTTTTACACCAGTTGCATTATAAAAATAGTTATGACTCATGGATTTTGTGAATCCTATTATGAACTGGCTAGCTCCGGAGTAAAGGGGGCATGTATACATTGGTTGCAGTCCTTCCAGTGATGCGTTATTTATGATAATTCCTCCTTTGCCAGACATATATTGGAATGCTAAACAGGTTCCATTTACCAAACTTTTCTATAAAATAAGAATGAGGTTAGTACCATTATAAATTATAACTTAAGTTGATTTTGTGATGAAAATCAAATTTTTTCTAACAATTCCAAGCAGATAGATACAAACAGTATACACAATACACAATATACACAATAAACAATCATAATGTTTCAAAATAATCACTTTATTAATGAAAATTAAAGATAAGGAAAAATCAAACTTTATAAAATTGGCCTCCAGTACCGGCCAGTAAATATATTACCAATTAAACAATACAGAAATCACAAATATATTGTTTGGATAGCTCTGATATGTTCGCACAAGCCTCATGAACCCAAATATTACAGTTTCCACACTGTATCCAATCCTCTTCATGAGATTCAGTGCACAAAGGACAAACTGTCTCTTCTTCAACCGGTCTGCTAGGAGGAGGTAGGTTTTCATCTTTATTTTTCCTACTTTTCTTACTAACATATCTTCCTGACCACAAGCTTTTACCTTTTTGAACATATTTTCCTGAGACCTTATTTTTTTTGTTAACGTCATTTTCCACAAGTAAATTCTTCCCTCGTTTAAGTGATTCGACGCTTGTTTTGCCTGCTTTTTTCTCTTCCAGCATTTTTTTGTATGGAGAACCAGTTATAATTTCGCTTTTTTCAGCTTTACGACTCCGGGCAGTTGCTCTTCTTTTAGAAGCATCAGGAACCGGTGAGAGTTCTGTAAGTGCAGCTTTAAAATTGTCTGTGGATAGGTCAATTGTAGCTTCTTTTTGAGATTCTAATTGCCGCAAAAAAGCAATTTGTGATTCTCCATTAGCACGAGTAGTTTGGTTGTCGGAATGCACAGAATTTGTAATATGGGCTACGAGATCAGGAGCAGGAGTAGTAGATGTTGGTTATAGCAGTTGGGAAGATGAAGGCAACGGTTCTGATGTTGAAGGTGTTGCTTCTAGCAGTTGGGAAGATGAAGGCAATGATTCTGACGTTGATTGTTGTTCTGTAATGTTGGTTATGTTAGAACAAATAAAGTCCAAATCATTAAAGACATTTTTATCAAAGGGGTGTATGCCTGTGCAACGAAAGACACTAACTGCGATTTCTATTCGAGAAACTCGATTAAAAGCTGAAGCAACTAAGCCAGCAATCGCGTATTCACTGATTCTAATACCGGGATTTAATCTCATCCACAAGTCACATGCATTATTATAAGCAGATTTAAATGGCTTCATGAACGTACGATCTAGTGGCTGTAGCTTATGGGTCGTATGTGGTGGGGTGCTAAGCATATGGATGTTATTTTTCCGGGCAAATTCAATAACATCTAAGTCCTTATGACTCTCATGTCCATCTAAAATCAGGAGAACTGGATTCTCGGCTGTAGGATTAGAATACTGCACAAAATGATGCATCCATTTTAAAAATAATTCGGCATTCATCCAGCCGTTTGGCTGAGCTTCGCCTACGCTCTCATTTGGGGCATTAACCATTAGTCTTTCATTCATTCGGACTAGTGGAAATATAAAATATGGTGGAACAAATTGACCTCCAGCGCTCATTGCAAAAAGCACCGTCACGTTCTTTCCACGTTCTGCTGAAGTCAGTTTTCCTACTTGTTTTTGGTTTTTAGTAGCTAAAACTTTGGCATGTTTTTGGACAATGCTGACACCAGTCTCGTCGCAATTCCATATTTTATAAGGAGTGAATTTAAACCTCTGTATCAAAGTCTCTAAACCATCAAAGAAACGCTCAACCTGAGGTCTGTTAAATCCTACTGCCCTCATTAAGCTCGTTGATTCAGCACTCCGCAATGATAAATCACTATGTCTTTTCATAAAAGAATAATAATAGTTTTTCCTGCCATTTCTTTTTCTTTATTAAACTGGTGAGGTAACTTCAACTTCTCTGCCAGTTGAAAAGCAAGACGTAAAAATTCTTGCCTGTTTAAAGGCATTAGTCTATTGGCCAAGTCTTTAACATGTGTCGCCAATGTTTCTTCATGTTCAGGTGAAAAAGTATTGTGAAAACGACCCATAACTGGCTCAATGGATATCTCTTTATTATTTTTAATAGCACTTACTCTGTCATTCAATGTAGTTCGTGGTATCTGATAGCGTTCGGCAGCTTGGCGTGCACTCATCTCATTATTCAGTACCTTTTCCACGGCTTTTCGCACGGTCGCAGGATCCCAGCTGCCCTTTTTTGCCTCACATGAACATTATTTTTATCACTTGGCATTTTTGCGTACCTGTAAGTAAAATAAATCTTTTAAAAACGAACTTTATTATTGGCCGGTACTGCAGGACAATGCAGTGGCCGGTACTGGAGGAAACGAAAAAAAAAAAAATAAGTTTGTTTACAGGTAAAAACAAACGCACAAATATTGATTTAAAGTATACTTTTTTATAGTTATATAAGTACACTATACATAAGAGGAGTTATTTGTTTTAAACTGGATCTTTAAATGTTGAAAATCACCAACAGAATTTTAAATATGCAGTGTACGTCTATGATGCCCAACACAAATATTTGCACTGACAAGAATCCTGTCGCGACAAGTTGACACCGCGCTGGGCTTGTACTTATAGGAGTGTCTAGCACTAATACCGATATTCATCACCGTACCATCTATTATAGGTTTGTAGAACTTTCAACTGGCCGGTACTGTATGCCGGCCGGTACTGTGGGACTCTCCCCTATATTTTTTTTTTGATCAAATAAAAGGTAGATATCGAGCACAGTTTATAATTAAATCTTGCCCAAGTACTTTAGCTTCCTAGAGCATCTTCAAGGGATTTCGTAAATTTTTTTGCCTAAATGTGGGTGGCAAATTCATTTGGCTCGAAAAAATAAACCAAGGCATATTTTAACATAAAACAAAAAACACAATGCTTAGGAGACATGGTTGCAACCGAAAAATAAGGTCTTATGAAAATTCGCAAACGGAATTATTCCACAGGATGTTTCAAAGTTACGAAAATAAAACCACGTTTTAATTAACCACGTACAATAAGTCAAATATAAAATTTTATCAAAAAAACTGACTATACCAAATTAAAATGTATAAATTTATACGCAGTGTAAAAATAAAAAAAAAATTGAAGTACTTTGAATTTGACCAAAATTTTTTCCGTTGCTGTTTTTTGCATCTGAATGTACATTCATGTCGTAAAATTGATAATAATCGAGATAATTCGGTACTAATAATGCTTCCCCCCTTTCACTGTTTTCCCATTAACTCGGAAAATATCGACCGTGTGAAAAAATTTGTAAAAAATAAATTGTAGGAAATTGTATTTGCAACAATTATAGTTATTCGGACATTTTGAGATATTGAGTACAAACGGTTCTATAAAATCAAAATGCCAGATGACGCAACGGCGGAATTCAGTTGCGATTTTAAATTTACACTACTATTAACTGAATTAATATTCTTGTAAAGAATTTAGTAATGGAATGGATATTTTACAGTTTGTTAAAGCTACGACGAATAGATTTTCTTCTTTTACTGTTAGTTTCTCTACAATATTATTGGTTACTTTTTTTTTGTTCTTTTTTATTATAATTAAAATTAACTTGTATGACAATTTTACATAATATTGTTTTAGTAATGACTTAAATGTCCCGACTACATTATTGACGAAAAATCACTCACTCAGATTATTGTTACATTTTTGAACTTTGTGTAACAATGGAAATCTAGATAAAGTTAACTATAAAATGAAGCAGATTTTGAAAAACTTTTCATCATTCACTTTTGACAACCAGGTTGTAGCTCTGGTCTCGATATTGCTTGTATACTTTTTCTTACAACTTTTGTGATATTATATTTTTCAATATCCAGTATACTGTTTAAGGATTCTGTACATCTGTTAGACTTTATTAATCTTATATCACGTCAATATAACCCACACACTGATATATTCACATTCGCTTTTACGTTATTGAAGAATAGTGTCGGTATAGGAGATATTAATATTTTAAAGACTTTTATCGTATATATAATATTAGTTCAAATATTGTTCTGACGCTATCTTTGTATTTTTCGAAATATTTCAAAAGTGGAAATCCAAACGCCAAAATTAACTTATTTTTAATTAAAATTTCGGCTTATTCCCAATAAAAATTGTAAATTATTTCAAGTAATTTAGTACACTAAAGCGTTATAAAACGTTTGTTATATATACTTACTACATTTACGTCAACAATTTGCTCTTGGTTTTGGTTACTTAAAATTCCAGCATTATTTACTACAATACCAATTTTGCCAAATCTCTTGTTGGTAGAGTCAAAAAGATCTAAAAATATTTATTATTATTTAATATTTCAACATATAAGATTAATGTTCTAGTAAATAATGTAATGTAATAAACAGATTTAAAAAATTAAACCATAATTTTTTATGGGTTTGTCTATCTATATCTAAAAATTTTAATTATTGCGGCTATGATGGTTTGTTGCTGTAATGGGAAAAAAAAGACAAATGGCTAGAAAGAGAAAAATATAATTTAAAAATCCATCTGTTTGTGTATTATTAAAATTCTTAGAAAGTTGTTTTCATTTGTATATACCAAAACATTTATTTGCGGTTCAAACCACCATTACAAACACCGTTCAAAATATGGGATTTGAAAAATTTTGCCCCTGTATACTTTGGTACCTCGCACTCAACTATAAAACTAGATACTGATAGAAAATGCCATAAAAGAACTCCAACACATACTTTAGACGTGATCCCACGAAGATAAAGTTTTAAAACTAGCTATGGTATAATTTCACTATTTGAGAGAGTGAGTCATCGTTTAAAGGCCCAGAAATGCGGAAAGCTGTTTGGAAATCCAGTGACGTACACTTACTTTTATTTTAACGTTAATTATATTTTATTTTTCAAATATTAATATTCGAAATAGGCCACAATATATTTATTTACAAGTTTTTACTGACGTTTCGATCTCTATATCCAAAGACCGCTTTCAAAGATATAAATGATAGTTATATTTATTTTATTTGTTTATTATTATATATTTTTATAATCTTATATTGTTTATTTTTTTTTCTATCTTTAAAAACGGAATAGAGATCGAAACGTCAATGTATTAAGCATGTAAATAGATATATTGTGGCTTATGTCCAACCTTCTCCCTAAAAATACAGAATGCCACAAACAAGCAGCTATAGAAAAATAAATATATTTGTCATTTGTATGTTTGAAAACGGTCTCTTTATAGAGATCGAAACGTCCGTAAATTAAACATTTGAATAAATATATTGTGGCTTATTCCCAACATCATTTCTAAAAATACAGAACGATAAGCGAAAAGCCATAGAAAATAAATAGTACTATCATTTGTATAATTGAAAACGGTCTCCGGATATAGAGATCGAAACGTCAATAAATAAACATATGAATAAATATTTTGTGGCTCATTCCCTACATTCCCCTAAAAATACAGAATGCCACAAACAAAAAGCTATAAAAAAGAAGTAATTTTACAGAAAGTTTACTGATACCAACCGGCTGTCGCGGAAGTTACGCTAAAACGTCTTTTGACGTGACCCGTCCTTAAAGAGTTACACAATGAAATTTTTTTAAAACAAATTTTAAGACAGTTTCCACACTACCCCAGAGGTATGTCTTGTGGCGCGATACTTTTTTTAAATGGGTGTTCGCCAAGAGCCATATTGTCTTATTAAATAAAATGAACAAAACACTTAAACAGTATAAAACAAAACAAAATAAAATCCTATAAAACAAAATAAAATTCTATAAAAACAAAATAAAAATAATGTTTGATGTGTTTAAACACAAACACTATACACACTTACTATGTTCTTCTCGTTTTTTTTTTGTTTTTGGTTTTTTTATGCTGATGTTCTTATTAAACTATTAGAAAATATTATTCGCTGTCTAAACCTGAAGATGCAGTGCTGCTATCGCTGTCATTATCTTCACCACCTGGTGTAATTATAATTGGCTCTAGTAAAACTTTTATATAAGTGTCAAGTTCCCACATACGATGTTCTTCTTTAATTATGTGGCCTATACATTTAGCCCATTTCTCTGGAGTTACATGGAGGATTGCTTGAATCAAAAGTTTCTTAATTTCGTTTAATTTGAACGTTTTGTTATTGCGTGCTACTTCTCCTTTCACTTGCTCCCAGATAAGTTCAATGGGATTAAGTTCGCAATGATAAGGTGGTAGACGCAGAACTTTGACACCATAATCTTTTGCAGTTTCATCTACAGCATATTTAAGATATTCAATTTTCCTTAACCGTGCAATGTCAAGGAGCTAAATTTTGAGCATTGATTCTTCGTATGCAATCCCCTTTTCTGTAAGCCATTGTTAAATCCTCCCTTTCAATTTCTTTAATAATCACCTGTTTTTTTCGACTCAAATTGAAGAAAACCATCATCAAGAAACCCTGTATCACTTCCTATATGGGTGACGATTAAACGCCGTCCCTTTCCTGATGGAGCTTTTAATCCTGTATATCAGCCTTCTATAAATGCTTCGCGTTTACTTTTGACATTTAAATCTTGCCAAACTTTTAAAACTGTATGACCTTTTCCAACCTTGGTTAATCCAGGTTTCATCCAAATAATATATTTTGCATCCAGTGCTGCGAATTTTTCGTATTTCTTCTAAATATTTTCTTCTCCACAGAATAATTTCATTTTTTTCTAATAGTATACTTTTTCTGTTGCGTTTTACGTATCGAAAGTTCATTTCGTGCATGGTCCTGATTAAGACCCTACGAGATATCTTGGGTAAAGAGTCATCATTTTCGAGCTCTTGAGAAATTTTTTTCAGTGTTGGAATTTCACTCCGAAAATAAAATGAATTAATTTTTCGACGTATAATATTCCTTGTCTCGTCATCCAAAACAATGCTTTTCCTACCTCTAGTTTTACCTTTTTCTTGCTTTTTATTTTCCGATGTATTTTTAAGTACACGATAAATACAGCTAACGGATACTTTTGTTAAACTTCTACAAATGTCGACCGCTTGGCTAACGTTTAATGCCATTTTTCTGCCGACAATTCCTTCATAAACATTTCGTATCATTACCTTCTCTTCGGACGTTAACATTTTCCGTCTCTTTTGCGGCTTTTCATTCTTGGAATCAACATCAGAATTTTGCTGTCTTCTCGTGGAACAACTCGGTTTTCGTCCATTGTATTTCAATAATCTGGATATATACTATATATACAATAATTTCAAAGAATATAACTAAATATTTACTATAAAACGACAAACTATAACACTCTTATTATCAATAACACGTTTTATCAATACTACAATACAGTATTGATAAAACAGTATTGACAACAATAAGTTTACAAACTTATCACATAAAATATACTCACAAAAACACATGCACTATTTTCCCATAGAAACACCAATGTTTTCTTCGTTCATTTCTTCGGCAAAAAATAATAAAAACTAGTTTTACTGCATGTCTGGATCCGAATTGTAAAACCGAGTTCCCTCGCTAATTCCAACATTGCCAAACGATTGAAAAATAATGTTTTAAAATATCGATTTTTATTTTATAAATTTAAATACGTAACGAAACGGAACATATAAATAAAATTTATTTTATTACAATTTTGTGCTTAATTTTTACTATTGAAAAAATCATGTTTTTTGGTATTTTTATGACGGTAATAATCGCTGCGTGGAAGAATACAGGTTTTGTATGACCATAATTACTACTTGTGAACAAGATTTGGCTACACTGTACGACAACTTCTGGTCAAGTCTACTATAGAGAAGCACAAATAAATATACTACTTTATATATTCTGTAATTTCTTATGAGGAAACGCAAATTGCAATCGAGAAAACAGGCAGTTTTCGAGGGCCGCTGTGTACATTTAAATTTGAGGATATTCCGCGTTTAAACTATGATATCACTCTTCTGAATTGAGGGTTTCTACTTTAGTTCTCATCATCATTCTGGCTTTACAACCTTGCGTGGGCTCTAGTCTCTTCAAGAATTTCTCTCCAGTCGTCCCTAACCATCGCCTTTCTTCGCCAAGCACGTACTCTCATATTTCTCATGTCTTCATCGATGTTATTAAGGAACCTTGTTCTGGGTTTTCCTCTTCTTGTCTAATCAATGGATCTATCAAAGAGCGTTTTTCTAGCTGGGTCTTTTGGTCCATCCGCAGTACATGCCCTATCCACCTCGTGGACTAGCTAGTACATAAACAAAATATCGATAATTTTTATTTGATTTTAACTAATAAGGTGATATATAATATTGAATAAAATTTTCTGGGGTTTTTGAAACTTTTTACCGAACGCATCTACCAAAGAAAAACCCGTTCTCAATGAAACAATGCAGTCTAGAATCCTATCAGTTTGCTATCACACATATAAACTTTTCACAAAAATTATCAAAAAAAAGAGAACCAAAGAACGGGATATATTTAGATCGGGATATAGCACTATCGACGACAGGAAAGTCTGCAAAATACAATTAATCATTGGCACTGATATTCATGGACTACGAGCAAGTGTTTGATACTAGAAGTTAGCAGAAAATGTTAAATTTGACATTGATGATTGATGACATTGTCATTGACAGAATGACGAATAGATAATCGCTACACTAAGATGGCTAGCGTCACGGCTAACGCAAGATTATCTGATTAAGAATCAAATATATTATAGATACAGCAAAGAGTACGGCAAGGAGACATCGTCTCTCGAAAGCTATGCAAGACGCTTTTTAGGACATACTTGTAAGAAGGCACATCTGAATGAGCATGGTATCAACACAAATGGAGAAAAGCTCAGTTATTTGAGATTTGGCGATGACATCGTCCTTATAGCCGATCATATGAATGATACAATAATATTGTTGGGTAATACTCTAGTAGCATTATTAATTCGCAAAGTATGAGAGGAGCAGACAATGATAGTGATCACTTTCTGGTAAAATCTAAATTGGGAACACGAATATCAGTACACAACCTGGAGCAACAAGAACAAAGAGAAAGATGGGATATGAAGCTCTTCAAATACATCAAGTAGCCATAAGTATCAGATTTTAATTACTGTAAGAGGAATACCATAATGTAGACTTGGGATAAGCATAGCAGCGAGGGGCATCAGTTATAGAACAAGCAGCTAAAGAAATCATCGGAAAAAAGAGGACTCGCCCAAAACAGAAATGGTTTGACAAACATTGCCAGGACATACTGGAAGTTAAAAAGGATTGAAAATGCTACAAAACCTTTCAGAACGAAAAAGAGGAGCTATTTAAAATAGCAAATACGAGAAATTCACATAAGTGGCGAGAGAAATCAAGTAAGGAAATTATTTAAGGAAGTGAAGACAGTCAGACAAGGTGGATTTGTTGAAGTAGCACAATCTATGAGAAATAAAGCAGCATTTAAATCGGACCTATCCATATGCCTCAAAAGAAAAGTTTTTGACCAGTGTACTTATTTATGGAGCAAATACATTAACACTTGCAGAAATGGTAGTAAACAAGATTCGCGTGACTCAGAGTGCTATGGAGCGCCAGATGTTGGGTGTTTTTTTGGGAGACCAAATCCCAAACAAAGAAATAAGTGGGTAGAACAAGAACAACAGACGTTATCGTAAAAATCACGTCGCTAAAATGGAATTGGGCGACAGGACAGATCACCATATTATACAACCGATGGACAAAACGTTTAGTGGAGTGGAGGTAAAGACAAGACTTACTGCGGAGCTGAGGACGACCATCAACCAGATGGACTGGTGACCTGTAGCATGTTAGCAGTAACTAGATGCAAGCCGCACAAGGAGAGTAGAGGGAGACATATGTCAAGAGGTAAGCGCGTGCAGGTTGATGATGATGAATAAGAGAATAACTACAGAGGGTAAAATGATGATGGAAAGTAAGTTTAGGTATTTAGGATAGCTGTTACAAAATAATGGTAAAGTAGGGAGTAAATGGAGATAAAAATATTAACAAAGTAAAGTGAATATGAATAATAGCTGAGATCCTTGTACACAGTAAGAAAAGAAGTACAAAAACTACATGATCAAAGATATCTAAAAAATACCTGTCTATGAAAGAAACTAATATTAATATAACCCAAAATAAAATTTTCTGGAGACATGCAAGAAAACACACCTTCAATGGGAATAAATACAAAGAGAATATTGATTTGTCTACATTAACGCTGAAAGTGGTATATATGTATAGTGTTATGGTAGAAGTTGACAAATCCACTTTATACAACATCTTGGTTTAGCATTTTTAACATTAAAATATGTATATTTTACCATATTTTATCTTTATTTTTAACCGAAGAAGGACATTATAAAGCAATTCTGATATATTTTTTATCTAGCAAAATATATCACATACTTACTTTCCATATCCTTAGGATTGGTCACATCAGTAGGTTCAAAAACAGCCTTGTGCTCACCATATTTCTTATTCAGCCGAAAAGTTTCATTTTTCGTTTCTTGCGTCAGAATATCACCAATAATTACTGTCTAAAATAATAATAATGATAAGATATAAACGGTAATTATGTATTTGTCATTGCCAGACTTTCTTTTTTCATTTCGATATTTCAAACGCAAGACATATTAGTGCTTGTTTACAAAAACAGGGGACTTATACAACAATGCACAAAGTAGAGGGCGAAAAAATTGAAAATAAATAAAAAAAATTAATCTTGGTCATAATTATATCATGATATGTAGGTCGAAGAATTTATGTCTTAATATAATCAACATACAAATTTTAATGTAGTAGTAAAAAACAATGGTTGTTTAAACATAGAAAAAAAAATTAAAGGAATATAGCCTACCCAAAAACACTAATTATGCCACTAGGTATATGATATATTGAATCAATAAAATTAATAACAAGTGTCTCTTGCATTAATAACATCAGGCATTGTACTAGCAGTATATAAAAAGAATAAAAACATACAGTGAATTATGCTTTTATCGCAATTGTAAGTTAACCATACTGCACATAGTTAATTTATATTTCTTGTTCCATCTATTAGTGCTGATGTTACTGCAGACTTCTACTTATTGCATATTTTTTGATTTACTGCATACTATTATTTAAATACTGCCAAAGACACAACCGTATTAGACGACGGTACATCTAAGCATTGTACCGGAACAATCCCAGCACTACTTGACGGCGTAACGCCAAACCAACTATGAATTTGTGAATCTCGATTATAACGCTTTGATGATCTCTCGCCGGTAAAAATTCTCCCATCTGGCTTTACGATTCCCACTTAGCGCATTTGTCAATGTAAACAAATAAATTGGATTTTATTTACTCCACTCGAAGACACACTAAAGTGTTTTTCTTCGACAATTTTGAAAACTTAAATTAAAGCCTTGTATAGAGTGGATCATGCTACAGCTACAGCATGATTGTGAAAAGAAATAGTTTTAAATATCTACGATTGGTATTATGAAACAATGGAGAAATAGATAAAGAGATAAAATACATATAGTAGAGTTAGAGTGAGATAAATAAAATAGAATGAAGCGAGTGCTGACTAAAGGGTTGTCACTTCCGTCACTTACTTTTTAAAAAGGCCCTTTTAAAGGTGCAGCTGACATAGTAACAGCACTTTATTTAATTAAATTACAACTAACTTTAAAAACAGGAATTTACAATATTCATAGCCAATTAATTGATGATGACCTGTCTGCGATTTGTGTTGAAACTGCTGATTAATGGACGTCAATAGCGCTGATGTCCGGGGCTATTGTACCGTAATTGGTTCGAATGTTTGACAAACAAAAAAATAAAGAAGAACAACGAACGTATTAAGTAAGATAGTTAGAGAATATTCAATCTCGAAATGATAATAACCCAATACGAAGAGTTGCTAAAGTTCATTCGTTTACCAAATTCCCATCAGTAAACATGAGCACGTGCTGATATTCGCCGTCTCATTCGTCAAGAGGCTATTAAATATAATTTATTACCTTAAGCGAGACAGATTCTCATGTTACAGATCCCAACTTGTCAGCATTTTAAATTCAAATTGTATCGCGTTGATTTTTAAGTTAATATATTGTGTTATATTTATATTATAGATATTGTTAAGTTATTTACTGGTCGTGTTATTTTTTATAGTTAGTTTAATTGTGATATGATGATTAAATTTCAAGAAATTCTTACACTAACAGTTTCAAAAGTAAATATTTTTAAAAAGCATATGATACATAGGTCGTACATCAGTACGACCCTGTTTGGCTTACAAGAATTATATACAGAATTATATTATAAACGAAGAAATATATTAATACCTCTGCGTCAGCTTTTAGCAGTTGTTCTGCTATAGATAAACCAATCCCTCTTGCATCTCCTGTTATAATAGCAATTTTTCCCTTAGTTGGTGAAACGCCTTCTTGGGAGTAGTTTCTGTTATTCTTGCCAATGTTTTTAAAAGTGATCGAACTAAAATTTAAAATAATTTATGATATTAAATGAATATTTTTTAATTAAACTAAAAACCATATCATAAATTAATAGATGAATGATTTTCGTTAACGGGTGTCATATATATCAAAAAAGATGCGTACTCTTTGAGCATGATTTTTTCATTCTTCTTAGGTTTTGAAAATTGATTACTGTGGACACTCAACTTATATTTATTAATATCTTTCTATAGTCCCATAAATCAAATGATTTAACTCAGTCTGTTTCTTTAACAACCAGGTCTCCATTCATAGCACATCATCCTCATGGCATCTATACTCCTAGCGGAGTGTTTGCAGTTCTTTTCATAGCACATATATTTGCGTAATACTCTAACTTTGAGTTGTAAACAAAGGTCACTACTGCATAGCCCTTTTCTCATTTTATTGAATATCGCTCTAGCTTGTATAATTATCATCCTTATTTCTTTTGTATATTTGCTATTATTACTTATTCTTTTCTTCTTCTACCTTATTTATTGTGTTTTGTTGAGTTTTTATTTTCTTTTCTTTAAACTGATATGATTGGATATATGATCCGATGCATTTTAATATTCAGGAAAATACAATAATTTCTCTATTTTTTCAATACAAAATAAAAATGGTTCATCTATATTTTTTTGAATATTTCTGTTATAAATAATATCGAAAGAAACTTTAATGTTTTTTGACAGTGTTGACTGTATTATCGGACAAGTTCTGTACGTCTGCTTACCAATGCCACATCACAGATTGAACAGGCACATTGTCTTAAAAAGCACGACGTGTTATTTTTGAGGACTTTTCTGATTAATCTTCAACAGCCTTGCGTTTGCAACGAGTTTACGATTTAACGATTTAGCTTGTCTATATTTGTGTTAGTGCAGTGCTCTTTGATGTGTTTTGTCACAGTTGTATTTTTCATTTTACCTTAATTTAGAATGATTTATTCTCTTATTGATGGCTTTCTGCCGCCTTTAGCCACTTTTTAAATAACTTTTGACAACTTTCTTTAAAAATAATTAACCTTTAATAAAGGTTTTATTTTTTTTACTCAGATTAATCTTAATATAGTGTTAAATTAGTTAAATCAATTAAGGAGGTTGCTGTAAGAAGGATGCAGCTCCATATTTAGGTCGCGTTTGGGTGGGAACATATGCCATAATTAAAAAAAATTGCGGATTGACTGGTATAAGAACTATGCAGATCCGATAATAAATAAAGGAATTATACTTCTTTATCGATCTGCCTCCTCACTCATTTGGTCCAAGAAGGGAGCAGCTCTGGGCCTGCATCCTTTTTGCACCAAACGATTGTGAATGTTCGGTAATTTTCGTGGAATGCAAGGTCATCTTCTGTTGGCGCTGGGCCAGCAAAGCAGCTGAGCCCACGGAAGAGCCCCCAGTTGTTCCTGTAACCAAAAATATAAAAAGTGCCTACTCCACTCTCTGGAAAAGAAATATGAAAGAAAAGCTATTGGAGAAGGAAAAATGTATACGAACTGGAAAGGAATACAGAAGGGACCGAGATTAACTGGATCGAACTGCAACTACAGGTATAAGTATTTTCAGAATTTGGACGAAAAATCAAGAAAAGTTGGCTTACAAAAGTTTAACAAAACATGCGACAAAGATTTGCAAAATATCTATTTGGGAGGGTTTATTCAAACTACTACTATTCAATGAACTTGAAAATAGACTAATAAAAGGCATGACCACACTTGTTCCTACAAATACTTTATAAAGCTGGGTAAGCTATCCAAACGAGTTTGTAGACATGCTTTTGGTTCAATCCACGGCATATCTAGGAAACGTGTAAATCTCATTGCTCAAACTTTTTGTGACAGAGATATTGCAGCGCCATCTAGTAACAAAGGAAAGCATACAAATAGACCCAGCCGAAAATCTAACGAAACGCTTAAAAATGTGAACATGCACATCCAGAGCTTTCCAAGGCGTAAATCGCATTATAGTAGAAACAAATCCCGTTGATTCTATTTATCTCCAGATCTAAATGTAAAGAAGATGCATCAACTCTATTTGGAACTTTACGAACCAGAAAGTGTTAGCAATCCTAAATGTAAACCCGAAGTTCCCTATGACTTCTACTATCGATACTTTAAAGAAAACTTCAACTACAGATTTGGCTCACCTCGATCAGATACTTGCAAAATATGTGATGTCTTAGATAGCAAACTCAAAGATGTAACCCTCGACGAAAATGAACAAAAAGTTTTAGCAGCGGAAAAGAAGTTGCATAAAATTAAGGCCGATTTGTTTTTCAAGAAGCTGAAGGAGAAAACCACATTGTGCAAGCATAGCGACGAAGTGGAGGTTCTGACCTTTGACTTCCAACAAAACCTTCCACTTCCAAAAATTCCTGCTGGGGAAGCTTTCTACAAACGCCAGGTGTGGACATACAACTTCTGCGTCCATTCTGGTAAGACAAATCAAGCACACTTTTATATGTATGATAAAACTACGGCCCGAAAGTCACAAAACGAGGTAGTGTCATTTTTGTACCACTATATAAAAAATATATTCCCAAAAAATGTTAAAGTTTTATACCTTTTCTCCGATAACGTTGTCGCGCAAAACAAAAACTCAGTAATGATTTAGTTTCTGCATTTGCTGGTGAGAACTTTTCTGGTAAAACAAAATATGATCCCGAACTTTAGTGGTCACTATGAACGATTTTAAAAAAGTTATCTCAGAAGCAGCAAAGCAAAGATTCCAGATTTCCAAATACCGAATTTTCCAGTACAGCAATGAAAATTTAGATGGTATTAAAATCAGTATATCTACTGGCCTTCTGAGTTTTCACTTATTTCAAATCTTGAGAAACCTTGACAGCGACCTCTCAGTTTCTTCTGATATTCCTGTCTATTGCAATCCTATATCTTCCAAAAAAGCCAAATATGCAGATGTAATGCAGTTGGCAACACGATTCGTTCTCATGGACCAAATGGCTTTTTACATCCGTCTCACAATTGATGCAGCCATGGCAGAGAACCAGAAAACCGAATCATCTGGAACGGATGATGACGACCAGGTAGATGAATGAAGGATGTGTTTGCCCGTGTGTTTAGTGTTTTATTTTTTTTTCTGAATGCTATTTTTTTGACACCAACCTGTTTCTTTTTACAGATTTTGTTCGTATTTGTGTAGTAGGAAAACCATAGTCGTTTGATTGTTGTAACCGAATAAAAGAGTTTTTGTTGGGAATTTGTTTTTTTTTTTCAAAAATGATGGTAAAGAAGCATTAATTTACTTGTTTGGTGCAAGAAAGATGCAGGTCCAACTTTTTTCAATTTTTTTTCTTATTTTTGCAAAAATTATCTACTTGAAAATAGTATTAAGAAATGACTAAATCTCTTTGTCATTAATTGGTATTATGTTTTTCGGGTTAAAATAAAAACTTTTATTAAAAACAGTTTTTTTCAATTTCCCAACAATTACCAAATATGGAGCTGCATTCTTCTTACAGCAAACTCCTCAATTGAAAATACACAACATATAAACGTATTAACCTAAAATTAAACTAAATAAAGTGAAAAAAATTAGGAGTCTTATACACTTTTAAAAATAAAAATAACTACTTCTATTAAAGAAAATAATGACTTACGTATGAGGCGAGTTCCAGATTCCATTAGGACTACTGTTTAAAGTTACAACATACAACAATTTATTAGTTTTACCCCGATTACCCCAAAAAAACATGTTAAGAGATTTGTTACTCAGAATTTTGCATGTCAAACGATGACTTTAAATATTATTGACTTATATTTTGATATAAAGATCAATCAAATTGACATTAAAAGGACAAGGTGAAAATTTCTTAATGTAGCTTTTAGATTACGCAGTTAAAATTGCTTAGTTGTGAATAGTTGTCGCAAAACTTGTTTTCTTGTTGTTTATATATACATAGTAACATCCATAACACTTTAAAGGTTTTCCTATAATAAAAGTGACTTAGAAAGAAACCTGAAAATTATTTACAGAGTTGTAGGGCAAATCATATTCTAAATTGAAAGATATGTTCTTTATCTATCTCTGCAAGTTTTTGATGCAAGAATCCATAAAATAAGTAACACCGAGACGCAAGGTCCCATCGATAAATAAGACGGAGAACATCATCATCATTCTGGCTTTATAACCCTGCGTGGATTCTAGCCTCCTCAAGAATTTCTCTCCAGTCGTCCCTATCCATCGCCTTTCTCCGCCAAGCCGGTATTCCCATATTTATCATGTCTTCATCGATGTTATCAAGGAACCTTTTCTGGGTCTTCCTCTTCTTCTCTTGTAACTATTATTTTGTCTACCACATAGGGTATTACTATAGGGGGTTGAAAGCTGGGGACAGAAATTATTGGGGTGGAGATAGGGCAAGCAAAATAAAACGAAACTGTTGCGAACGGCTACTTAGGGTTTATTTGGAGAGTTGGGGTCATGGATAAGTGAATACCAAGATGGGATTAAATTTTGGCAACTACAAAATGAAACAAAATGGGTACTTACGTGAGTCTCTGGGCAAACAAATCACAAGAAGGTTCTCAAGCTATTTAAAATAAGGACGCCGCTTAGAAAAATCTTCCTGCTGGATGAAATAAAAGACTCCTTCCTAAAAACACAAAAACGCGTTAGAAACTTTTTTAAAAGAAATAAACAAAATGATTTAGGGAAAAAAATTATTATTTATTACTATTGTCTTACTACAAATAGTTACAAATATAAATGGTAATACAAAATAACAAAAAACAAACTTACTATGTTCTATCCGTTTACAAACTCTAGAAGTTGGAGATAATACAAGAACTTACAATTGTTACTGGGCGATAAATTGTAACGGAAAAAATTAGAAATGAAAAATATCTTTTAAATGGAACTATGCGAAGAGGTTAACCTTTTTTTAAAAAGCAAAACAAAACAAGATCTCAATTTATAATTCGGTATTTACCAGATGTCAAAAATAAAACTAGCTGTCAGATGTCAACACTAAATTTTAAAACTTGAGAACAATTAATATGACAGCTAGGCCATACCCTAACATTTATAATTCTAATTATTACAATTTCTTAACCCTTTCGATACTGTTGCCGTAAAAGTACGATTTTCATTTGCAGCTTTGATGAGCGAGCGCCGTACTATTACGCAAATTAATCTCCATCGTTCAGATTCTGTCACCGTACATTTTTAAGTATTTACATCTTTGAAGAGCTATAATCGTAATAGTACGTTCTACATTGTCCATCCTGCTTACTAGTATCGTTCATGTACGTTATGATCCACAAATACACCATACTGATGCCGTACATACGCGGCAGCACATCACCCACCCTAGCGCCGTACTTTCTGAATACCGTTTTTGTGAAGTTTTACGAAAACAAATTCCACTACTTCGATAAAACGAATATAAACAAACTGCCGACAAACGAAAAACGATTTAACCACTTCTCGATCGCGAAGTGCAAAATTTTCCCGGCGCCGTATATGAGCAACGCGCAACCGATACTTGGCCCGTAGCGAAAGGGTTAAACTGTTATGAAAGTAATTATTAATGAAAAAATGTATATTTTTAATTTAAAATTTCAACAAAAAAAGTTACTTGGATTTCACTAAATGTTACTTTTTTTTATTTCTTGGGTTGGGACTGGACTTACACTGAAACACAAACTGAGGATGAAAGTTGTTCACTGAGATTTAAAATTTGACACTTGGCTTCTTAAAAACTGGAATACAACTGGAATGCAACAGGACACAATGACAACATGTGGTTATCCTTCAAAGTTGTTGTAAACGCCATTTTACAAATATCTCAGATGAGAGACGGCATGGAAAATAAAACACAGTGATTACTCGTTCAAAATTGACACATTACATTGAGTATAATTCAAATTTTTTAACAGACTTTCCGGCTTCTTAACGCTAACACTCGGTGTTTGTTGTCTCAACCAAGATTCTCTCAAACCTGAAATTTTTTCACATAAAACTTCACACTGCTACTATATTACAGATTTTCCCATAATAAAGGACGAAAAACAGAAAACATTACAAATTTGAAGTAAAATTTGGACTCCAACAAAACTAAACGCCTTTAACAGCGGCCGGCCTTACCGAGAGTGATGTAATTCTCTTTAAAATTCATTCGCCCGACTCAGTATAAACAAAACATACATGGAAATATTTATTTAACGCGCAATATTAAGTGGCTTAACGATCAATGAAAATACCAAGGAAATACGCATCTGTGATATATAAACAAACTTTAAAATGTATTTATTATCGACTCCAACGATGCAAAAGGATTGAAAATACTTTTTCGGTGTTTTAATACATACGGGGTGATTTCAATACACACGAAAGAATATAAAAATGCTACACTCTGACCAATGGGTCTAACAAGGAGCGTTTTTCTAGCTGGGTCATTTTGTACCATCCGTATTACATGCCCTATCCACCTCAGACGTCATATCTTAATATGTTTTACGATATCTGGTTCCTGGTATATTCTATAAAGTTCGAAGTTGTATCGTCTACTCTACACTCCATTGTCATTCACTGCTCCATAGATTTACCTTAGTACTTTTCTTTCAAAACACCCTAACATATCATTACTTTTTGTTAGAGTCCAGGTCTCTAAACCATATGGCGTATTATTGTTTTATAATTGTGGATTTAAGAAGGAGATTGAGCCCAAAATAGCATCTGTTAAGGAGCGCTACCAGGTATACAAATTCGTTCACTGCTTCGATGACGTCGTTTTCTATAAACAAGTGGTCGTATGATTTGTGGTTGTGTGCTTATTTTTATATACTTCGTTTTGTTGGTGTTTATTATTAAACATATTTTTGTAGCTGATTCTTTTAATGCTACACACGCCTCTCTTACAGAGTTTTTCGTTCTCCCAACAATATTGATATCATAATTTAATATTTTGTAGCATTTGAAAATTCTTTGGATATGTATTGAAATCTCCTTGTATTTGTTAAAATATCAGAGAATAATCTTCATAAAAGTGTATTTCTGTTTCCTTTCATACAAGTTAAAACACCAAATCTTTCAACTTCCTGTTATTTGCGTCGCTAGAGTTAATGTAAACCATTTTATAGTTTGTTTATATTTCACAAGATGCGTACTTTGTCGGTATTCTTTGATCGAATCCTCTTTTATTATTTTGCGTTCCCGTTACCGTTGTAAGTGTTTTGTTTATACCAAGATTGTGCGAATGAATTTTAAAAGTAATTGCTCACTCTTGATAAGGTCGGCCGCTGTTAAAGGCGTGTTTAGTTTTATTGGAGTCCGAATTTATTTTCAAATTCGTAATATTTTCGTTTTCCTTTTTTTGTCATGGAAATATAGTATAAAGTGACAGTAGCGGTTAAATGTGTAGTATTGAGCAGTCAATATTTGCAATTTAAGTGAGGTTCCAGAAGGTGAGGAACAAGAATCGTTGTTTCCATCCTCGCTTTGTTTCTCCCTGGTTGTCATCCCAGGCTTTTTGACAGTTTAAAGATGAACTTGTTCATGTTCAGAGATTTCCAATCCAGTTTCTGCCCCCAGAGGTTTTAATGGATCCAGTTCCCGACCCCAGACATGCAGAGTGAAATTTAGTGAAATTTAAGGTAACTTTTTGTGAAAAATTTTAAAGTCAAGGTAGACATTTTTTTTTAATAATTGTTTTCATTATTTAAAAATATAACTTTTTATTTGCAATGGTTTATAGCTCAGTAACATTTGTAAGTTTTTGTAGCATCTCCCGAGTTTGTAAATGAATAGAACACATGTAAGTTTTTCTTTTTGTTATTTTGGTATAAATCTCTGTAACTACTAATATATATTTTTTGTGCCATCTGTAATTTTGTAACTGTTTGTGGTGAGATACAATAAATGTTTGATTTATCTCTCTGAATCATTTTTTTAGAAATGTCGCCTAACCCCTGTTTGTGTTATTTATTTTAGGAAAGCAGAGCCTTTATTTCCTTTATCCAGAAAGATTAGGATTCTTCGAAGCGGCGTCCTTATTTCAAATAGCTAGATGCCGTTCTTGTTGTTTTTATTTGCCCTTTTGTCCAGGAGATTTATGTAGGTATCCATTTGTTTTATTTTTTTGAAGTTGCTCCAATCCGACCCCTTGCCATTAACTTATCCACGACCCAGCTCACCAAACAAACCCTGAGTGCCGTTCGCACAGTTTCGTTTATTTTGCTTGCCCTATCTCTGCCCCAATAGTTTCTGTCCCCAACTTTCAACTCCCATAGTAATACCTTATGTGGTAGGCAAAATATTACTTTACAATTTTAGAAAACATAGTTCAAACATTCATTTACAAGAACTTTTCCTCTATTTATTAAATAGTTACAATAGAAAAAACCGATGACCACCCGTTACCAGTTTACTATAACAGTTTGAACTATATTTTAAATGAACTATGAAGATGCATCGAAGAAGAATGAAGAATTATCGTACAATCAATTTCTGATCAATCGACTTTTAAACTACTAACAAGGATATTTTTGACGCTGAGGTTATTGAAAAATACAAAATCAGTAGAGAGCAACAAACCTCTGGAGAAAATAATATATCAACTGTAGATGCTATATTCATAGCCAGACAAATAAAACAAACTAACAAAATAAAAGAAGTATAAGTGCAATTATTATATTAAACAAGAATTAACTAATAATTAAAAAAATATGTAATATATATTTTAAATTATTTGTGTAAAAAAATATATAGTTTTTATTCTTAGAATATTCCTAAATGTTCATTTTTTTCGTAAATAAAATCTGTCTGGAAATTTTATCTCATGTATTTGATTATCTTCAGGGTTCCATACACTTCCATTTTCTCCTTCCGTCACAGCTTTTATCATACATTTTGCTACAACATTAGGCCTAAAATGAATACAACACATCAAATAAGTATACAATATGTTATGATTAAAAATAATTTTACAAAAACCTTTTTGAAACAAACTAAGAAATATAAAATAATTTGCATCGACGATATACTTATAATGAGGCAAGTGCAAGAGAAATCATAAGAATACAACAAGCCTGCATATTTATGTTTCGTGGACTTTAAGAAAGCATTTGATAGGGTCAAATTAAGGGATATTTTCTACTTATTATATACAAGAGAGACAGCTCTAGATACGCTGCACCAATTCAATATAACCACCAGAAAATTGAACGTGTTAATTTCCCCAAAAAAGACAAAACGCATGGTTATAACAGCAAATTTACTAAAATGTAAATAGGAGCAGGAGCGTCAGATAATAGAACAAGTGATGGAGCTCAAATATCACACTATCTAGCTATGAAAATTCCGAAGTGGTAGATCGAGAGTGAATAGAACAAACAGAGCCGCAGGATGCCTAAATAAAACAGTATAGAGAAATAAAACTATCGGAATGAAATTAAAAGCAGAATTTACAAAACAGTCGTCTGACCAATAATCACATACATGGCAGAAGGAGAACCTGACAGAAAAAAAAAAGAATGCTGAAAACAGCAGAGAATAAAACACTTAGAACAACCTATGGTAAGACTCTGGGGGACAGAGCTAGAAGTACAGATATACGATGTAGATGCAAGTTGGAGAACATCAAGAAATAGAAGAGTAGAGTGGAACCATCATATAAGCCGAATGTCAACAAATAGAGTAAAGACGACAAGAGACGGTTCCCCAATAGGAAGAGGATCAGTAGGAAGACCACGAAAATATTGGAACGACAACTTACTTGTTGCACATTGAAAAATATACAGAGTTATATTTACACAAAAAGAAAAAAAGAAGATCAAGATAGCCATAAAGTTGGAATTGAATTAGTTTTTAGGTTTAGACATTAATGCTATTAGAACTTTAGGACTGATAAGCTATCTACACATTTATTATATAATAATGGTGAATTTTTTCCAGTACAGGAGACGCAGAAATCTTTGTTTCTGAGTAACTGATTGTGAAGGGCACCGTTTGTATTATATATTAACGTTTGTTATATACTAACAAACGTTTTCCATCAATAGTGCGTCAATAGTATATAACAGCAGCAAAGCGTCACGTTAATATAATACGGGCCAAATAAAATCCCAAAAGTCAGTGGGAATACCTAGTTTATCTAAAAGACCGAATCGCGCTACTCAACATCTAATACTCAGAGGTTTTATCAGAGGTCGTTTAAGGATCACAAACTTACTTCATTATGTAAATGATTGGTCATTATCTTTAAACAATCGGCATCCTGTCAATGTAGACTTCTTAGACTTCTCCAAAGCTTTTGAACGTGTTCCAAAACGTCGATTACTTGCTAAATTGGATCACTACGGTATCTGCGAAGTTAAAAATTTGGATTCAAGATTTTCTTTCCGACAGATACTTCAGGTTTCGTGTTGGGTGAAGACCAGCTACTAGATAAGCCAGTCAATAGTGGAGTGTCACAAGGATCAGTACTTGGACCGCTACTTTTTTGTGTCTACACTAGTGATCTTCCGCTCATTATATCCAGTAAGGTTTCAATTTGCACTGATGACACGGAATTATATGGCTGTATTACTGCCGTACTTTATTATTGGAAATCTTTTAAACTCGTTAACCTCCCACAACGATCTCGGAGTGATAATTAATAGTGACTTAAATTGGTCTGATCACATAGTATCGGTGTGTAAACGTGCAAACTGTTTTTATTCCGTAAATGTTTTACACGTACATATATCTCTAACCTCTGTTAGTAAACTGTACTCAATATAAGTTAGACCTATTCTTGAGTTTGACTGGCCAGTGTGAAATTCAGATCTCAGTCGCGATAAAATCCTACTTGAAAATGTTCAGCGTAAAGCCACAAGACTGGCACACAGCTGTGTAAGACTTGACTACGAAGATAGACAATCCGTGGCTCATCTTACGACATTCTAGCAGCGACGTCTTCGAGGTGACCTAATTATGTCCTTCCGTATTTTAAAACATAATTTTTGGAATCTAAACACCATATTTACTTTGAATCAAGACGAAAGATTAAAAGGTGATCGTTACAAATTAAAGAAGGGACAAACTACTGCAAGGTCCAGGGTGAACTTCTTGCCAAATAGAGTATTTAATATCTGGAACAATTTGGATCAAGACACTATATCAGAAACTAGTGTTAATATCTTTAAAAATAAACTTGATAGCGCTTTATTTTATTTATTGTTTCACAATTTTTGTATATGTACTTAATTGCTTAACTTTACTTAACTTTATAATTGGTATTAGTTTTATGAGGATATTTTTTTTTGCTTTTTTGCATCCTACATAGGCTGTAGATGCTTTTGTACTTACGATTGAGACATCAACGCACTGAATCCTGCTTCTACATATTCTCTATAACCGGAAAAATCTTTTAACGTATTTTCTATGCCAATACCGATCAACCTAGTGTTGGTAGCACCGGGACATATAACTCTAAATGATACTCCTGTCAGATCGTAGAAAAAAGGAGATGCCAACGATCCGGTAAAACCTAAAACAAAGTGTTTGGTTCCTGAATATACTGGTAAAATATCCATGGGAGCAAGGCCAGCGATTGATGATATATTAACGACCACTCCTCCCTTTCCGCCATTATTTTTTCCCATGTACCGTAGAGCTAGAAAGGTACTTCTTGTAACGGCAATCTAAAAATAAAAGTATAAAATCAAGCGATTCGTAAATAGTAATAGAAATATTGATTTTTGCTCGTCTTATTCATATTTTGAGTTTAGTTAAATTATTTCAATTTCTATTAGGACAAAATAGTTGTTTGAACCGATACAAATTTATTATCATTTCTTGTTAAATTTTCTTACCGCATTAATACCGATTTCTAGCTCCCACTCGCCATCATTCCATATCCCTGCATTATTAATTACGATATCTAATCCATCAAGCTTCTCAAATGCGTATTTATAAGCACCTATAATAAAATAAAAATAAGTGTATGTACCTTATTATAAACATATATATATATATATATATACATAATGCGAGTGAATAATAAAAGTAAAAAGTAATGGCATGTCTCGCAAAACAGAAAACCAAAAATGATATATCGATGGAAGGCAACCGTATATACGTATTTCTGACTATTGGTCGTCTTCAGTACGGTGCAGCCCAGTTGTTTTAAACGTTTCAACGTTTAGCCTTCCTTTCTCCAGGTAGCTGTAGCTTCCTCCGTGGTTGGTGTTAGTTGTTGCCCTGGAAAACATCTGGGTCTTCAAACTCTAATGCCACAAATTGGTCCTGTAGTGATACTTTCCCAAGTTAATATGCTCCTTTTCTAACTTGGCTGCACCGTACTGAAGACGACCAATAGTCAGAAATACGTATATACGGTTGCCTTCTATCGATATATATATATATATATATATATATATATATATATATATATATATATATATATATATATATATATATATAAATAAATATACCTTATGCCGACCGGGAGTAAGTCAGGTAAAGCTCCCGAAAAATCGGCATAAGTCCGGCAATGCTCATAAGTCTGGCAACGTTGTCCAAAAAGATTAAAACGAAGCATGTTTGTGCTTCAGACAGTTGTGTCGGTGTCGTAATAGCACGTGGTCTTTAATTAAACGCATTTTCCAAATAAATAACTGATACAAGATCACGCTACAAGAAAGAATTTTTTACGTCATATCTTCGTACAATTTCCTAACTCGCCACTACCAAATCGTTCAACAATGTGGAAGATGAACCAGAAACTTTTAAAAACAGGCTTTGTTGCCAACGCGCCGCGGTCTGAACGACCGGTATCTGTAACAACTAGAGAAAATATGGAAACAGTAGCGCTGGCGTTAGATATCCGATCGTTCTTTGCGACGAATAATGAAACGCATGTACTATCGAGTTTACCGTCTGCGTCTCCTTCACGCATTTCACGAGGATGATTTCGATCGCAGATCGGAATTTTGCGAGTAGTACCTCGGATTCAGTCAGGTTGAACCGCAGTTCTAGCGTTCCATTTAGTGGTCGGATAAAGCAACCTACAAGCTAAACGGAACGGGTAATCGGCATAATTGCGTACACTGGAATGACGACCAGAATACTTACGCCTTCATTGAAGAAAAATTAAACCTGCCTGGAGTGTGTGTGGGCAGGTATCCATGCGCAAAGTCTCGTGGGTCGGTACTTTTTTGGGGGTAACGTGACGGGCCAAGGTTATCTGAAAATGCTCGAAGATTTACGTGGGCAAATGGATAACGATCCAACACTCGCGAACATCCGTCATTTCATGCAGGATAGAGCTTCGCCGCACTACCCGGCATGTGTGTGGGTGAGAGTACCTTAGTGTTCATTTTGAAGAATGGATAGGCAGACAAGGAATCATTGAGTCCCTCGTTGACCCCGATTGACGCGCTCCTTCTCAAGGACCTCGTTTTTACAAAAGAACCACGCACCATTCTGCGAAACGTTGCAGTAAATGCATTGATCAAGATGGGCAATAATTTTTACACCTACAGTAACCCTTTTTCGAATCCCTTTTGTAATTTCTTTGAATAAATTAATTTTGACGCTGCATTTTTTTCTCTTAATGCAAATTTGTTGCCTGACTTATGCCGACTTCTGTATATACATATATGAATAGAAAAGCCAAATACGATCACAAGTCGTCAAACTTTCCTTGTTCCGTTTATGAATCGGTATCATTAGAGTCTTATAACGCGTACTTTCTGTATAACCTTGCTTCTTCAGGGACTCAGGTTATTACAAATTCACACACAGAAAGGCCAGCGAATGTCTCTGCTTATCTCCCACTTGTAGTGGATAGCTACAAAAGTTCCAACCACTCTGATGGCCATGGCCATCTTTTCTGTCTTTTGAGCTGTTCGAAATTTATAAAGTGTACGATTTCAGGTGATAGCAAAACTTTTGCTAAAATAGTAATGTTACACATATACCACGGAGTATATATATATATATATATATATATATATATATATATATATATATATATATATATATATATATATATATATATCTATATATATATATATATATTTATTTAGACTGATTCAATTATAAATAGTTTAGGAGTTGTTTTAACATCATTAAATGGAGATCAAAAGCATGTAGCTTATTTATAGTTCCAGATAGAAAATCTATAGTTTTCTATCTGGAAAGTTTGGCTATACAAGAAAGTCCTTGGCAACATTGGTTGCTTGTAAACTTCTTTATCGTATACACAGATCATAAACCACTGGAAAAGCTCAATTTAAAAATCAGATCAGATGATGAATTAGAAGACACGATTCATTATTTATCCCAATATAATTTTAAAATACAAACTAGGAAAAACAAATACAGAAGCGTGTTGTCAGAGTAGAAACTCAGTTAAATGTTATTAGTTTACAAGATATAAAAAGACAATCAGTGCTGTGTACTTTGCGTAGAGGAGGAGTTCCCAAATAGAGATTTCAACTTTTTCCGATATTTGACATACAAAAAGAACTTACTTTCAAGTTCCTCTGGATCAGTAACATTCACTCTCAGAAAATGTGCTTTGTTTTGGCCGTATTGAGTGTTAAGTTCGCCTACAGATGACTTTCCTTTTTCTGCATTGATATCAACTATAATAACAGCCTAAAAATAAAGAATTTTAATTAAAATTATATAGTCATCCGTTATTGAAATTGATATTATCACTCTCATTATAGTCCAGTCGTTAGATATTTGATCTTTAAAAATCATACGAGCAAGCTGAATTTTGCCGAAAATATCAATTTTGAAACCCCAAAACAGATGCAAAAAGGTTTACCACTTTAACCCCCGGCCTTCTCCCTCGTAGATGCGTAAAAACCCAAAAAAATCGATTTATCAAGAATATGTACGTTAGATATTTGACCTTTAAAAATCATAGGAGTAAGCTCAATTTTACTTAGAATATTAACTTTGGGATCCCAAAAAAGATGTAAAAAAGTTTCCCTTCCCTACTCCTTTCCACTTTAGGCTTTCCCCTAAAACGCATCTTATAGGAAAAATGAAAAAAATCGATTTACCAAGATGTAAGCTGAGATACAACTATTTTTTTTTTATTAATTTAATACACGGGGTAACCCCAATAACAGTTTAAATTACAATATACAATATCACACTTAGGATTCAAAACTTAAAATTACTTATAATATAAAATCAATATTAAAAAAGTTTAAAAAAATGAGACTAAAAATCTTACATACTAAAAATTTATAGTGTATTTTTATGTATGAGAGAGTAATAAAACAATAAATTATGTATGCAAATCCCTAAACTGTTGATACGGGTGACTCAATGAAAAACAGATATTTGTCAACAAGTTTACAGAAGTATATAGGAAAACAATTTTAAATTGAGTATGACCACCAGGTATAAAGGTTGAAGCAGAATAGAATACAATAGTTGTGAGAGTTAGTAATCCCTAAATAAGGTTGCCAGTGTCGGAGTGATGGAGGTTAACAGGTACTAATGAATTTGCAAGAAATGTAAGATGTTTATTTTATTGGTTATATATAACCAATAAAAGTTTAATAAGTACCTACCTATTTGCAAAATAAAGTTTAATTCTTTAGATAAAATAAAACGTTTTATTTTATCTATTTGCAAAATAAAGTTTAATTCTTTGCCTATTTGCAAAATAAAGTTTAATTCTTTAGATAAAATAAAACGTTTTATTTTATCTGAAATAAGTGCATTCCACGAAGTAAGGGTTTCAACAATCAAACATTTAATTCTTTAATTCCAGGAATCTACGACAGTAATTGACTAGATAATTACCTTCTAAGCTTATTCCACAGAAAATGTGATAGTGGGTTTTTCTATTTTGTATATAGGAAGGTCCAAGTGGCGTATTCAAAATTCTTAACACTTCACTAAAAGTAGGTACTTCAGTTGCAAGGTGCAGTTTATTGTGTATACTAGTGTTATGGAAAATTTGGAAGTGCCGTGTAAACCGCGAAAAATTGGTCCTCTAACAGTTAATGAAAAAACATTAATATTTAATTGTTTTAAATCATTTACAGATAAACGTTTATGTGAAAGTGTTGATGAGACCGTTGAGTTAGTTAGCAGTACACTTGGTGTTGGGAAATCTACGATTTACAGAGTTATTAAAGAAGAGAAATGTGGTAGTTTTCAAATGCCACGTAATGCTCCAGGGAAACCAAAATTTCAAATAGAATATCATTTTAAAGAAGGACTTCGACGGAAAGTGCATGAATTCTTCTTTAGACAAGAATTTCCAATATTGGATAAAGTTCTTGTCTCAGTTCGAGATGATAAGGATTACCCAGAAATGAGTCGAAGTACGTTATGGAAACTTTTAAAAGAAATAGGCTTCCGCTGGAAAAAGAATCCCAGAAAGTCTATTTTATTAGAATGAAGCGATATTGTCATATGGAGAAGACATTTCCTAAGAACCATAAAGGAAATGAGAAACCAAAAAAGAAAAATATTTTATCTTGATGAAACATGGATCAACGAGGGTTATACACCAAATAAATTTTGGCAGGATGAAACTGTTACAAGTCAAAGGCACGCTTTTGTAAATAACTTATCTACTGGTTTAAACCCACCATCAGGAAAGGGACGCAGGCTGATAATAGTACACATTGGCAGTTCAGACGGTTTTGTTGAAGGTGGTTTATTAACTTTTGAATCAACTCGTACCGGTGACTACCATGAAGACATGAACGCTGATGTCTTTCAAGAATGGTTCGAACAAAGGATAGATCTTCTTCCTAAGAACTGTGTAATAGTAATGGATAATGCAAGTTATCACTCCAGACTTATAGAAGGACTGCCCACAACCAAGTGGTTAAAAAAAGACTTGCAGAATTGGCTGAGTTCAAAAAATATTACGTACCATCCTGGATCTATAAGAAAGGAACTTTATTCGTTGTGTGCCCTTCATAAAGAAAAATTTAAAAAATACGAAATTGATGAAATTGCCAAAAATCGTGGAATGACAGTACTTAGATCCCCACCATATCATTGTGAATTAAACCCGATTGAACTGGTATGGGCACAGATAAAGAGTGAAGTTTCAAGAAAAAATACCACTTTTAAAATTCATGATGTTAAACAGTTGTTTTTGGAGGCCGTAAATAATGTAAAACCTGAAAACTGGGAAAAGGCAGTAAATCACATTATTAAAGAAGAGGAAAAAATGTGGAAGCTGGACAATATTACTGATAAAATGATCGAGCCAGTTATTATAAATCTTGGTTCTGAAAGTTCATCTTCTGAATCTGATTTGGATTTGTAACAAGTAGCTGTAAGTTTTATATTAATATTTTTATTCATCTATTTAACATACCTTAGACGGTTTTAAAAACTCTTTTTCTCTTTTGTAATTTTTAAAAATTAAAAAAAATGTGAATTTTTTAAAACCCTTTTTAATGTAGGCCAGTCAGTTCTAATATAGTGTGTGATAAAAGAGATCACTTTTGTTTACATACACATAACACTTTATAACACTGAAATAATTCATTTATTTTTTACAATTATTCAAAGTAATTTTTCAATTAATCTTGAGCACGCCCATGGAGTGGTCGGAGCTACCAGTTAAAATTATGCTAATTACTCTCTCGTTCATAAAAATAAACTATAACAAGAACAAAACTCAACAATCCCAATATACATATGACAAAGCAAGATCTCTTTTAACTCAGTTAAAGGTATATTGAAACTATCAAAATCGAGAACATTTAATAGCCCCATGTATCTATCCAATGGGTTGTGAATATGTGAATACCATAGGTTGTTCTGTGGAAAGGAATATTAAAAACATTGTGGTAACGTATAGCTTGATGGGGAACATTAAAGTTAATCTGGCTTATCAGGTTTGGACAATCAATAAATCCATGTATGATCTTATATAGCTCCCCACACATCACGACGGTTCTTGACTAAGGGTAAAGATAATTGTTGTTCGATATGGGAATAATCATGATTTTCAATAGTATTGTGGACATGGTAAGCACAATATCTCTAAAATTTATGCTGTACTCTGTATCAATATTGTTCTGAAAATAGAGTGACCAATAGTATTCCAAAATAGTTCTAACTAAGCAACAATACACTAATCTTGTTGAATTATTGGAGAAATACTTGCAATTCCTAGTAACGAAACCAAGAAGTTTAGATGCGTTTATTGAAATAGAGTTTATGTGGCCACAGAAAGTAAGCTTCCTATTGAAAATAACACCCAAATCCCGAATATAAGAAAAATAATTCAGTGGTTGATTATTAATAGTATAGCTTATTATAATTCTACTCATTTTACGAGAAAAACTTATAAAACAATATTTTGTTACATTTAAGTGGAGTTTGTTCTGATTGCACCAATTTTGTAGTCGGTCTAAGTCATCTTGTAGCAAGGCTTGATTTTTTAAGCTATCTGTAACTTTCCAAAATTTCAAGTCATCTAAAATACCAACGTTAGACATTTGCTATTTAGGAAACAGGAAGTGATGTCGTTAACGAAGATATTAAAAAGAAGTCGAGAAGTGTGGCCTCCTTAAGGAACTCCAGATGTTACTGTGATACCGTAAGACAGATGACAACCTATCTTGACTCTTTGACTCCTTCCAGATATAGAGGTTTTAATCCATTCAACAAACCTGACATAAAAACATTAATTAATTTGCTCAAAAGTATTTGGTGATTTACACGATCAAAATTTACGTCTTTAAAGTACGTCTTCACAATTTCAACGAAACAGAAGGTTTCTCCATTAAAAAAAGAGTAAGGCAAGGTTGTATACTGTCTCCAATGCTGTTCAATTTATACGTTGAAAAAGCCTTCGCAGAAGCAGTGGCAGACTCTAATAAGGGTATTAAAGTTAACGGCATATTTATTAATAACATCAGGTATGCCGATGATACAGCCATAGTGACAGATAACATCGAAGATCTTCAATGCCTTTTAAATGATCTAATTCTTGCAAGTGAAGCTCGGGGTTTAAAAATAAATATGAAGAAGATAAAAACAATGATTATAAGTAGAAATGATTATCCCAACGCAAAGATATATGTCTCTGGAGAAGAAATCGAACAGGTCAGGCAATTTAAATACTTGAGTTGTTTGCTGAACGAGGGTTGGGACCCCGAGAATGAAATAAAGAGCAGAGTTGAACAAGCCAGAAATGCTTTTTTGAGGCTTCGTAATTTTCTGACTAATCGCATATTGGACCTCAACCTCCGATACAAAATGCTTAAGTGTTACGTGTGGTCTGTTCTCTTGTACGGAATGGAAGCATGGACATTAAAGGCCAGTTCCATTAACAAACTTGAAGTGTTTGAAATGTGGTGCCTGCGTCGAATGCTTAGAATATCATGGACGGACAGGGTCAGAAATGAGGAAGTACTCAGAAGAGCGGGCTTACAGGATAGGAAACTTTTTAGTTATGTAAAAAGTAAGAAGACTGCATACTTGGGACACATATTACGAGGAGAAAGATATACTTTTCAGCAACTGATACTAGAAGGGAAGATAGAGGGTAGGAGAGGTCTGGGACGTAAAAAAATGTCATGGCTGCGCAATATTCGATAATGGACAGGAATCCACAGCTATGAAATGCTTCGCAATGCTGCTAAAAACAGAATTATTTAATCCTGACTATTTAACATCTCACCTGACAAAACGATGTACGGTGGACGCCTACGCAGAAATGCACGGCACCTTAAGAAGAAGAACACGATCAAATGCTTTAGAAAAATGTGTGTATATGTGGAATGGAACATATTGAAGATCTGTTTACGGTCATCCATATGAGATAATATATCAGATTGATAGCCAACCAAGTTTGTTGCAGTGGATTTTTTGCTATGAAAACCATGTTGTGATTTAGATATTAAGCCTTTACATACCCAAGAAAGTTGCATCGCTATAAGACTGTCGAAGAGCTTAGGAATTGCAGATTGTTACAAATGCTACGATAATTTTCAATATTGTCTTTCTGATCATTTTTAAATATAGGAACAACATAACTTTCTTTCCATGAGGAAGAAATTTTCAGATATCTATTAAACAATATAACAAATGATATTAAAAGGGTGCAGACACACTTTTTTAATAAAAAATTAGGCACTTCATCTGGACCAGGAGTAAGCTTATTGGGCAGCTCATTTATGCCATTAAAAATATCGGTCATACCGATATTTTTAATGGCAATTTTTAATGGAATACACAGTTTGGAAGAAGTTCAGTGAAAACTATTGAAGCCACCCGTGATTTTGAAAGTCGAAATTTGAAAAATTCGATGTCTTTTGACCACAATGCTCTATCTACAAAAATTAAAAAACGTTTTAAAGGAGAAACGTGCAGCTTTCGTATTTAATTTTTGTAGTTTGATGCAAATTAAATCATTTTCTTATTGACCTAAATCTTACCACCCCCATTATTCAGCCCAATACTCCACCTTGGCTAAAAGTATTACCTGACTAACGTAAATTTGTGCAGATATAAGAAAATGGAAACCTCCACGATACTCATGAAACAAACTTTTAACGACATAATTAATAGAGGCAAGTTTGATAACATAATATTCACAGATGCATCTAAAGACGAAGAAAGTGTCGGATGTGCTGTTACTTCCACAAATAACAGACTAGCAATGTATAGACTACCCAAGCTAACCAGTATATTCATAGCAGAACTCTACGCTATACTTAAAGCTCTAGAGGTTCCAATGCAGGGTACCAAAAACTTAGCAATCTGCACAGATTCATTATCATCCATAAATTCGATTAGAAAAATCTACACATCAAATCCTTTAGTTAATGAGATCCATGAAAGATGTACAGCACTTGCTAAATCAAACACTTCGGTTTCGATGATATGAAATCCTTCACATTTTGGTGTTAAAGAAAATGAGAATGTTGACCACGCAGCAAATGAAGCACGTTGCTCTGACCTTACAGATGAAAAAGTCCAAATGTTTCAAAATATAATAATTGAAATTAAAAAGTTATCTACCTCAATGTGGCAAAATCTATGGAACAGGTGCACTACCCAACTAAAGTCTATCCAACCAAACATTTTAGGACCTAGAATTGTTACTACGGAAAGAAAATCGAAGACTATTATGAGAAGGCTCAGAATTGGGCACACCCGGCTAACCCACGGATATCTGATGGTTCCCGAAGAACCTTCAAACTGCCAATATTGCAACTCCCGTCTAAGTGTACACCATGTACTTGTGGAATGTAACCAGTACGCAGCAGCATGGATCAAACATGGTATCCACGGAAGTGTATGTGATATCTTAACTATTTTCTTTTAGAAAATCTAAAAACAATATGTCTAATGTGATAGAGTTCCTTAAAATCTGTAAATTATATCACCTGTTGTAATTGTATCATCTATCTATATTTCAATTTTGTAATCATCCGCTAGTTTTTTATTTATTTTTTTTTGATATCATCTGTATTGAAATTTATCTAATCAATGTAACTTAATTTATTGTTTTCTGTAATACAGTTCCTCGTGTCAATGGCCACAGCAGCCGAGACATGTAATTTGAAATAAAAAAAAAATCATTTTCTATAAATCTAGTCACTAAATATAAGTTACGCGATTTGGAACAAATATAAGGCATTTTAAATATGCATAAAAACGCAGAATTGAAACTTTCACATTTCAAGCTTGCTTTCAAATGCCTTCACAAAGACGGTAGTAGGTGGAGTTTGTAGCTGATGCTGTTTGAAAATAAGCAGTTTTAATTATCTTTAATGTGAAAGTCTAAAGTCTATTTCATGCGTACCGATTCTTGGTAAATTGATTGTTTTTCGTTTTTCCTACCCTACGAGGGGATGTTTTAGGAGAAGCCGGGAGTGTAAGTGTGTAACTATTTTGCATATTTTTTGGGGTTCCAAAATTAATATTCTCAGCAAAATTCAGCTTGTTCGTAGAATTTTTAAAAGTTCATTGGCATTTGCTGGTATTTGTGAATCCTCATCAACGTATTAATATATCTTTAATAGTAATTTAGCGTCTTTTTTATGTTTCTCAACCTCCCTACTGATATTTTGTCAATATTTTCTATCTTATGGATTTTACATTACTAATTTTGTCTTGTAATTCCTTAATCGTTTTCGATTCTTCACCAGAAATGAGAATTATATTAAAAATATGAGTATGTGGTATGATGAACTAAAATTTAAGAAAAAGGTGTTTTTAAAAAACATAGGTTCAACAATTGGAGGGTTCCTGGTTCATTAATATATATTGAGCAATTAAAATAACAATAAATCGCATTTTTCGTGATTTCATATATTCAGAATCCAGTACATAAAGAAACGTATTTTAACCCCCTGAACAAGAAACTAATGGCAAACGCATTAGAATGCTATCTTTTCAATGCATATTAGATAGTTCATTTCAGCGTAGTTGGTGATAGTCACGTCACTCTCTTGACTTAATGCTTCATATTTTTTTAAGTAGGGACTTATAAATAACTTCTGTATATATTGTACAGTAGGGTGGAACGAAAAAGTCGAAGTCATTATTTTTTTTGGGGCTAGTGCGGAAAAGTTGCGTTTTGATGTATAATAAAACTGTAAGAAATATTTTTTGGATTTGACCCTATCTTCAGGTTCCATATTGAATTTAAATTTTTGGAAATAACAAAAAAAAATAAAATTTAAAAAATTGATTTTTTTATTAGTTTTTTTAATCAAAATAATTGTTTTATGAAACAGATCAGCTGTATTCAAAACTATCAGAACTTAAAATTCAGACTCCCATAAACATCACCCATTTACTCTCTTTAGATAGTAGAGAAGTATACGAACTAATATGTAACTTTTTATTTAAAGTTGGTTACATTATTTAAAAACTAATATCTTACATTACAATTCTGTGGCTAAAGGACTAGTTTCCAAGCCAACTCACCAAACACACACACACACACACACACACACACACACACACACACAATTGTTTTATGATACAATATACATTTTATGATTGGTAGTCTGATTTTGTGTTAAAAAACGGCATAATATTTCTAGACTGCAACCTTGAACGAATAAAGCCATCCCTTGATTCTGGTCCATAAACAGCAGCTGATGCTTCAGTTACTAACTTAACAGTTCTTTCGACAGATTGGGTATGACAGGGGCAGTTTAAGACCTCTATTTTGTTGTGATTCCCGGAATCAATCATATCCCTTACATTTTCATTGGAAATATGTTTTAGCAAAGGCGGAGCCGTAACACTGCATTCAGAAATAGAAATTAAGTCAATATAATCCTCAGCACTAAAATTTAATGTTGGTATTTTAAATCTCCGGATCTTTTTTTCTTTCTGACTTTGTCTAGCTTTCAGCACTCTGCGTAGTCCTAGCTCCCGTATATGTTTTCGTTCATCTTTTATCATTCCGAGTAATAAATTTTCGGAATGGGCAAAATAAGCATTCCTTTGGATAACTGCATCGACAATTTTTCTTTGGTCAACTGGTAGAAATCGTGAATAATGGATCATTCGCCATAAATGTTTCGAACCATCAGAACAGCTAGGATACAGTTTTATATAAAACCAAACTAGTGCATACACTTTTTGGATGAAACTTACTAACATAATTAATTGAGGGCTGGGACATTCAGTGCCAACATACAATCGAAGCAACCGATTAGCAACTGTCAGCCACCTTGCGTGTGATATTTTCCCAGGTTTTTGAAGGCTCAAATCGTTAGGACATTTTCCTGCAGAAACTGCTTGACTGATTTGGTACAAGTACTTCTGATCGGTACTAAGGTCTGTTGTTTCTAATAATACTGGTAGGTTGTTTTCTATTGCAACGAAATTGACGACAGCTTTCTCTTCACAGCGTTCCAGAAGTTTTCCTATTGGCCCTGAAAAACCAAGTGGTCCACTGGTGCGTCCATCTAACTGTTGTATTAAATGACGTAGAGGTAGTTCGTTGCAATGAAATAAGCATACTAGCCATTGAAGTGAGGTACCGCAGTATTCTTCGAGTTTTCTTATAACGCCTACTTGAGGGCTAGTGTTCACTACCGTACCATCGCATCCAACTGCGCTTAACTTCGATATATTAATATTATTTTTCAGGATGAATGTCTGTATGCTATCCGCGATGTTTGCAGCCGATTCTGATAAAGGAGACACGTGCCCTAGATATCGAGAGCCTGGTTCTTCAATAATTGTTACATGTTCTTCTGTAACTACTTTTCTATAAAACTTTTTGCCTTTTTTTTTGTTGCAAGACAGTCTTGTCTTTACGCCCATCAAAAAATATACTTCTGATTGACAGTCCCTCCTTCTGCTTCTGGAGTGAACGTCTATGAGATGCACGCTGTCGCCTTATTTTCATTCTATCAATTACTTTCGATGTATCAGTCACAGTTATAACTCCCATATCTTTTAAGACCGCTGATGCTATAATTGCAGCAGAACGATCGGAGACCCCGGTTCTGTCGCACGCCGAAGCTAAACTTGGCAAGCAAATCCGCATTTGTGACGTAGATGGTTGGACTGTAACTGTTGACAAAGGGGCAATGAATTCTTCTTCATGATCATCTGCATCAGAAGAATTTGAGTCAGACAAGTTGCTACTTATGGAACGATTTGAGGAATCAACGGTACATGCTTTAAGAACAATTTTTTCAGTATTATATTTTTGAGAACTTGCCTTTGCCTTCGTGGTTCTTTCCATTTTCTTCCTTATTGCAGCAGATGCTGCAATATCCACTGGTCCAATTGCCATTTTTCTACAGGATCGTTGATCTTGAAGAAAAATTCGCTCATTTTGTGGTACTTTCTTGGTTTTATCACAAGTAAACTCACACAGTGTTCCACTCATGTTGCACTTGCAAGCCGCTATATCAAATAACTTTTCACACTCATTTCGAAACTGGCAAATCTTTTCTTTGTATGAATTAGATGCTTGCTGAGTTTTTGTATATCGCTTCAGCTTTTGATACTCTGTATAAATATTTTTGATCATATCTTGAATGCGCTTATGCGATAATGTTGGAATAGAAGCTTTTATCCATATTTGTTCTACTTTCGTTGCAACGGCATTCGAGGCGTCGGCGATAGATGGATCTTTATTATTATTTGTCAACTTAAGTTCATTACGAATAAAGAGAAAGCACTTTAGAATGTCACACTTAGTGGGTAAAACACGATCATTGAAAACACCAATAATTGTTCCTAGTATTTCACAGTTCAAACTACTTCGCGTTGACATTTCGAAGAATATGTTTATATACGACACGTCTGTGTGAGATAAGAAACTCAACATTACTGTTATCTATTGTTGTGTCACTATGCCTGCGTGAATGGTTGCAAGATTGATGTAACATCTGCGTCTGCGTTTTTCCCTTCTCTACCTACTTGATCTACAACTGGCGTTGTTTGGAACACGTACTTCATACCATCAAGCTTCAATGGCATTATGGAACCTGACAGGAGCGTCATTTGAAATTTTGATATGGGGGTGGGGCAAGCATTATATATACCATACATTATATATGCAAACATAATACAAAATTGATCTATTTTTTGTAAATTTCAGTCATTTTCAGGGCCAGGGGGAGGGGGCAAATGCCCCCTTGACCCTATCAAATGACGCCTCTGGAACCTGAAAACATCGTTTAATTTCAAAATAATTTGGCATAAGATGCTTTTCAATCCTAAAGACGACTGTTGATCACAGCCAAATCGATTTTTTCAACAAAAATATTTTTTTTGTTTTTTTCATTTTTCAAATCCAATATGGAACCTCAAGATTTTTTTTTATTTCAAAATGCTTTCGCACCGTTTGTTTTCATTACCTGGCACAACTTTTAAACGATAGCCACAATCATTTTTCTTTTATTTTATTTTTTTGGCCTTTTTCGTTCCACCCTATTGTACAGTAAGCACAACACAAGAATACATTAATAATCTGATTACTTTTAGAAATAAGTTTAATGTAGGGTCTACATGAAACATTTATTATAATATGTACAGTATAAATCCAAGTATGCTACTTAGCGGTCATATTCTTCTTCTTCCTTGTAAAAGTTACCTGTTACAGATATCCTGATAGCCTATTACTTATTATTTTGCTTTGCTTTTAGTATTCTCTTGATGATTAATTGTCTTAATATTGATTGGTTACATGCAAAACATATATTTGTTCCAACGTTGGGCAATGCTTTTTAAATGCATTAATTTTTTTCGAATCCTGAGAAAACTAATAAATATTTTTGAAAAATTTAAACGCAGAATGAAAGAATACATTATTACCGAGGGCCAAAAGTCCCTGAAAACTTCTATAATGTTTATTTTAATAAGTTACAGGGGTGAAAAAATGAGAAAATTTAGTGTGATTTTGAATTTTAAATATCTCAGTCAAAAAAACTTTTTGTTTATTGTAAGGGACGTTCGGCCCTTGGTAATAATGTAATCTTTCATTCTGCTTTTAAATTTTTCAAAATTATTTTTTAGTTTTCTCAGGATTCGAAAAAATGAATGCATTTAAAAAGCATTTTCCCGAAATTTTGCGCCTACGCTCTTAATGCTTAAACCTTTGTATCTTTTCATCTGACTTACGGCTTTTTGGAACTCATCTTCATAGAAACAAATTTCACATTTGCTTTTTATTATTGCTTCAGATTTCTGTAGTATATTCTGTAAATTGTTATTTTAATTTGTTAATATTTTTATGTTTACTGTATAAATCGGTAAACAAGTAGTTGGCGTAAAGAAATCCTCTTGCAGTAACTTATTTTCAAAAATACTAATATGCCCAAATATCCTCTATGAAAAAAGGATCATTTACCTTTTTCTTCAGTTATCATCGTCTCCTTCAGATATTAGTTCATATATTGAAATAATAATCATAAACGTATAATTATTACTGTTATAAGAAAAGTTATAAATACTCACTTTTACACCATTTTCTAACAAATGCTTTGCGAAAGCTAATCCAATACCCTCAGCTCCTCCTGTCACTAGACTCACCTTGTCCTTGAGTTCAAAAACCATTCTGGACCCAACTAAAATAAATATTATTGATAAATTATTATAGTTTCCATCATGATATACCTATATTTATCGGCTATTAAGATTTTTTGTTGATAATTAATTAAAAATTAATTAACCAAAAATATTAACCATTAAGCATTCATATTAATTATATATAAGATAGATTTATAGAATAAATTCTAAAGTGGATATTAATATTCTACCAAATAAATCACAAAATAAAATCTTTTTTTTATTTTTAAATGCATATTTACAATCTACTCATAAACAGTACATTGAGTAATTAATAAATGTGATTATAATATTGATTTGATTTGGGTTCCGTCATTGTAACCTATGTAACCAGGTCTTCTCGTCAAGTCCTCTTCAGTCTTCGTTTCTCCATTGGTGGCTGATGTAATTCACTGATAATTTGGCTGCTGTGCGTTAAATTACGAATTTTGGCCTTTGGATTATTTGTATAGTATCGCTTGGTAAATTGCATAGAGTTATCCTATTATTATATTTGCAGTTTATGGAATTCTATGTTTAAGAATCTATGTGCTGTTGTAGCGTTTTAAATTTGTTAATATTTAATATCTATATAATAGTAAAAATTCTGTTTTAAGTTTTGTATTCAGTGGTTTCAAAATATAGATGTGTTTGTCTCTGTTACATTCTCAGGTAGAAGATTATTCCGGTTAAAACTAAAATCAATATAATACGTGTTATGTGTTATTTCGACGAATTTAAAAGAGTGGTTTTTTTCTTTGAAAACGATTTGTTTACATTCGAGTCCCCTAATATAATATTGCAAGTCAGGTATACGGTTTTTCTAAGACGTAGTAAAACTGGGAATATTTCAAGGTTGTTACAAAAGATTGTCGAGGGTATTATGTTTGTTTTAAGTTTGTAGGCACTGGTTCCGGAGACGTGAAGGGAAATTATTTGGCGTTGAATTTTGTAAAATGTAAGGCATTGTGGAGTCAAGCAATAGATTTGAGACAGAAGAGATGTTTGGGCGATTATGAATCGCGAGTCGATTCAATTTCTTTGTGTAATGTCTTAAGACCGGTTAAGGTGATAATACTCTTTGCAATATGGCAGTTTAGAACAGAGTAATCATCATAAGATTTGTGCAGTACACCGGAACTGAAGAAACTTTTGAAAATTATTATATAGGATGTCCCACCAGCTTTGTTGTCGTTTGCCTGCTTGATCCAGTCCCATCTGTGTCAAATCTTCGTCCCTGCGTATGGAAATGGTTTCCTTTTGTTCAAGTTGAGAGTTTTGTCCTTTCTAGCTCCAATCCAAGAGATAGCAAGTTTTCCAAAGTTAAGTGTCAAAGTTAGTGAATCGATAATATTAATATGAATCAAACATATTAATTTTAAAGTAAAGACAGACATTTTTTTGCTAAAAGTAATAATTGCTTTCATTAAAATTTAAGAGGATTTGTAATAATTAATAAATTGCAAATTTTATGGTTTAACTTAGCTGTCATTTTAATTGTTTTTTTTTTTAATTTAATGTTAACATATGACAGCTAGCTTTATTATTTTCGATATTTATTTGTTTTGTTTGTTTAAAAAAAAAGGTTAATCTCTGTGCGGTAACATTTGTAAGTTTTGAAAGAAAAACTAGTAGTAAGAGTGTTTTTAATTTTCCTTTGCTGAATATTTCCCAGATAATGTGCCACTAAATGCTTCGAAGTGTAAATAAAATTTTATTATTTAGCGTAAATCCAAACTGTTTTGTTTTTGTTAAGTTACATCCAAATATTGCACTAATTAATTTATTAAATAATCGTAACTGTACAATAATTATATAAGTATAGATTGTTTAATTTTTTTAATTAGGTGGACTCTCCAAATATTACCTTGAACATAAATCAACAATCGAAGAGTAGTGATTACCAATGTCTTATTTAAAATCACTTATAAGATCTTTTAAGATAAATGTTATAATTAAACTAACAAGCAATTTCCTTTTGGTAGTACCATTTTATTAGTTTTAATTTACTTGGGATTTTCCAACTAGTACTCAATTAATTGCGTTATGAGGTAAATAAATATAATAGGAGCATTACTCTGCAAATTTTAGAAAGAAAAAGAAAACAAAGAAAATTATTCCTTAAAATATATTGTATAACAGGAGGAGGCAGTACCTATTACAATTTCAGACGAATTTAACCCTATCAATACACCTCTTAGTTATGGGGAGTTTCAAGAAGCACTTAATAGCATGAAGGATACTTGACCAGAGCCCTGATTCTATTTCATTTTGATGTCGAAATTTAAAAGCGACTACGCCATGACAGTCGCAATCGCTAGCGATTCTCATTCATTTCGATTGTAGTTAAAACTGGGAACATTTTGACACTGCTGAAAATTTGGGTTGGCCCTCTTGTTTATTGGCTACACGCTGCACAACGCTTGTTGAATGTTTGTTTTGTTTATGTTACGTGAATGTCTTTTTTTCTTGTTTGAGTTGTTAAATCATATGGTGGCCATTCTCAATTATATTTTGAATTGAAAGAAAATGAAGAGGCTGTCGGTAATCGTGGCACTAAATTGTCTGTGGAGCAAAAGGAAATCATGGTGGCTTTTTTGAAGGACCATGCTGATTTTGCTAAGGGCAAACTCCTTGGCCATGATGACAAGGAAAGAAAAAAAACGATGTGGGAGATCCTTAAGTTATAACCCCTAAGGTTAATATAACCACTAAGATTTGACTTAGTGGTTATATTCTAATATATTTTTAAATTTACTGCAGCTTAGTAATACTAACTCTAAACATTTTGATACTAAATATGGTTCTAATACCCTTATCAAATAATTTGCAGCTTGTTTATCAAGCCAGAATTGCTGCTTAAATTGAGCATCACTTAGTGAAAAATTCTGAGTATCCCGTAACATTCTTCTTATCCTCCGTTGTGAGTGTCGGATATATATCCTCTCTTATTCCTCCAAAAACCAGCAAAT